>NC_090322.1:216138919-216738919 GCF_040869045.1 Eurosta solidaginis | reverse complement strand
AAATACATATGGTTAAATGGCTGATTTGACCTTATCACTGCGGCCTTAGACCTAGAAAATCTCCCATTGCAAAGATTATCACAATGCGCCAAATGTTGGAAAAAGAGACCAGCGAATTGACACAAATCACCACTTTGTCGATTTTAAAGCCGTCTTCGAAAGCACGAAAAGGAGCTGCCTATAAGCCGCTATGTCTGAATTTGGTTTCTATGAAAAACTTAAGCTGCTGTTAAAAATAACTTTGAGCAACACCACCAGCTCAGTCAGAATAGGAACGACCACCACGAGCCGTTCAAACCTAATGGGGTTTCAGACAGGGTTACCCCCTATTGTGCGATTTCTTCAATTTGATGCTAGAGAGAATAATAATAAATAATAGTATTCATCACAAAGCACTAACCATAGAATTTCAATTCTACGAATTCGATAAGAACGTCATTGATGATACCAAGTCATATAACTATAATAAAGCAGATGTTACTGGAATTAATAATTATCTTAATAATGTTGACTGGTCATTTCTAGACTCCCTAGATGATCCACAGTTATTATACAGCAAGATAACCCAGATATTTACTCTTATGATTTCAAATTTTGTTCCTGAACATAAATTAAGGTCCAACAGTAAGCCTCTTTGGTTCAATCACAGATTGTGTCACCTCAAAAATTTAAAAAATAAAGCCTACAAAAAGTATAAAACAACGGCTTCAGAGGCCGACCATTCAGTCTTCATCCGTCTAAGAAAAGACTTTGATTGTTTGAATAATTTTCTCTACAAGCAACATATGTTTAGAAGTGAATCCAACTTGAGACAAAATCCTAAAAGTTTTTGGCAATACATCAACACGAAACGGAAAAGTTGTGGGTTTCCAACTACCCTGTCCTACGATGGTACTGTATCCGACAACATAGTTGATTCTTGTAATCTCTTCGCAAATTTGTTTCAAAAAGTGTATGAAATTCATGCACCTAGTAACTATGCAACGCCCAATGCCTTGACATTGGATAAAGTTGATGGCTTTAGCGTCTCGCCACAGGATGTTGCGAACGCAATATCTATTCTAAAAAACAGCTTAAAAGCTGATCACGAGGGGTTTCCTCCAATATTTCTCAGGCTACTTAACTCAATCATATCTACTCCCATCGCTAAATTATTCAATAAGTGCTTAAATAAAGGTATCTTTTTAGACTCTTGGAAGCTTTGCACAATATTGCCAGTCTACAAATCGGGTAACCGAAACGACGTATCTAACTATAGATCCATTGTGAAACAAAGTAATTTTGCAAAAATCTTCGTTCACGTGGTCAAAGCTAAACTGTACGATCACGTTCAATCATATATCCCTATACATCAACACGGATTTGTACCCTCGATATCAACTTGCTCAAATCTGGTCTTAATTACAAACAAAATAGTTAACACCGTTGAGAGCCAAGCACAGTTAGATGTAGTTTACACTGACTTTTCTAAGGCATTCGACAAGGTAGACCACTCCATTCTCTTGGAAAAACTCAAAGCATTCGGCATTAACGGAAACCTTCTATAATTTTTCTCAAGTTTTCTTATGGGACGAAAACTTTTCGTCCAAATGGAATACAATAGATCTCAAACTTACATACATGCTTGGTCAGGTATCCCCCAAGGTACACATCTTGGTTGACTTTTCCAACCATGTAGACCATGTGGTATCGAAGTCTTTTTCTATGATTGGTGTTATACGCAGAAACATTGTGGATTTTGTTGACCCAATTACTCTCAAAGCGCTGTACATATCTTTAGTGCGTAGTCAATTGGACTATTGCTGTATAATTTGGAACCCTTACTATCAAAATCTTACTTCTATAATTGAAAAGGTGCAAAGAGTGTTCACTAGAATGGCTTTGCGTCCTCTGTCATGGCCTGATGGGCTTCCAAACTATATTGGCAGACGCAAGTTGCTAGGTCTACAAAGTTTGGAAGAGAGAAGGTCTTATTTTTCTATTATTTTTGTGTATAATGTGATGAATTCTAGAAACTACTGTGAACTCATTTCTAATTTAATACATGTTCACTCATCAAGTCTTAATTTAAGGACAACTCGTTTATTCGATGTAATTTTTCATGCAACCAATTATGGTTTCAATGAGCCACTCACAAGATGCGTTCGAATATGCAATTCATATGCTAAAAATTTGAATTTCAGTTTAGAGATAAGTAGTTTTAAGGCTAGTCTCTTTATACTTTTTAATTAATGAGTCTGTTAGAACTATTCGGTTGACAATAATAAATAAATAAATAATACTACCTGCAGAGCTTAACCGCTCTAGAACAATGTTCTTTGAAAGTGTAAAATTATTGGCGTGTGCTGACAACATTTTTATCATTGGCCTGAATGTTGATTACTCCAGTATGTAAATTCACGCTGAAAAGATGAATTTGATGATAAATGAGAACAAAGCGAAGTACCTGATCTCATCAGGCAAAGAGTCAGCGCATCTGCGCCTTGCCAACCACACTACTGTTGGCAGCCATAGTTTCGAAATAGAAAAAGACTTCTTTTAATTGGAAGCCAGAATTAAATACTCTTGTCAATAAAGGCAATTAAAAAGGAAATTTTTCGCTTGGAAAACGAAAACCATTCTTTACATGTCACTTATCATACCCACTCTGCTATATTTTGCAGAAGTATGGACCATGAACACATAAAATGAGGCGATTCTGGGAGTGTTCGAAATTTCTTCGAAAAATTTTCGAACCTCTACGCATTAGCGAAGGAAAACACAGAAGACGATTTAAAGATGAGTTGTTCAAATGTTATAGAGGCATAAAAAGAGTTCAGGGAATTGAAACACAGTGGCTACGCTGGAAATGCGTTGCTATGCGAATGAAAGATAATGCTTCGGCTAAAATTTTTTTATCGGAACACGCCTACTGAAGCAGAGGACAAATGCGACCCTACTCAGCTAGAAGGAGCAGGTGGAAAATATTTTCAATTCCCTTAAATTGACCAATTAATGCCAGTTAGTACAGCGAAGAAGCGACTGGTGCAATCTTTTGAGCGGCCAACCGTTTAAACAGTTAAGCACCCATTAGATAAGTAACAAAGGCTTGAACCAAAATTATTTTTATATAGGAGTGCTTCGCTGAATTATTGGGTATCATATCTTGATAAAAATAGCGATCAACTCATAAAGTCAGCAGGTTGAGGACCGTCTCATATGCGCCAATGGTATTTTTATATCTTTCTAAGCCTTCTATGAGTGAATAATTTAATAAAAAAAATTTAGAGCGCGATAGCCTTCGAAGAGAATTTAGGAAGAGCTTCTGTTCAAATCGACGTCGATCTTCTTTTAATTTTTCCTACAAATTGGTGGGGCGTGACTTACTTGTTTTATGCCAACCCCGAACGGCATCTGCAAGGCAGATGAATTTTCACTGAGAGCTTTTCATTGCAGAAATACACTCGAAGTGCTTGCCAAACACTGCCGAGGGGTGAGCGCGCTTAGAAAAAACTTCTTTTAATTGAAAAAGCTTCTTTCTAAAATTTTGATGTTGCTTTCCCATGGCCGTGAACCCAGGATGTTCGGTGTGGTAGGCGTGTCACGCTATCATCACACCACGGAGGCCGCCTTGGCGAGGAATACTTGAACTTGTTTTTAAAACAGAGGAAGATATATTATTAGGTACTAAATTGGAAACTGCAAAAATTCAATATTCCAGATTTGGCGATTTTAGTGAATGGATTGCCATTGACTGTGATGAAGGTCTAATTTAAGCACTTTTAAGCGTGAAAGTTAAGCAAAGAAGGTAAAGGGATGCCTTCGACTGTGCTCAAGGTCTTATACTGAGGCTGTGCTGAATAACGCGGGCATTTTGCGTATACACAAAATTGATAACGAAGAAAAGACAAAAACAATTTTACCACAATGCCGCCGATTAAACCCCATTAACGCATTGGTATATATTAAAAAATTGCCTATAAATTTTCCCATTTTTACCGATTATTTACAATTTTGGAAGGTTCTGTCTTCCCATAACCGGATTTAAAATTTACGCTCCGTTAAAAAAAGTATTTCCTCACATTAAGCACTTAACGGAAACACCTTCCACTTCTTATCCGAATTGAGGAAAAAGAAAAGCAAAAATGTCTAGTCCATACTTCTACTTGTTCTCTTTTAGGCAATTTATTTATACTTACACTTTTTTTTATTATCCACTTTAGGTTGCATAAAGTGCTCATGAGTACCAATGTCAAAAATATGCCCATTTTATTTGATAAATTGCATGAAAGATGTGAAGGTATGTCAGCGACAATAATTTTATTTAAATTAGCCTATAAAAGACTTAGAGGCATATTTTAATATTTAGGAGGTTTATGCAAATTTTTTATATGCCAACAAATATATTACCAGTTTTCAAATTAATACGCGCCTTTGTAATTTATGAAAGACCATACAGAGCTTTTATACGGAAACACAGTGTAGAATGTCAATGCGAAAATCGAAAAGCTTGGGCCTCGGTTATTGCTTTTAATAACACGTTTGAATAAATCAACGGTAATATGTAATACCTGAGGAGTTGCGTGCAAAGAAGGACCAAGGTTCCAAGATCCTGTTTTGGGTAAAACAGCTCAATAGGAAGAAGAGGCCAATTTCACATCCACAACAAATATTTTTATACTCAGCTGAGCAGAGCTCACAGAGTATATTAACTTTGTTCGCATAACGGTAATCCGTAATGGCATAAACTAATCCAGATAGATATAGACTTCTATATATCAAAATGATCTGGGTGAAAAAAGAAATTCATTTAGCCATGTCCGTCCGTCCATCCGTCCGTCTGTCCGTAAACACGATAACCTGAGTAAATTTTGGGGTATCTTGATGAAATTTAGTATGCAGGTTCCTGGGCGCTCGTCACAGATCGCTATTTAAAATGAACGAAATCTGAATATAACCACGCCCACTTTTTCGACATCGAATATTTCGAAAAATCGAAAAAGTGCGATAATTCATAACCAAAGACGGATAAAGCGATGAAACTTTGTAGGTGTATTGACCTTATGACGCAAAATAGAAAATTAGTAAACTTTTGGACAACGGGCGTGGCACCGGCCACTTTTAAAAGAACGTAATTTAAAAGTTTTGCAAGCTGTAATTTTGCAGTCGTTGACAGTATCATAATGAAATTTGGCAGGCGCGTTACTCCTATTACTATATGTGTGCTAAATAAGAATTAGCAAAATCGGCCCCACTTTAAAAAAAAAAATTTTTTAAAGTCAAATTAAAAAAAAAAAAAAATATAAGGAAATTATGTCAACATTCGACTCCAATAATGATATGGTACAACAAAATGCAAAACTAAAAGAAAATTTCAAAATGGGCTTGGCTCCGTCCTTTTTCATTTAATCCGTCTAGAATACTTTTAAGGCCATAAGTCGAACACAAATTTACCAATCCTTGTGAAATTTGGTTGGTACATAGACTATGTGACGACAACTGTTTTCTGTAAGAATGGGCGAAATCGGTTGAAGCCACGCCCAGTTTTTATACACAGTCGACCGTCTGCCTTTCCGCTCTGCCGTTAACACGATAACTTGAGCAAAAATCGATATATCCTTACTAAACTCAGTTCACGTACTTATCAGAACTCACTTTATCTTGGTATAAAATGTGGCCGAAATCCGACTATGACCACGCCCACTTTTCCGATATCGAAAATTACGAAAAATCAAAAAAGTGCCATAACTCTATACTAAATGTGAAAAAAAAAAAAAAATGAAACATGGTAATTGGATTGGTTTATTGACGCAAACTATAACTTTAGAAAAAATTTTGTTAAATGGTTGTGACACCTACCATATTAAATAGAAGAAAATGAAAAAGTTTTGCAGGGCGAAATCAAAAGAACTTGGAATCTTGGCAGGAATACTGTTCGAGGTATGACATATATAAATAAATTAGCGTTATCCGACAGAAAATGTTCTGGGTCACCCTGGTCCACATTTTGGTCGATATCTCTAAAACACCTTCACATATAAAACAAAGGGCTACTCCCTTTTAAAACCCTCATTAATACCTTTAATTTGATACCCGCATCGTACAAACACATTCTAGAGTCACCACTGGTCCACGTTTATGGCGATATCTCGAAAAGGCGTCAACCTATAGAACTAAGACCCACTCCCTTTAAAATACTCTTTAATACCTTGCATTTGAAACCTATGTCTTACAAACACATTCCAGGGTACCCTAGGTTCATTTTGCTAAATATTGATTTTCCCTTATTTTGTCTCCGAATCTCTCAGCTGAGTATGTAATATTCGACTACACCCGAACTTAGCCTTCCTTACTTGTTTTTTATATCGATGAAATATCACGATAACGCAAAATGTAAAGATCGGTATCAGTTTTTTGCTTTGTGCTTAAAAAAAAACTTAAGTTACTCACACACCCATACAGTGTGAACTAGAGCGGATAAAAATGCAGTTTAACAGTTGTAGCTTTGAAAAAAATGCGTATGCCAAATTTCGTTAAGATATGGAGATTTTTGTTCTTACTTATGCCATTAAAAGTATTTTGGAAATAGTAACAAAGAAAGGAGCGGATCACGTCCATTTTCAAAATTGGTTTAAATTTTGTTCTTAGCTTAACCATACTACTACTGAGATAGAATCTCAATCGAGTGTAGTTAAATACCCTAGAATTATTGCAATTTTTGTTAAGGTTAGACCTTTAGCAAACGTGGGCATGGTCTTTAACCGATTTTGATTAACTTCACAAAGACAAGGATAGTGTCTCTGCCGAATTTTAATGTAATATCTTTAACAGCTTTTGATTTACGGCTTGAAAACTTCAAAATTTTCTTCTTCAAAATGTGGGTGGTGCCACGCTCATATTCCAAATTTTTTTGGAATATATGTTTTGCGTCATAAAAACAATCCACCTACCAAATTTCAATAGCTTAGCGGGACTCGTTTTTGAATTATCTCATATGTTCTATTTTTCTAAATTTTCTATATCGAGAAAGTAGACGTGATTTTCGTCCGATTTCACTCATTTTCAATACAAATCTATTCTGGGTACAGATAAGCCCGTTTACAGAATTCGGTGAAGCTATCTCAATATTTGCTGAAGTTATAGTTTTAACGGACGGACATGGCTTAGTAATTTTTTTTTTTTTATTAAACAGAAGGTGCTATAACCTACGAAAATAATTTAGGCCGACTTCTTTACCAATTTGCATCGTGCTCCTTTAAATATGTAGCAAACCCATTCAGTTAATTAATTTGAAAAAAAAAAAACTTATTTTTTTTGACGAAGAGTATTTTCTAAAAATTAGAATGCAACATATAAATTCAATGGAAAATATATGACACACAAAGATAATACTTCGTAAAACGTTAATTATTTCAGTTGTATTCATATATCTGACGAATCTTTGATTCACTGTGAATTTTTTTTTTTTTTTTTGCTACACGTTGCAAAAATTTCATCAAATGAAATGTTTTAAAAAGCATAAAAAAATTGTATTTTAAAAATGCAAATTAAAGCTTCAAAACGTTGCTTAAACGACTTCACTGACTTTATCTTTACAATAATAATCATGAGTTTCTTTAAAACACTCCACAGTGCACCACTGCGTACACGCAACAAATCTATGTATACCTGTTCTTGTCAACTTCTTTGACTTGTTTTATTGGTATGTATGTTATATTATTTTTATTAAATGCCTGTCAGACCTATTACCGTATAAAGTTTTATGGCAATTTTAATAAATTACAATGATAATGGGTCAAACCGGTATATTCCCCAAAACTACTAACCGCACATGAGATGCAGATATTATGGATGTTCCTTTGCTTCACGGGTGGAAAGAGTTTTTTCCACTTTTAATGACACACATAAGTGCCAACGTGTGCAATTACTTCAAAATTGGCAATTTGTTTTATTATTCACAAACCATATTTTCCCATTGTTAATAATATCAAATTGCTTTTTAACATGTAGACAGTTGAAGATGTATCGACTTTATATGTGGTAAAAAATTATTTGAAAGGAAATCTTCAAGAAATGTTGTATACATAGTCAACTTTACTTTTGAACAATATGTCATATAAGATTTTAAGACCGATACTACGATTACTTAAATATTTTATATGAATTCATAATTGATGACTACCTTTTCAATAATTTTCGCAAAAGTTATTTCTCAAAGGAGTTTAAGTGTATTCACTTTATGTGTCTGTTAATATACATTATCAGCAATTCTTATGTGCTAACACCTTTACTCACGGTAGGAGCGAATCTAGAGTGTATATGTAAAGTAAATGTAAGTGAAAGCGTAGCTTTTCCAAGTGCTATGCTATATAAGGGAAAATAGAATGTAAGTGTAGGCGTAGTGTATAAGTTTGATATGTGGGATGCCGGAGTACAAAATATGAGCGTAAGTATAGTTAATGTAACATACGTGGTAAAGTTGATATGAGCGCAAGAATAGTCACTGCAATGAGTGGTACGTTATGAAGTTGATATAAGAAAAACAGTTTGATATTGGTTTCTTAGCCATGAGACATCAGTTTTATATCGACGGGTTATGAGCACGTTATCCATTAATTTTCGAAGAGTTATAGGGGTGTTATCGACTGGGTATAGAGGAATTATTGATTTGTTTTGGAAGTGTTATAAATTTGTTATCGTTAAAAGTAACGGGTAACCGATGAGTCAAAGATTTTTTATCGACAGTTTTTCGAAAGTTTTTCAATTTCTTATCGAAAAGTTATAGAATACATATCAAAAAACGACTGGTTTGTTATCAAAAATTTATAGATTTTTTTTCTACCGTTATCGATATGCTATCGATTTTCTACCTGAGTGTTACCAATTTATCACTGATATCTTATTGAAAATTTATCGATTTGTTATGGGTTTGATTCGGGGGGATGGTATAATGGTGTGAAGATGATAGCGTGCGACAACATCGCGAGCTTGCGGTGGCTGGAGGAAGTCGTTCCAAACCTCCAAAGGCAAGGCACGAACGCGCGGTTTGAGGTGGTGGATAAAGCGCAAATCCCCACGGTACCAAAAGTTAAGGTATGGATACCATGCGTGATGAAGTCGGAGGATACACTGCGACTTCTGCAGAATCAGAACCCGAACATACCGACACAGGATTGGAAGGTACTTACTGTATCTCGGCCTACCGAGGATGGTCAGTTCTACATCTTCCAAATAAACAAGCAGGCGGAGGATATTTTGTACACGCAGCTTGGCAAAATGTCCTTTGGCACTGGCAAAATTTACATGCGACTCAGGAAAAGAAGTCCCGAGGATAAAAATCCTAACACGCTGGAAGTGGGCGAAGTCGAAAAGGACCTCAGAAGCCTAAGGGAAAAAAGACAGGTGGAGGTCCCCGACGTCACCACGAACGTGCTAGAAGAGGACCAAACGCTAAATGGTGCTGTGACTCGCACAGAGGAACACACGGCACAACATTCACGAGGGGCTGAAGGGCGCCTCGAATACTCTAAACCAAAAGGGCAAGAGGAGGACGACGACGTCAAGACGAAGGTGCTGGAGGGGACAAACAGCCCAATGGTGCTGCGAGTCCTACAGATAAACCTCCAACACAGTAAAGTGGCGTCGAGCGAACCCTCCTAACCCTTGAGGAGGGTTCGTTTGACGTGGCGCTGATCCAGGAGCCGTGGCTCTCATCGGGAGGAAAGGTTTCTGGACTTAGCGCGCGCGGGTTTGGCGTTTACTACGCACAAACGGAAGGACGGGTGCGAGCTGTAGTAATGGTAAGGAAACAGCTGCATTCATATATGCTGCCTAATTACACCACCGAGGATCTCGTAGCGGTGGCCGTTGAGCAAAAGAATAAGCAGGCATTTATCCTGGCGTCCTGCTACATGGCCCATGCTGCGGAGGTTCCACCGATGGAGTGCAAAAGGCTAGTACAGGAGGAAGGGCGCAAAGGGCGGTTGGTCATAGGCGCAGATGCAAATGCGCACCACAATGCGTGGGGAGGAGCAGATACGAACGAGAGAGGCGAATCTCTATTTTGTTACATCCTGCAAACCAATTTGCAGATAGCCAACAGGGGAAATATTCCTACATACATTGGTCCAACATCCAGCAATGTTCTGGATATTACATTGAGCTCCGAGCGTGATATATCAAGGTATGATTGGATGGTTCTCGATAGACCATCCTTCTCCGACCATGCGTATATAAGCTTCAGCATCCCACTAAAGAGGGTAGAGAAGGGAGGAACCTTTAGAAACCCTAGGGCAACGAATTGGACTAAATTCCAGAAACATGTAGAAACGAAACTGGGACAACCCAAAGAGGTTGCTAATGAAGAGGAACTGGAGGAGTCGAATGAATTCCTAACAAGGACGCTTATGACTGCGTATAACAAAGCTTGCCCTCTAAGAAGATTCAGAGGAAAAGCAAAGCCGCCATGGTGGAGCAATGAGCTGAGTCTTCTAAGAAGACAGGTAAAAGAAATGTTTAAACTCGCAAAGACCGCGGAAAGCGAAGCGTGTCGGGACAAGTACAGGGATCTACTGAGGTTCTACAAGCGTGAAATTACCAGGGCGAAGAGAAACTCATGGAAAAGTTTCTGTACGGACATAGAGTGCTCCAGTGAAACAGCACGGTTGAAAAAAGTCCTAGCAAAGGGAAACATAGTCCAGGGACTAATAAAGAAAGAGAACGGGGAATGGTCACGTGATAGTGAGGAATCCCTTAAGGTGCTTCTCGATACACATTTCCCATCGGGAGACGGTTTAGAAGAACCAGCAGACATCACTCACACTTCGATCACGGAGCTAGTGGTGCCGGGCTTGGTGACCGATACCAAGATCGAGTGGGCAGTGAAGACGTTTTCTAAGTTTAAATCGCCGGGCCCAGATGGTATATTCCCGGCCATGCTACAAGTCTCAAGTAGGGCGGTCGTGGAATGGCTTCAAATAATATTCGATGGGTGCATAAGACTGAATCATGTACCGCACTCTTGGAGAACTGCTCGTGTAGCTTTTCTACCAAAGGCGGGGAAGATCGGTCACGTGTATCCCAAAGACTATAGACCCATTAGCTTAACATCATTTCTGCTCAAAACCTTTGAGAGGCTGATAGATGTGTACATAAAGTCCAACGTGGATGAAAAGCTGCTCTCCACAACACAGCATGCGTACACCAAAGGCAAGTCGGTAGACACCGCATTGCATAGGGTGGTAATAAGCATAGAGAAATCCCTGGAATATAAGGAGTATGCTCTAGGAGTCTTCTTGGACATTGCCGGGGCTTTCAATAATGTTGCAAAATGGGCGATTATGGATGGTCTTAATTACATTAAAGTACATCCTGCCTTAATCAGATGGATCGGCTGCATGTTAAATTGCAGGAAGATTACATCACAATGGGGATTGTACGAGGCCACGAAATCAGTGGACAGGGGCACGCCGCAGGGAGGGGTGCTATCACCTCTGCTGTGGACACTGGTCATCAACCAACTGCTCAGGCAATTCGATGAGGGACCCGTAAAACTTACGGCTTACGCAGATGACGTTGCAATTGTCATAAGTGGAAAATGCCTTCCAACGATTAGTTCTTTGATGGATCGGGCGCTTCGGGATATTCATACCTGGGCATCTAATGTCGGGCTGAAAGTCAATGCGGAGAAGACGGATATGGTCTTGTTTACAAAGAGGTACAAGGTCCCAAATTGGACCAGGCCTAAGTTAGGAGCGGTTACCTTACAGGAGAAACCTTGCACAAAATATCTAGGAATCATCCTAGACAGTAAGCTGTCATGGAAGCTCAACGTGGAGGAGAGGGTCAAGAAGGCCTCAACGGCACTCTATGCATGTAAAAGAATGCTGGGGTGTACGTGGGGCCTATCGCCCTCTCTTTCTCATTGGGTTTTTACAGCGATTGTAAGCCCTATTCTATACTATGGAGTTCTTGCTTGGTGGAAAGCCACACAAAAAACAACATACCTCAAAAAATTAGAGGGGGTATGCAGACTATCGATGCTTTGCATTACGGGAGCCCTGAAAACAACCCCGACGGCTGCAGTGTATGCCATTCTGCACATTCCACCTGTAGACCTGGTAGCAAAGAACAAAGCGTTAACGACCGCAACCAGGCTCGATGCTTCGGGGCAGCTTGAGCGCCGACCATATGGCCATAGTAGTATAGCGTCCTCAGTCACAAGACGAACAGACTACATGATTCCCTACCTGCACTTTGAGGGAGATCTTAAGGCCACAATAGAGGTGGACGGTTGGCGCAAGGGTGCGCAAATGGCGGACGAGGCGATACATGTGTACACCGATGGTTCCAAAATAGTGGAAGGAGTAGGGTCTGCGGTATACTGCGCTGATCCGGAATTAAGCAGATCCTACAGGCTGCCGGATTACTGTAGCGTTTTCCAAGCGGAAATATTAGCCGTAACCAAAGCAGTAGAAACCCTGGAAGAGAATAGCTTAAGCTGCAACCGTGTTAACTTTTATATTGACAGTCAAGCAGCAATTAAGGCAATAATCTCGCATAGCACAGCATCTAAATGCGTGTTAGAGTGTAAGCAGTCTCTGGAGAGAATCGGGACAGGGAGAAGCATACATCTATATTGGATCCCAGGGCATATGGGAATAGATGGGAATGAAAAAGCGGACGAATTAGCTAAAAAGGGCGCATCCCTTGAAGCTTGCTCCGTAGACGTCCCAATTAGATTGGGCGAGATTAAGCGAAGGCGAGAGGTGCACATGATCGACCAAGCAGAAAAGGCGTGGGTTCAAGCGCGGGGCTGTAAAGTGTCGAAGATTATGTGTAGGTCTTACAACCTTAGACTAACACAGTTGCTTCTATCATTAAAAAGAGAGGACTGTAGACTCATGACGGGTATTCTGACTGGACACTGCCTTCTGGCGTCACATGCCTTTAAATTAGGCTTGGTCAGTGATAGCAGGTGTAGGAAGTGCGGGTTGGAGGAGGAAACGATCGAGCACGTTCTGTGCTCGTGCCCTGCACTTGCCAGGCTAAGACTCCGGCTATTAGGAGTGATACAGCTGTCAGATCTAGAAGCAGCAAGTGGCTTAAGTCCTAGGAAGCTTCTAGTATTTGCCAAGAGGACGGAGTTATTTTATAACATAGGTCCTGGTTTTTGATAGGGTTTTTCAGTTTGGTCGTTAAAACAAACTTCTGGTAACACTACGGGCTCAATCAGTCTATGTGAGGTCCTCATGGACCGGCCAGTTCAACCTACCTACCTACCTATGGGTTTTTTGACCATAACGAAAATTTATCGATTATTGCCAATTTTCAAATCGTGCTGTGGTTTTGTTTTCGATGACTTATCAGTTCGTTATGGAATAGGTACCGATAAATCTTCAATATAAAAGTGGTGGTAAATCTAGAGCTTGGCGATAGCAAGAAGATAGAAAGCCAATAAGACGCCGATTACCTAGCTTTAGCAAATTCGACTATAATAATTGGATCGATAATTAGCTGGTAATAAAACAATCACTTGTAAGTATAGGTTTTTATTGATAAGAAAAGAACGAAATTCTTTTCAAAAAGCCCGAAGTTATTTATATTTGCTAAAGTTACCTTTGTTGTAGTTTATCTTTAGCCTTTGGAAGAGCTCCAGTTAACTAATTACATTAGGTTTTTAGGCGACATAAGCATGCAAACAAATACCAGCAGAATAGCGTAAGTGGTGCAGTTTCACCGTGTAATTCGCGGTTTGAATCTCGGTGAAACCTGTGATAACATTACGAAATTGCCTGACGGTGATAACTTTGGCAGCTTTCGAAATGGTACCATCGCAATATGCCAGTAAATGTTTCTTTCTTCCTTTTCAGTTTCTCTTAGAAAAACAAAACAATTGAATATTCACTTTTCCTTTCAATGTCCAAAATTTCAATAATGATGGCCGCCTTTTCTTTTCGAGCTGACTTCCCCGTTTCCAACTTGTTTCAACACTTGTTGTCCATTCACAATAGACAACAGGGTTGCACCAACTTGGAAACAGGGTGAAACTATAAGGCTGTTCTTACAATAATAAGTACAAATTGAACACGCCATTAAACAAACAAACATAAATATGTAAAACTGGGCACGAATTTACAAAGCTTACCATTCTCAACGAAAAAGAAACTTCACAAAATCAAATTTACACAATACACAAATTAAAAGAGCCAAAATGTCTCAATTGTGTTGTTAATGTAGAAATTTTGAATTTTTTAATAAGAGCTTTCAGAATTTTTTGATAATGACTGATTCTAGACTAATCAGTATAAGTTTAGCAAAGTACAATTTATAAATAAATAAATTCAAGGCCCCGTGGTGTGATGGTAGCGTGCTCCGCCTATCACACCGTATGCCCTTGGTTCAACTCACGGGCAAAGCAACATCAAAATTTTAGAAATAAGGTTTTTCAATTAGAAGACAATTTTTCTAAGCGGGGTCGCCCCTCGGCAGTGTTTGGCAAGCGCTCCGGGTGTATTTCTGCCATGAAAAGCTCTCAGTGAAAACTCATCTGCCTTGCAGATACCGTTCGGAGTCGGCATAAAACATGTAGGTCCCGTCCTTCCATTTTGTAGGAAAAATCAAGAGGAGCACGACGCAAATTGGAAGAGAAGCTCGGCCGAGATCGGAGGTTATCGCGCCTTACATTTATTTTATTTTTTTTTTTTTTAAATTCAAGGCCCGATAAACTCAGAAGTGATCTCAGACCGAGCTTCTCTTTCAATTTGCGTCGTGTTCCTTTTAATTTTTCCTACAAATTATCGAATATTACCAAAAAAATTATGAAAACTATAAATAATAAAATTTTGAATTTCGAAAAATTTTCAAATTTTTTTCGAAAATGTTTTTGTGAAAGTTTTCATAGCCTCAGAAATTTTTTCCTGAATTATTGAGAATTAAAAAAAGTTGAATAAGTTTTATAAAAATGTCACTACATTTATCGTATTCGCAACTATTTGTGCGCTTATTATATTATGTTAAATTCCTGTCTTAATCCTATTTTTGTTAATCCCCACAGTAGATATGGAAACATCTGCATTCATGCAGTGGAATACCAAAAGTCAAATGCGTATGAAAAATAAAAAACAAAAGCAACGAGCAACAAGCACATAGTACATTTGTGTACTAAATAATAGGTAACAATGGCAGGAACGAAAATAAGATCCAACAGCTACATCGCAATAACAATAACAAAAATAGTTGTTCACTATAACGAATAACAAAAGTAATACAGTTGACCTCAACCTCAACATGCAAACTCGGCTCCGCTACTTCATTGGTTGAGTTTCTGGCTTAAAGAGAATGCGTGTTTGTGCGTGTGTGTACATAAAGAGCGCTTTTAGCAAAATATTCATAGCCAAATTAAGAGCTATATATGCATATACACATCTAGCTTGTCGAAAAGTCAAGCCATGCACAGTTTAACACTCGAAACTCAAGCGGTAAAGCCAATATAAAACACCCATAATGCACTGAACGGAGAGGATGTGCAGTATAGCTGCAAATACAAAAAACAAAAATATGTAGTTGCATGTACCAAAATAGCAGCACAATAGTGACATCAACAACAAACAACAAAATATTTAAGAAAGAATATGCTCGCGTAGAATTGTTTATTATATAACAAGTAGTAGTGAAAAGCACTGCGCATTGTACTTAATGTTCAATAGAGACTTTTATTTAGCACCTTTTTGTCTGGTTTTTCCTATCCACAACTTGAAATTTCCAACACTTGTGTGATAATTAAAGAAACATTTTCTTATTAAGAACATAAAAAAATTTAACTAAATATAATTTTAATGCTCTTGCATAAGCACCATTTGTAACCGAATAATAATGCAACGAATTTACTTGCAACTTCCCTTATTTGCAATATTCTGCTAAGGTTCAAGTAACTAAACTATTGAATAAATAACTCCAATATTGAATAATGGAAAAATGGCCTTTATTAAAGTACTTCACAATAACACTTATACTTTGCAACGAATAGCTTGCTTAATTAAACCAAACTGATTGATAGCTTAAATGAAACTGATTTCTCGCCGACCTTCTCGTAGCATATTTCTAGGCTTTTCTAATTCCAGAACTTACTAGTTAGTTATAAATTTCTCAGCTACAACTACAGATGTATAATTTTTATAGCTTCTCTCATACCCCATGCACTAGTATGTGTGAGCGACACTTCCACAATTATAATTGCATACATTTAGGAGCATCTCAGATAAGATATCTGCATGTGTTTGTGCATCTCTTCTCCGCCGCGTGTACGTACATAGGTGTAGACAAAATGATTAAATTATTGATGTGCATTCACGTCACTGCTTAAGCGCCAAACACACGACACGAACATTTCCGCGAACATTCGGCAATCTTGTTCGCAGCTTTGGCCATACACCATAAGAACTATTAGCCGAACATTAGTTCTCTTTCAGACAGCGATGAATACGGACAACAATTGTGCTGCAGCAATATTTCGATATTGATTTTTGGCGAACATTTGTGCAAACTGGCAAACACCACCATACACGACAGAAAAGGTCGCAGAAACATGACATAACGGGAATGTTCGCGGAAATGTTCATGTCGTGTATTTGGCGCTTTAGCGTCGGCATAGAGATGGCAGTACCCCTTAGTGTTGCTAACATTCGTAACAATAATAAAGAATATGTTAGGTATACGCACCGGTGCTCATCTCTTTAGGTGGAAGAGATATGTATGTTTGCGTGTAATTTGTTGGTTTACACTGAAGTGTTCATATTACTTTTATTAATGTATATTCAAAACTATTACAAGAACCGGAAACAAATACAAGCAGGATAGCCTAGTGGTTAAGGCAACTGCAGTTTCACCGTGTGATTGGCGCTTCGAGCCTCGGTGAAACCTTTGATAACATTAAGAATTATTATAAGCCGATGTTAAGCTCACGAATTCTTAAATAATAACTATTACAGGAACTAATTTGAAAACGATACGATATTGGGTATTTAAAATATAAACACCAACTCATTTTCGTCAGCGTTTCACACATATTGGGGTTTCGAAACGACGAGTCCTTATTCTCCAAATACGAAGTGCTATCGAACCTGAATATTGCCTGAAGTAGAGATTACGTTGATAAGCGCAATACAAAGCATAATGGCTTCAGAGCTTCCGCAACCCTTGACTCTCAGCTACGCGAAGAGAATTCTGTTAAAAATATGAATGTATCATAAACATATTTAGCAGGTGAGACTCTGCCGATCCAAAGTTCCTCATAAAACTAGGTGGTAAGGGACGGGATGTCCTCGAAAGTTTAATATGGTCTCAAAATCCTTCTCGAGATGGTTGGGCTAGTACAATAATGATACTTGTTACCGGAACATATCGGATATATATCCGGCAAAGAACCATCAACGTCGATTGCACTTTCCCATACCTTCGGGGAGTGTCTTTATCATTAATACAACAATAAAAACAACATTGCCTGAAAGTTTTCTTTTTATACAATTTAAGTGAACGATTCCAAACTATGTTAAAAATCATCATATCAACCAACAGATGATTTTCACTTCCACTGCTGCCTCCCATGGGTGTCAATAGAAATAAGTTTTTGGACGAAGTATTTCTATCCTTTGGTATAACGTGGCCTAGTCTGTGCTACCGCTGATTTTTATTTTGATGATCACAGCTTCTGTATTTTAGCTAGTTTCATGTCCCATTCCATACTCATCTTTAAAATAATATGTGTTTAAATTGCGCCTAAGGTCTTAAAAAAATTGTCTAAACTATGGTAGTTATGATTTGTGTTTTCTCTTCAATTCGCGCAAAATTTTTGATGTAAAAACATCATTTCTCGCAGTGTGGGGAAAAGCAAAGTGTACAAAATGTCTTAGAATTGACAAGCACAATGGGAGAATAAAAACGTAAGTGTATGCGTATAATGTGTTATTGGTAACTTTATAGGGAAAATCCCTAGTCCAAATCTAATGTATTTCTAGTGCATTCCGAACCACTCCTAGTTCACCGTCTATCTTTCTACATGCTTTCATTTGGCGAATTTAACAAAGCAATGTCCTAGGTGATGGAAATTTTAACCGCTGCATTACCTTTTTATTTGTTCTGAACTAGATAAAAATTTCCACTTTAGAACTAAGTATTTCTTTATTGGCACTTTTTCCATAGTTCCGAATTAGTGTAAAAATTTAAAACAAAGTTCTGGTTCCTTTCTTGTTACTATTGCATTGATTCCGAACCAGAACCAAATTTTGCATCTTGCTTCTAGTGCGATATTATACCCTTTTTCGAGCTGATGACAAATGTAAGAGAAAAGGCAAAGTCATACTCAAAGCTTCTTAAAGCCCGTAAAAATTTTTGGCTAGTTCCCTTTTTCTCAAATATATGTTACACATAAAATATAAATATAAAAACTGTCCATTTTATAGCTGGTGAAAATTAACTACTAACGAACTAGTAATTTTTTGCCACTTTAGGTCTAGCGCTGAACCAAAAATTTGTATCCCTAGTTACGGACTTCCCTTCAGGGATGTTGTATGGAGGAATATGTAATAGGAGTTTAATTATAGTCATTACACTGCAGCTTATCGAAATGTTAATGGTTTGTTATCGACGAATTATGGGCATATTATCCATTGCTTATGGATCAGTTATCGATTTGTTATCTAAGTGTGATTAACTAGATATCAGTAGCTAAGGATCAAAATGTACTTTCAACTATTTAGCGACAAGTTATCAGTTTGTTATCCGGAAGTGATCGGTTTGCCATTGAGAAGCTACGATGTATTATCCAAAAGTTGTAAACATGTTATCAATATGGTAACACAAACTTCTTGCCTTGTAATCGGAAAAATTTTATCGATTTAATATGGAAAAGTTACCGGATGTGATGCAATTCTGATATCGGCGTGTTATCAATTTGTATCAACGTCGCGTCCACTTGCTATGAAGCATGTACCAATAAAATTTCAATATGCAATCGATGGCATATCCGTCCTTTAATAAGCCCGTAAGAAATCTACGAAAAGCCGATGACTCAGCGATTATAAGCCGATAACGAATTCATTACTTTACTAAAGTAACTCTCTATCGATAATTAGCCGATAACTAAATAATAACTGGTTAAAATATAAATTTTTTTCGAATGGTTGCTAAGCCCAAAATCATCTCAATAACTTTGAATAGCTGTGACTTAATAGCCACTTCTCCACGTTGATATTTTTTTATGAAATGTTCTTAATATTTTACATGTGCTCTTCGGTATTAGTTAGTGTTGTTGTTTATCGGCCCTGTTAATTTGAATTCGAAATCGAGCTCAAAGCCTTAACAACAAGATTTATAATTATCGTGCAGATAAAGATATAAACTTCTTCAAAAAACTTACTAATAAATTTTTCTCTGTGGTGCCACTTTTATTTATACTCTGGTTTCATTTAGGATAAAAATGGATTTAAAAATAGACCCTATGGGGCTTTGTTTGAAGTAAGAAGTAATTTTTCTAATAAGCGCCGTATTTATCCTGCAGAGCTTGTTTTTTTCGTGCCGAACCCGATATAGTCAAAATATGGTTATGGAATTTATTGTTATTGAAATTGTTATAAGGTCAAATCGTGTTGTCTTATGCAGCCATGTTTTCAAATTTAAAAAGCCATGTACAGGCATATGAAGTGGTCAAAGGGTCAGTTGATTAACAGTTGACATTATATCACCCCATCGAATGAAATTAGCCGATTTGAAGCCATCAAAACAAATAAACTTAAGCAAAGCGTTTATCCCAATAATATTGGGTATAAAATAAAGACAACCCATATCATAATGGCGGCGCTTGAGGCAAACAGCTTTCACAAAAATATACACACATAACTAGTTGAGTACACATATGTAGTCGTCCATATGTCTTTGTTGATGAGTAACCAAAAAACAAGCTAACGCGCAACCAACCAACCAGCAGACAAGTGCAACGTGGTAGAGGTGAAGCGGTGGAAATATGTGGAATCATGTTTAAAATTAAGCAGACAAATGTGCTGAGATTAAGCATACAAGCGGTAAGGCGCAAATCGTGATGCATACGCAGAGGCGTTCAAAAAATCACATTACACACACATACTAATATGGATGTATGATCTTTGGACAGATGCAGATAATTGCGCAGTTGCGCGTGTTTACAGCACTCGCACAGGAATTAACAAACATATAACATATGTATGCCCCAACTATATAATGAACACACAAAAGCTTACCTAACATAAATATATTATAAGTGACCTGTAGGGAGAAAAGTAATATGTATGAAAACACTTCTGGTGCAGGACTAGTTCAATCGTAACAAAATAATCACCGTTATTTATCAACATGCTTATATTAGCTTCATATTCATGTTTGAATTAGTATTGTAAATTACTTATGATACGTAAATGTAAATAAAAATGTTACAAACGCGCAACCCTACCCGTGCCTATTGATGTGTAAATATTTTTTCTTACGGTTTGGAGGAATCTAGAATGTAAGAGTAAGCAGTCTCTATTAGTGATCTCTATAAAGCAGACAGAAAATCAATTAATGGGAATTAAAGAATACAAAAAAGCAAATAGTTATTATATAAATATATTTAAAAGGTTGGCACAAGGGCGCGAAATGGCGATGCCGATGGGTTCAAAATAAGTGACAGGGTCTGCGGTATACTGAGCAAATCCGGAAATAAACAAATCCTACTGCAAGATCAACTAAGTGTTTTTCAGCGATAGCAGAAGCCCCAACTAAAGCAATTTAAAAACTCGGGGAAAATTTACTAAACTGCAGCCGAGTTAATTTTTACGTTGACAGCCAATCAGCAGTCAAAGCTATATTTCTCATAACACAATATCTAAACGGTCCCTGGAAAGAATCGGGAAAGGAGCCCTTGTGCATATGGGAACAGATGAAAATGGAAGGGGGAATAAGCTAGCTTAAGGGGGCGAATCACGCCAAGCTTTTACCGAAGACGTTGCAATCAGATTTGGGAATATTAAAAGAAGGCGCGAGCCTGCACATGGTCGACCAAGCAGGAAAGGCGTGAAACCAAGCGCGAGGCTGACAGATGGCAAGGTTTATGTGCAGCTCTTGGAACCTAAGGCTAAAAAAGTCAATCTTATCATTGATAGGAGGGGATTGCAGCATAGAACCTTTTAAGCTTCTAGTATTTGTCAAGAAAGTAAATTTTTCTGATAAGATTTTTTTATTCGGTCATTGGGCAAACTTCTCGACACTTTCAGTACATGTGAGGTCCTCATGGACCAGCTAGTTCAGCCTTGCTTAACCTTAACTTATACATTTATGTACAAATGTGAAATTATAATGACAAAAAAGTAAATAAGAAGAAGAAATAATACAGGATGTGGAAGAAAAACAATATAATAAAAATGTCGATGATGATATGGATGATAATAACTATGCTAGGCGAAGCACGGAAAGGAAAGGAAAAGAAAAGAAAAAGGAAACAGGACTCCATTTTATCAATATTGTAACGAATTTAGTGAAATTCTGCTTAATTGACACCTTCTGCTAACGTTCGAATCACTAAACTCTTGAATAAATAACTCCAATATTCGATAATGCAAAATAGTCTTTATTATACTACTTTCAAAATAACACTTCTATTGCTCGACAGATAGCGTGCTTAAATCAAATTGACTTTCGTGCCTCAACTTTTGCTGCTTTTATAATGTTGGTTTCCTCGCCGACATATTTCTAGGCGCTTATATTTCCAGAATTTACTAGTTATCAGCTATAAATTTCTCAGCTATAACTACAGATGCACGATTTTATAGCTGCTCTCATACCCCATGCGCGAGTTACGTCTTTAGGTTCGACGCTGGGCAGGGTACTTACGTTAGAAAACCGCACTCAAGAAAAGATACATTAAATTGTGTAATTATAATTTTAGAATTCTTTATTCAATAGTTTTAACGAACTGCGGTTTGCTGTCGGGTTAATTTATAGATACAGGATTTATCGATCCTTGATATTATAATGCGTCACAGCTGATTTCGACCGACAGGTCGTTTTGATTTCCGTGCAACAACTGCCTCTTCAATATTTTTCAAAAAGTCGCTTAACCTAAATACATAAAGCATCTTTTCGATGCATATACATAATTACCTATTTACTAAGCCCACCCAACAATTCACATATTCCCACATATGTATGTACTTTGGCTGCAACATAGTTGCAGTCAGTATTATTATTTATTATGCTTATTGGGGTATCTCATTTCATTCAGGAATGTTTTGCATTCCCGAATGTTGACACCAATAAGTATGACAGTTTGTATATCTGTATGCCTCTGTAGAACAACAGAAGCAGAGGCATCATTTGAATTGGTTTCTATTAATGTATGTATGTTTGTACATTTGTATGCTTCCAAAGTGGAGTCATACACAAAGCCCAATTTAGCTGGTTGCAACAAAGTATCTTATTTGCTTTATTTATTGTGTGGGTGGCCTGATGTGAAATGCTGAGCAAGCATTGCTTAAGACAACTAAGTTCTTATTTTGGGTGAACAAGTATATTTTAAAATATACTTATTTTCCCTTTTTCTTCGGTATGGGGGGCATTCCACATAACTCGCGTGTATATATGAGTGATACTTCAACAGATGATTGCCTACTTTTGGGAGCATCTCAGTTAAGATATATGTATGTGTTTGTGCGTCTCTCTCCGCTGCGTGTACGTACATATGTGGAGACATAATGATTGATTCGTTTATGTAGACGCAAGTGACTGTCTGCTTTATTGCAGGCATGCTTAACGAACGAAACGATATCATTTCGTTACGATAATCAACGTTAATAAACGAAACGAAGTCATTTCGTTTCGTTTATTAACGTTAAGAACGTCAAATTAACGTTAATTTGACGATCTTAACGTTAATAAACGAAACGAAGTGACTTCGTTTCGTTTATTAGCGTTGATTATCGTAACGAAATGATATCGTTTCGTTCGTTAAGCATGCCTGCTTTATTGTTGTTGTGGCTTCATTTAATTAGCATCAGACTAGTGATTTGAGTATCACTTAGTATCGCTAATATTCGTCACAATAAGTTTTTGAAGTGTTGACAGTTTGTTATAGATGTGCTATCAGTTTGTTGTACGTAGAGGTGTTATCGACGAGGTATAGACCATTTAGCGAAATTTTTAACATTTTCCGCCGATGTCAAAGGTTTCCAATGTGTTAATGATTTTTCGTTGACCAGCTATGGATGTGCTATCGGAAAGTTATCTATTTGTTATTGAATAGTTAACGATTATTCATGGAAAATTTATCTATGTGTCACCACATAAATAGTTATCGATTTGTTAGCAAGAAGGTATCGATACGTTACCTAAAAATTATCTATTTAATATTGAGTGAAAAACTATCAATACGTGATAAAAAAAATCATCGATATGAAAGCAAAAATTAAAGATTTCTTTGGCTAACGGTGTATAATCGATTTTCTGATAAAAATGATATCGTATGTCGCCTTGAAGATCGATACATAAGGCCCAAAAATTACTCCGAAAAAGGCCAGTAGCTGTCATATATGACTCATATTCAGCCTCATATTATTTACCAGGAGACCCGGCAGACATTGTCCCGTCCTAAATTTTGTCTATTTGCATAACATTTAATAAGTGTTTACCTCTTACTCTCCCTCTCTGTTTTTACCTCTCCGTCTTTTCCATCCAAGTCCAAGTCACAGTCCCAGTTCTAGTAGCTGCTTTGTCCGTTAATACGAAAGAAATTTCGTAAATACTAATATAGGCAAAGAGCTACCTATGTACCAAATTTCAGACAAATTGAACGATGAACAGAATTTTTTTCGAATGGGTCGATCCCTTGTTTACCTCCAGGAAAAAAGGTATTGTAGATACTAATATAGGCAAGAGGCTACGCATATACCTCATTTCAGCAACTTGAACAATCAATAGAATTTTTTCTCTGGTTACGGAAAAAAAGTACCATAAATACTAAACTAGGCAAGGGGTTAACTGCACACCTCATTTCAGACAAATCTAACAGTGAATATAAATTTTTTGAAAAGCCAGTCTCTGGTCAATTTCCCGGAAAAAAATTTCACAGGAGCACTCTCCGGGTTGCAGTGAAGCTATTCGGCGGAGTGTTTTCGGAGTACATAAGCTGCATTCAAACCTACATCCTGCTTCACACATATGTATAGATGAAGTTTGGCTTATATAGTAGGATCACCACAAAATGCGAAATGCGTTCAAAACTCTCCAATTTTAGTTGTAGTCAAACAGTTTCCAATGAAATTTAGTGCACTGCACCCGTCTGTTTAAAGTACAAGTAAAATCTGACTTACTGCTTGCTCAATTGTATCTCAGTCGTTATGTTCACATGATATTCATGGGAATACTTGGGGCATCTCTGGACTAGGTGAATCCTATATGCAGTATTTGTTCATCAATTCAAAACTAAAGCATTTCCCTAGAGGGTGAATGAAATCGTAAGTAAAAGAACATTGACATTCTCCACAAGCCAACTTGATTTGCTACAATTTCTGCTATCTCGCTAAATGCAACAGCAAAATTGCATCCCTCTGCTAGGGTCAACATTCATGCAAGCACAAAAACTCTATAAAAGTGGGGTCCCCAAATACAAGCAGAAACGATATAATATAGAGACATTGCAGGGACGAAAAATTGTGTTAGGCAAGCTTCACAATATTCTAGTAGGTCACATTCACCACTTACCACAGCAGAATTTGTTAAACTACCACTTTCTGTATATATTATTTAACAATTATTTGTACACTTTTTATTCAGCTAATGTGTTCAGAATTCACATTTTTACTCTCTAAAACTTCAATCAGTGTATTTCTGTGCTTAAATTATGTTAACAATTGTGTTAAAGTTTTTGGTGTGGTGAAAGTGACCTACTAGAATTTTGTTACGCTCCGCTGCTTTCCACCGAAGTTTGCGCATGCAACATCTTTATTTTCGATAATCTTTGATACAAGCAATGTCGCGCTGCGTTGGCGAGCACACAGACGCAGTGAGCCTCAATTGAAAATGAGCCTCATAATTTAATAAATTATTTTCAACTCATAAAATTGCTGGTATTTTATTTTAAGGCATTTCTTACGCTTCTCTTTTTTCACATTGCACATTTTATGATGCTCACCAATATTTTCGTAAACACATGCGTACATGTGTTGTTGTGTATTTAATCACACACAATTCACTGCACACATGTCATTGTTTGTTTGTGTAAATATAATGAAAGAGCTTTTTGGATGAGTGACAATAAATTTAAAATTTGGCGTATGCGGTGTTGGCCAAGAAGGAAATAAGTCGTTGACATAAATTGCAAAATATTCGCTATAATATTCATAATAAGTATTCTGTTGATCATTTAAGCATGTCTTGAAATATTATTAAAAGTGTTTAACTTATCTTATAATTTTGTTGCGAGGACATGTTGTTAAAACCATAAAACGCTTGCCGATACCTAAACAAGTATGTGCAAGTAATGACTATATAAAAATTAGTAATATGCATCATTATGTTATCATTAAAAATTTTATGCTGCTATATTGAATTTTTTTTTGCTGCAGCCTCATTATACTAAAGTGAAACCTGGTTGAACTGGGTATGACCGTACTATGGTTATGTTCAACCGTGACGCAAAATAAATTAAATAAATGAATGTACGTGCACGGCATCTGCAAAGGCAGATAAGTTTACGCTGAGAGACTTTCATGGCAGAAATACACTTGCCAAACACTGACACAAAATAGGACTTAGAAAAATTTGAATTTTGAAAAACTGTGAAAAATGCTTATTTTAGTCGTATAATAAGAAGACAGCTGTGCCTCCCAAAAAGTTGAGAGTAGTCATAGTTCACGTGGTACGCTTGCATACTTGAATTATTGGAGATACCGTGTGAGATTAGCTTTTGACCTCACTTAATGCTTAACTTTCGAATGCTCAGAAATCTATATTCGTAGTATTTTTGCAAGAAATGAAATAAAAACAAGTAAGGACGGGACTGTTTTCGGCTATGCCGAAGACTTCATACCTTTCACCTTATCCCATTCGTAATCTCCAAATAATGCGCTGTATAAGATAAGAAATATATAGTGAACAGTTGTACATACCTAAACGATTTTAAGATAAATAAAAAAAAATGGCAAAAAACCCCTTATCTGAACGATCGGTTGTATGGGATATATATTATATATAGCTCCGATCGAAATGATTTTTACAGGAACTCTTCTATGATATATTAGAATATATATCACCAAGTTTCACGTTTTTGTATTGGAAACTGTGGGAGAAATGGCCAAAAATCTTTCTATCTGTAAGATCGGTTGTATGGTATATATATTATATATAGCTCCGATCGAAATGATTTTTTCATGAAATCTTCTATGATATGTTAGAATAAATATCACCATGTTTAACGTTTTTATATTGGAAATTAAGGGAGAAATGGCTAAAAATCTTTCTATCTGAATGATCGGTTGTATGGGATATATATTATATATAGCTCCGATCGAAATTATTTTTTCATCAAATCTCATACGATATGTTAGAATAAATATTACCAAGTTTAACGTTTTTATATTGGAAATTAAGGAAGAAATTGCCAAAAATCTTTCTATCTGATCGATCGGTTGTATGGGATATATATTATATATAGCTCCGATCAAAGTGATTTTTTCACAAAATCTTCAGACATATGTCTAATATAATACAAAAATGCATACTTGTGCCAAATTTCATTGAGATATTTCAAAATTTGAGGGACTAGATTGCTTTCAAACAGATGGACTGACGGACGGACGGACATGGCTATATCAACTCAGTTCGTCACCCTGATCAATTCGGTATAATTAATGGTGAGTCTATCTTCTATATTTCTCAACTTTGCAAACATCGGACAAAAGTTAATATACCATTTCATGTTTATGAAAGGTATAACAATAATGGGCGATCTAACTGCTTAAGTAGAAAGATTTTGTGGAAGTTCGTCTTTCACACGTCTCGCTAAGTTGAAGTTACTTCAAGCTTTGCTCCGTAAAGACATTGGAAAACCGATACAGAACAATGTACTTCTTTAATACTGTGGTTTCTAATTCTTTGAAAGGCGTTCCTCAGAATTTACTTGTGGTTTTTTGTTGAACGAGTAGTTTCAAATCCGAAACAACTTCTTTCTAATCAAATGGCATGATAAGACCCCAGCTTAATGAACAAACGCATTTTAGAAATAAAAAGCATACCAGTTTTGGACAGAGTAATAATTACGTTAAAAAAAAATTTTCAAAAGGTATAATTTTATCTTTGACTATCTGTGGTTTACTGTTATTTACTTGATTTTTTATTTTAATTGTCAAAGTAAAGAGAGCACCATTCTCTGTCGCTTGCCAAAAAGAGAGCTAGGTTTAGCCTTTCGACAGCGGAGTAGAGATTGGTAGTTAACCTCAACATATCTCAAATATAAGTTATCATAAAATGTAGCAGGTCTTCCTCTTGTCGTTGATGTTACGGAAACGAAATTATTACCACTGTCAAAGAAAACAAATACATGGTTTTGCTGTTAAAATAAAAGCTCTTATTTGTGAACACTTAGACACCAAACAAAGTTTAAAACAACGATAAACGCTACACGATTCACATTTCCGACGCCGTTTGTAAATCATTATGTATTACAGTCTAGCGTAATGAAAAGTTTGAATACGTAGATGAACTTTTTCTTTCTTTTATAAAGAAGTAATTTTTCTTCAATCAAGCACATAATTATATGTTACACCTAGAACAAGGTTTATGTTGGATGTTCCTGCGTAACTTAATGACCTGCATTTTTAAGATTCCGCGTTTTTAAAGTTTGACATAAAATAGACTGCCTGTAGACAGACACAGAAGGTTCGTTCTTGTTGACTAAATAGTAAAATGTCTTCTAAGGTGCCAAAATGGCTACTCAGCTTTATTTCGCCACGGGATTATTAAAAGTGAGTATTCCTCTATTTCTATAGAAATTTATTCAAAAAGAGTTTACTAACTACGAACTCTTTCAATTTAAGTGATGCGTATTCTGCTTTCGCCATGAGTCTTATCTTCCGATCAAAGGGTAACTTGTTAAATCTTAATGCTAGAAGTTTCTAAAATGCTGCTTGTGTTAACTGATCCTTATTCTAAGGCTGCTGAAGTTACCTACCAGTTTATTTAGATGTGCCTTATATAACAGGATATTCGTGTTGACTAAGTTAAAGTTAAATTTCGGAAAAAGGCTGTTAATATACTCAGTGGTTGTAACTATCGTTTACTAAATGCTTATATAAGTAGTTGCTTTGAATATAGCGAACTTATCACCAATGAAATTGCCCACTTTATTCTTAGATAAAAGTGATATGCAGACACTGAAAAATTATTACAACTGTCAAAGATTTTCATTTATGTTTATTACATGTTTCGTTTTATTGAAAACACTTTTGTTTTAATTTCTTAAAAAAAAGAACTAAATCCCTACAGTTAAGGACGACTGTCTTTGGCTGTGCCGGAGACATCATACCTTACATGAATGGACTGAGTGGAGATATGCATATGCTCCAATTTGAAAAAGCGCAATATCTTAATATGTATAGGGTGTTTAAGATAAGATATATAAAAAAATATATATATAAGTGACATTTTCAACCAGTCTAAAATATGTAAATAATTTACTGATAATTCTCACACAAAGTTTCGCCTTTTTGAGTTATGAGATAAGGCGGATGGAGGATGGTATTCTACTCAGTAGTCAGTATGTTTGCGACAAGTGTGTATGTGTAAGCATTCGTTGAAATTTGAAGTTGTTGGCGATTAAAATGAGTAAAAAATTACGAAGGCATTGACAACTGAACTGAATTCTTTATCGTGATCATTTTCGTATACTTATTTTCGGGTCTGGCCTTACTATCCTTATTTGGTGAAGTTTTTTCTATTAGTTATACGGTATATACAAAACTGTTCCGCTAAAAGGTTGCCGCTGAGGATACTGACTAAAAAAAGGTAAATAAAATTACCAATATGGGTATCCATCGAATAGTATTTCTATAGAAATATATCTAAGTGGGATTGCTAATAAAGGTATTTACCCAAGTTTTGTTTATTCCTTTGTATACACGTTAATATTATAAAAACGGCTTCCGTCATCCATTAAGATAGAGCTTTCTTACTTAGTTTTTCCTTCTAAGAATTTTTTACACGGTTACGACGTGTTTTAGTAAAAAAAAATTAATATGCCAACGAGGGCAACAAGCCAATATTACATTTCTAATAAAAATATTTAAGGTGGGGATGCCAACTGGACTTAATTTTATGTTTGTGTTAATGTATACTATGCAGCTACCTTAGAGGCGAAGATAGGACATAGTGAGCTTTCATCGGCTAGCTAGGCACTTAAAATAAATCGTGTGGTATACTCGCTTTAAATACGCTACCCTTTTAATATCCAAGGAGATGTAGGCCGAGCTTCTCTTGAATTTTGTGTCGTGCTCTTTTTTAATTTCCCTACAAATAAGCTAAACGGGACTAAATGTTTCATGCTGACTACCAACTATAGCTGCCCTACCAATGGGCGTCCCGGCTTAAAAAAAGTAATTTTGAAAAACTTTCATCTAAATTTCTGATGATGCTTTGCCTAGGCCTAGGGGTCAGATCGTTCAGTGTGGTTACCACAATACCATGATGGCCGAGCGTAAAACTTTCTTGTCGAATTTCGGAGAGGTAGTGCAACAAGTCAGCATTTGAAGCGCTTCGCACTCATTCAAGTATTTCTTATAACAAAGCGTGGCTTTTCCTTTTCGTGTCAGGATAACATTCAAATACACCTGCGCTTGATCTAGGCTTGCCGTCGGTGGTGACATGATTGACTTAGATTCGGCATTTTTGATCAGAAAGCTGTCAATTTATGATTGAAACATGAAACAATATAATGAAAATAACCATATCTCTCAACGCTTCTATTTCCTATTAACTCCCTCTCTATTGTGTTGACTTTAAAGAACTCTAATGTAGTATTAGTAAATTGAAAACAATCGAGTCGTTCATGATTTGGATTAGCTTTTTCAGTAGATGCTTCAATGTTGTTAATGTTGTCTTGGGGATTTTTTACTTGCAAAGTAATTATAAGACTAAATTTATTTATTTAAATATTAATTTGTATAGAGCGTGAAACTGTAACGCTTTTTAATGAGCAGCACGAGCCTTTAAAATCAGATGAACAAAAATAAAATATTATAAAAGCTGTCAGTTGCACAAAATTTAATGAAGCACAACCCTCACTGGCTGTATTGAACTTACAAACGCGTTTGGGTCAGTAAAAAAAAATCAAGCAATTGAATTTGAATTTTCTTTATTATTATAAATTTGTTTAAGGTATGTTTCCCAGCTTTGCCATAACGTTGCTTTTCTTTTATGTTATTAAATTTACTTGAATCTATTTTTTGTCGTTTTATATTTTTTTCTGCATTGATAAGTTTTTGTTTCCCATACTCTGCAAGCATTTCTTTCTTTACCCTTTTTGATTTGTGTGTAGGTTTACTGTGTATATATGTAAATTTTTCAATGATTTTTATTTCTCTCTGTTATCTGAAATTTTTTTTTGTCCGCTGAGAACGCCTTTGAGTGTTGCCTTTTCAGACTGCAATCATCACGTGTGAGCCTTCAATTTGTAAGCTTCTTAGTAGTCAAATGACCAATTGGCGTATAAATTATGAATTTAAAAGCATTTTGTGATCCCTTTTCATATTATATTTTGAGAAAGCATAATTTCGTCTTGGCAGTTTCAATTGGAATTAAATTAAAAATTAATAAGGGTAGTAATACAGCGCTGATAAAATTCAATATCGGTAAGTAAGTTGGTATAGATTTTAAGGAAGTTGAATAATTTATGCTCACCCATTGATTGATTTAGTGCAGGAAGTAGACCAAAAATGTTTAAAGTTGCTTCCATAAATTGTAGAGAGAAATATACTTTGAACTAAGCGAATGTTTAGTTATTCTTTGCTAAATATTTTGCCCGCCCATATCAAAAGCTGAAGCCAAGTTAATAGGAATTTACCATTGCTAAGGCTGGTAAGTTTAACATAGGCCAAGGTATGTTTTAGGAGAAACGCGATTCTTGTTAGACAAGTAAATTTTTTCTGAAAAGATTTTTTTAGAACTAAATCACTTTTAGTATTAGAATGGTTTGAAACACGACTTAGATATAAGCTACAAGTAAAATTTTGTTGAAGACCAATTGTTATTAAATTCCTAGTCCCCATTTTCTTTTTTTTGATTTTAATTCGGCTTTTTGCTACATGAAAAAAATCTGCATCTGTAAAGCCTTGCTCTGGAAAGAAAAAAAACTTCGAGTAACAACAATAGTTCCCACTAGACAGCAAACGAGTCTTCAGTCAAAACAAAAATTCGAGCAGAATAACTTTAGTTCCAAATACTAGAAAGAAAGAAAATCTTAAACGCCCTTCATACTAAAAGTTTTCAAATATCATTGCGAGTTTTAAGAGACCTATAAACTGTATTTAGTATAACTAAAATTCGTTGGCCTTTAAAACTACATACCAAAAATGTTTAAGAAATAAAAAATTTTAAGAAATAAAAAAATGTTTGTAAAAAATTTTTATCTAAAAACGTTTTATGATTTTATGAGGTGTTCAATAAGAAAAGTTACGTATACGCCAGGTATGTACAACACATGTCCTTATTGATGAAAATTTGCGTATTTGATCGACTACTATACATACATATATTAAAATTTTTCAATGGTATGTCTCAAAAATGATGTCATCAAGTAAAATTTTCCGATATTTTTGGTAAGAATTTCTAAAATTAGCATTTTTTTATATTTTCGAAAGCTTTTTGTGATCATAGTCACATCTTATCTGCGTCCGTATTGTTTTATAGGACCCGTGACCAAAATCCATTTTTTAATTCGTAATAGCTCTGAAATGGTAAATATTTTGAATGACATATGTTTACCAGCGATCAAACATACTCACTTCAGCTATGCTTTTTTAAATTTTTATAAATAGTTTGACCGATTTAACGTTATTTTTTACGAATACGTATTAATACATACGAACAAAATGTGCCTCAACAAAAACACGGCCACTCACATATATAACAATTTTAGGCTCAGATTATTTTGAGCAACAGCCTATTCTCATTTTCTCACTTTGCAATTGGTTTTGTAATTAAACAAACGTAATGCAAAATGTCAAATTTTTGTTTTTCTCCCTTATCAAGTTTGATTTAAGAGTTCATAGATATCAAAATTTTTTAATAGCGATAGATTGAGGGCTTTTTATTTAAACGCTATCCGTTACTACAATTTTCAGCGAATTTTCCACTCAACAGTCAAATAAAGACGAATAGCGTTGCTAGTTGGTTGAAACGAGTTTAAATATTACTACCTCCAATTCATTAATTTAAATTAATGTATTTCGACAAATAGGTTCGACAAATGTTGATTAGGCTTTCTGTTTGTTTTGAATAGGATACGAAGCCCCGCGCAACCATGAAAACCTAGTCATTTATTTTTTTTTTTCTTCGGCAATGATTCAGATAGGTAGATAGGTTGAACTGGCCGGTCCATGAGGACCTCACATAGACTGATTGAGTCCGTAGTGTTACCAGAAGTTTATTTTTACGACCAAACTGAAAAACCCTATCAAAAACCAGGACCTATGTTATAAAATAACTCCGTCCTCTTGGCAAATACTAAAATCTTCCTAGGACTTAAGCCACTTGCTGCTTCTAGATATGACAGCTGTATCACCCTATTAGCTGGAGTCTTAGCCTGGCAAGTGCAGGGCAAGAGCACAGAACGTGCTCGATAGTTTCCTCCTCCAATCCGCACTTCCTACATCTGCTCTCGATTTCGCTTAATCTCGCCCAATCTAATTGAGACATCTACGGAGCAAGCTTCAAGGAATGCGCCCTTTTTAGCTAGTTCGTCCGCTTTTTCATTCCCATCTATTCTCATATGCCATGGGACCCAATATAGATGTATGCTTCTCCCTGTCCCGATTCTCTCCAGAGACTGCTTACACTCTAATACGCACTTAGATGCTGTGGTATGCGAGATTATTCCTTAATTGCTGCTTGACTGTCAACATAAAAGTTAACACGGTTGCAGCTTAAGCTATTCTCTTCCAGGGTTTCTATTGCTTTGGTTACGGCTAATATTTCCGCTTGGAAAACGCTAAAGTAATCCGGCAGCCTGTAAGATCTGCTTATTTCCCGATCAGCGAAGTATACCGCAGACCCTACTCGTTCCTCTACTTTGGAACCATCGGTGTACACATTTATCGCCTCGTCCGCCATTTGCGCACATTTGCGCCAACCGTCCACCTCTATTGTGGCCTTAAGATCTCCCTCGAAGCGCAGATAGGGAATCATATAGTCTGTTCGTCTTGTGATTGATGACGCTATACTACTATGGCCATATGCTCGGCGCTCAAGCTGCCCCGAAGCACCGAGCCTGGTTGCGGTCGTTAACGCTTTGTTCTCTGCTACCTGGTCTACAGGTGGGATGTGCAAAATGGCATACAGTGCAGCCGTCGGGGATGTTTTCAGGGCTCCCGTAATGCTAAGCATCAACAGTCTGCATAGCCCCTCTAATTTTTTGAGGTATGTTGTTTTTTGTGTGGCTTTCCACCAAACAAGAACTCCATAGTATAGAATAGGGCTTACAATCGCTGTAAAAACCCAATGAGAAAGAGAGAGCGGTAGGCCCCACGTACACCCCAGCATTCTTTTACATGCATAGAGTGCCGTTGAGGCCTTCTTGACCCTCTCCTCCACGTTGAGCTTCCATGACAGCTTACTGTCTAGGATGATTCCTAAATATTTTGTGCAAGGTTTCTCCTGTAAGGTCACCCCTCCTAACTTAGGCCTGGTCCAATTTGGGACCTTGTACCTCTTTGTAAACAATACCATATCCGTCTTCTCCGCATTGACTTTCAACCCGACATTAGATGCCCAAGCATTAATATCGCGAAGCGCCCGATCCATCACAGAACTAATCGTTGGAAGCCACTTTCCACTTATGACAATTGCAACGTCATCTGCGTAAGCCGTAAGTTTTACGGGTCCCTCATCGACCAAGCGTCCACAGCAGAGGTGATAGCATCCCTCCCTGCGGCGTGCCCCTGTCCAATGATTTCGTAGCCTCGTACAATCCCCATTGTGATGTAATCTTTCTGCAATTTAACATGCAGCCGATGCATCTGATTAAGGCAGGATGTACTTTAATGTAATTAAGACCATCCATAATCGCCCATTTTGCAACATTATTGAAAGCCCGGCAATGTCCAAGAAGACTCCAATGTTTCAGATAACTTTGATATATTCGAGAAAATTTAGTGCCACCAATCCTAAAGTTTTCTAAAAATAATCTTGACCTACCAGTAAATTATAATGAAAATAATGGAAAAATAAGCCGGGAGAGTTGCTGCATCGGTCATGAATGTAAGATTATAATAACCTTGAGCAGCACAAGAGCAATTGAAACCGCATACTTTTTGGGTGGGTAGAAGTTAGTAACTTAGTTAAAATTTTAAAAACCGTTTGATAAAGCAACTGCTGCACTGCGTGTGGATAAAAACGAAAAATATCACACTGTTATAAGTGCATCTTTTGGTTGAACGTATTGTAACGAATTTTGAGAAATCCTTATTATTATACACCTTCTACAAACGTTCCAATCACTAAATTGTTGAATAAATAACTCCAATATTCAGTACTGCAAAATGGTCTTTATGATATTACTTTGAGAGTACTTCACAATGACACTAATACTTCACAACTAATTGCGTGTTTAAATAAAACTGATTAGTTATTACTCAGCTGGCTCTGCTTTTGTACTCTCTGTGGCCTCGTCTGCATATTTATCCCAAGGTCTAGACGTATCACCTTCTAGAACTCTTGTAGCTCATATTTGGTAAAGAGCTATATACGTGTATATTTGTTGTTTATAGCCATATGCGTGTGTGTGTGTGAGTATATACTTCGGGTGGTGATTACATGTGTGTGTGTGAGATATCTCTTCGTCGCCTTCTACAAAAGCTTTGCTAAATTGGACATGTACGTGGACATGTACATAGGAGTGTCTGTTTCATGTTTTCGTTGTTGCGTGATTATTTACTAACAGCCTAGTGATGTCAACATTCGCCTCAGTATTATTAAAACTCACAAGCCAATACTGCAGGATGACTATGCAAATGTGTCCCTATTTAAAGATACTGCACGTTTTTATTTTTCGATAGATTTTCTATGACTTATGTTACAAATAAAATTTTGGCTTTCAAAATTGCAAAATTTTTTAGCCCTATTTATAAAAACTTAAGTTATAAAGACTATCTAACAAACGAGCAGGTGTATGATTATGCCAAAAACCAACTTTTTGCAACCAATTTTATTGCACAAAAAAAAAAAAAAAAACAATGGACTTTGATTGATTACCGAACCCAAGGAAATGACGTTATGTCAAATCTTGATTTATTTATGGCTGAACCCTCAATCGGACATTATATTAATTCTATACCATTATAGAGACCCTACCATACATTTTTCTTGAAGAATGCAGATTGGTTGCAAAGAATTTGTACATATTAGCTTCATCAGCAAAATCTGAGCGAACTGTGTCGATACTGCAGTAGAGCATTCGAATGATCCGAATAATCGATTTGTTGAATAAAAAAAGCTTAACGATAAAACGTGTTCAATAAAATATATAAAAGACACGCCTTAATTTTACAGTTATCACAAAATTTTGGACTCAAAATATACAGGAGGCAACACAATGTATTAGATTGACGATATAAGATCCAAAATGTGGGGCTAAATTAACACCAGTTTTGGGTTTGAAACAAACGCGATAATAAGGACTCTGCTGTAGGAAGTTTAATTAAGATTGCCTCAAAATTTGTCGCAATATCAGACCCGTAGAAGAGGCACAGGAAATAATAAAAAGGAGTTATTCTTGGTAGCAAGCAGAGTTGCAATCATCCCAGGATGCAATCGATTCATTCCCGTTTTTGGACTAACACATTTATATAAATATTTAATTTATATATATTTTTAATTATTGCTGTTTGCTAGTCTGAACTAATTATTTCTTTTTGCATGCTCTATGTGGAATTATAAAATCTTAAAGTTTCCTTGGTACTGTATGCATGCAAAGATATCCTGCCGTGTACGTTAAGCCTATCGAATCACCTCCTTCCCTGCATTTATGAAGCAATCGTGAAGTGTATGCTTCATTGTGGACTGATTTTATCAGTAAAAACCGCAAAAGAAAGAACGCACACCAAGAAACAAAAACTAGTTGAAAAAGGTTATTTTAGTAACGAAGGCATAAAACACTATGGATACTTGAAGTCTATGTGAGGTCTTTATTGACCGGCCAGTTCAACCTAACGATGGCATAAAACAATGGTGGCTTTCATTTTGATACGCAGCTTCAAACAGCTATCCCTATTGATATCTATAACCCAAATGTTGTTTTCTCCACTTAGGCGGTTATTACATAAGGCCATAGAAATAAAAATTATAAAACCAGAAAAAACTTTTTTCAAAAAAATTTTCAACAGTAGCCGTTGAACTTTTTCATCATCCTGGAGCAGAGCGTTAAAGTACTCGTGATTAAAGCAGCGTGGTAAATAAATAAGTAAAAACGAATAGCGCAATAAATAAATAAACAGGAAAGCACAGATTTTCATCCGTCGAACTTTTTACTAATTTTTTGCTGTTTTTACTTAGCGTGAAAGTACTTGCTTTGAGTTGGCTCACAGTGTCACATGCGGACATTTCAAACTTAATGCTATGTATGCTTCAACGGTTGTGCGTAATTGTGTCGCATGCTAATGCTTGACTCCTAAGTAAATAAATGGCAGAAACTCTACTTAAAAGAAGAAAAGTGCGTATTGCAAATGTAGTTTTTCCAATTTTTTTCTTTCTTTTTAGAATCTCTACTTAAGATTTTGCCGACTCTTATACTTCTCCTTCATTCCTCTCCGCCTTATCTTTTGTTTTTACTTTCATCGCGCAAACAAGTTTTTAATACATTTTTTGCACTAAGAAACTCTTGATCTGGCGATCTTTGTAATTTCTTTTTCTTCATCTTTTTATTTACCTTGCCTTTTTTAAGCTACATTATTATATACATTTAACCGTCCTGTTCATAGATGGGTACCCCGGTAACTTTTGCATATTCAAAAGCATTTTTATATAATCTACAAGAACAAACTGGTTAAAATTTTGTGGCATCCTATGGGAATAAGTTTTCTACAAAAAAGAGAGATAATTTTTTCAAATATAATTTCATAAAGATGGTTTTTTTAATAAATTAGTTTTTTATTACTAGTTCTCACGTACATAATAAGTGATTACATTTTAAATTAATTAATATCATGAAACTGGTTATAAGTTTTCAAATCTTAACACTCAAGACACTTATTTGTAATATGACTAAGGCAAATTGGTTTTCCACAAGGGCCGCATACTCTATGAACTGCTTTGTGGTACCCGAGTACCCAGCCATGCGAACTAAGAAGAACAAGTAAGGAAGGTTAAGTTCGGGTGTAACCGAACATTATTTACTCAGCTGAGAGCTATGGTGGCAACATAAGGGAAAATAACCATGTAGGAAAATGAACCGAGGGTAACTCTGTTGCTTGTATCACATGTGTATCAAATGAAAGGTATTAAAGAGTATTTTAAGAGGGATTGGGCCATATTTCTATAGGTGGACGGCATTTAGGGATATCACCATAAAGGTGGATCAGGGTTGACTCTAGAATTTGTTTGTACGATATGGGTATCAAATGAAAGGTGTTAATGAATATTTTAAAAGGGTGTGGGCCTTAGTTGTATAGATGGTCGCCTTTTCGAGATATTGGCATAAAGGTGGACCAGGGGTGACTCTAGAATTTGTTTGTACGATATGGGTATCAAGTTAAAGTTGTTAATGAGTATTTTAAAAGAGAGTGATCCTTAGTTCCATAGGTGGACGCCGTTTCGAGATATCGCCATAAAGGTGGACCAGGGGTGACCCTAGAATTTGTTTGTACAATATGGGTATCAAATAAAAGGGGTTAATGAGCATTTTAAAAGGGAGTGGGCCTTAGTTCTATAGGTCAACGCCTTTTCGAGATATCGCCATAAAGGTGGACCAGGGGTGACTCCAGAATATGTTTGTACGATATGGGTATCAAATGAAAGGTGCTAATGAGTATTTTAAAAGGGCGTGCGGGCTAGTTCTATAGGTGGGCGCCTTTTCGAGATATCGCCATAAAGGTGGACCAGGTGTGAATCTAGAATGTGTTTGTACGATATCGGTATCAAATTAAAGGTATTAAAAGGGAGTGGTGATAGTTGTATATGTGAAGGCGTTTTCGAAATATCGACCAAAATGTGGACCAGGGTAACCCAGAACATCATCTGTTGGATACCGCTAATTTATTTATACATGTAATACCTGCAAAGATTTCAAGGGTTTTTTATTTCGCCCTGCAGAACTTTTTCATTTTCTTCTAGTAAATATGGTAGGTGTCACACCCATTTTACAAAGTTTTTTTCTAAAGTTATATTTTGCGTCAATAAACTAATCCAAATACAATGTTTCATCCCTATTTTCGTATTTGGTATAGAATTATGGCATTTTTTTGTTTTTCGTAATTTTCGATATCGAAAAAGTGGGCGTTGTCATAGTTCGATTTCGGCCAATTTTTATACCAATATAAAGTGAGCTCAGATAAGTACGTGAACTGAGTTTAGTAAAGATATATCGATTTTTGCTAAAGTTATCGAATTAACGGCCGAGCGGAAGGACAGACGATCGACTGTGTATAAAAACTGGGCGTGGCTTCAACCGATTTCGCTCTTTTTCACAGAAATAAGTTGTCGTCCCAGAGTCTAAGCCCCTACCAAATTTCACAAGAATTGGTAAATTTTTGTTCGACTTATGGCATTAAAATTATCCTAGACAAATTAAATGAAAAAGGGCGGAGCCACGCCCATTTTGAAATTTTCATTTATTTTTGCATTTTGTTGCACCATATCATTACTGGAGTTGAATGTTGTTGTAAAGATATAAAATTATATTAAAATTTGACTTAAAAAAAATTTTTTTTTTAAATTACCTTCTTTTAAAAGTGGGCGTTGCCACGCCCATGATCCAAAATTTTACTAATTTTCTATTCTGCGTCATAAGTTCAACTCACGTACTAAGTTTCATCGCTTTATTCGTTTTTGTTAATGAATTATCGCACTTTTTCGGTTTTTTCGGTTTTTTTCCTGATGATTTTGATATATGGAAGTCTATATCTATCTCGATTCCTTTATACCTGTGCAACCAACCGTTATCCAATCAAAGTTAATATACTCTGTGAGCTCTGCTCAACTGAGTATAAAAATTATTTATGAACAGTACGGCTATACACATTTGCGTTTAATACACTTTTAATTCATTTTTTGTTTAAGGGTATGTGTCGAATAATTATAGGTATATCACGTTTATATCATGTGGGCTATTCTGGTTGTCCTTTTTAATTTTTCACCAATAGAATGTTCATAGTTTTCGCCAAAGCGCTAGTTGAAAAACAATGGCATAAACAAGTGCTCAGTTTCCTTAGTGAAAATAAATATTTGTGCTTAAAAGCCGCCAAACTTGCACAAGTTAGTTGTAGAAGTGGTAAAAACTTATTTTATATATGTAGGAATACTTTCAAGCGTAACGTTTTTAATTAAATGATTTTATTTATTTTGACTTGGCGGGTTGCACAGCTGCACGGCCGGCCGTTGTGAACGAATTTTGTAATTCAAATTTAAATAATTTCCCGATAAGCTACAAGCTTGAAATTTGAATATAGTTCAGAACCCGATGCTAATGCAATAATACGAAAATCGCCGCTAAGTGGCGCATGGATCGAGATATTAACAAAAATCGTATTTGTGGTCGGATTTGGCTCATATTTGGAACACATAATACATACAAGATTAGAAAGCGGCCTATGGAAAAAATTACCGCTAGCTGTCGCATTAAAAAAATGTGGTCCGATTTGGTCCATATTTGGAACAAATATTACATACAGTCCGGTAGAAGTGACATCAAATATATTTTGGAGATGGAGGAGGGACAACCATACGTGGCGCAGAGTTGACTAAAGCCTTTTGAAGGATTATGTATTGTGGACTTATATTGTAAGAAATTGTCAGGAAAGAGTCCTTGTAATAATGAGTCACTAAACGAACTAAATAGAATGAGAAATAATAGGCCATAAAATAAACCGCCCCTTTTATGACTAAGCAATTTTCTATGTTTAAGGAGCCATAACTCGAAGAAAAATTAACGGATCGTAATAAAATTGGGTACTCAAATTTTCCCTATAGCAGGAAATATTTCTAGAAAATTGGACCAGATCGGTTAAAGACCACGCCCACTTTTATATAAAAGATTTTTAAAAGGGTCATGGGCAAAAATAATAAGTTAAATCTTAGCGAAAAATAGTTTTGTACCAATGGTATTTTGTGCAATTATAACAAGAAATTGTAAAAAATTCAAATCTTGAAAAATGGGCGTGGCAATGCATTTCCCAACGTTTCTAGAGCCATAACTCGACGAAAAATTTGGTGCACATGTGTGCATTTTAACAGGAAATATCTTCAGTAAAAATGGACTAAATCGGTTAAATCGCCTTCTTTTAAATAAAGTGTAGTAAGAGTGCGTAGATGCAGGTAATAAGCTATTTCTAGTAAAAGTTGGAAAATTTCGTTAATAACCATGCACTTATTTTGTAATAACGCTTTTTAGTACAATGGCACTTGCCATTGTGTTTTTGTTTATTGTTCTGTTATATTTTTATTTTAAAATAAACAGTAGGGAAAATCCCCATATCTGAAGGAAAACTGCTTTATTATCCGCTCAAGGTCATTGGTGTTAGCCTCTGTATCCTTTTTGTTTCTTATAAACGAAAGTTAGTTCAGAATAGAAAAATATGTATATATATAATTGCGCAGCCTTGTAACACTATTAAGCACACAAAATAAACCACAACAGCATTTCAAGTGTACAGCTGGGTATGTAATGTTCGGTTTCACCCGAACTTTGACTTCCTTACTTGTTTATTTTGTTATTTATATCTTACCTAATAATACAGCTGGAAGCACTCGATGCGTAATGAATTTATTTAAAATGTATACAACACACACAATAATGCAAATCGTTAGAAGAGTAAATGATGGACAGTTGATTTACTGCTTACATTGTTGCATTTCCTTTTGCTGCAGCACTTTTTCCACGTTCGTTGAATTCGTAGAACAGTTTATTTACTACTAACGCTGTGCGTGGTGTAAAACATTTATTTTTAAATAATTTAGAAATCGGTGGCCTATATTTTATTTTTTAGAAGCTATCCTCATAGAGAAGCAGCTAGGAAGTTGTTAAGAAAAATATGCATCCCCATCCATTTAGTAATATTCGAGGTAACTTCTTTTCAAAATTTACACTTTGATTTATAATTTATTTAAATATAAATGTTTTTGACTTCCTTAAACAAATTTTTCAATATATTTGTTAAACTGTTCCTTTAAGAAGTTAAGTGAATACCGCTTATAATAACTGCGTCAATGTTACTCAGCGGTGGCAACAGTTTCGTACCAAAATTGAAAATATAACAGGCACTCATACTGCGAAACGTGTTTCAACTCATTCAGGTTTTGTTTATATCACAAACAGCCATTAAAAAAGTTGACACACAGTTCTAATTCTACCTTATATGATATACCACTGGACTTATTTTGCAAAAAAATGCCTTACATATCTTTCAACAGGTTTCCAACGTTATATTCGAAAGTTGATTAATATATTGTTATTTCAACAACATCTGCGTTAGAACTCTTTCTATAATGAATTCTCTGCATTTCTATTTACTCTACAGTTGATCTGCTCCTTGGCAGCTCCAATTAAAACTTTAAAAAGTTTAATCATTCGCTGGTTGCCACGTGACCTATTTATGTATATGTGAGTTTACCTGTTCGTTTGGTATTTATTTGTTTGTCGAGCTTGTTATGATAACCGTTACGAATTTACATTTCTCCACAGAATTTCGCATGCAACACATAAAACCAAAATAAATCGAATTGCAGGTGTACAATTGTTTTTCCTTACACTTGTAATAAATATTTGTGTATGAATTGTGATTGTTTCTCTCTTCTAGGGTGAAAAGTTATTTTAAGCATTTGCTATTTTCCATAACGAAAACGAATAATTGTAATCTCCGTACGTAGGTATATGTTTAACCTTTAACTAGACAGCATAATTTTATGACGTAGCTGAACAATCTATATATATATAAATGAATTGCTGTTCGTTAGTCTCGCTAAAACTCGAGAACGGCTGAACGGATTTATCTTATCTTAGTCTTGAATTATTCGTGGAGGTCTAGGGAAGGTTCAAAAGGTGAGAAAAATTCGAATACTTGCCGGGAAAATACTCAAAACAGCATATTTCCTCGAGATATAGGCCAAAAGGTGGACCCGGGTACCCCTAGAATCTGTTTATAGAATATTGATATCAGATTAAAGCTGTTGATGAGTGCTTTAGTAGAGGGTAATTCTCATACCCCTGGGTAACTATGGTCTCGAGATATAGGCCAAAACGTGGACCCCGGTACCCCTAGAATGTGTTTATAGAATGTGGATATCAAATGAAAGCTGTTGATGAGTGCTTTATTAGAGGGTCATTTTCATATCCCTGGGTGACTAGGGTCTCGAGATATAGGCCAAAAAGTGGACCCGGGTACCCCTAGAATCTGTTTATAGAATATTGATATCAGATTAAAGCTGTTGATGAGTGCTTTAGTAGAGGGTAATTTTCATACCCTTGGGTGACTAGGGTCTCGAGCTATATGCCAAAAAGTGGGCCCGGCTACACCTAGAATGTGTTTATAGAATATTGATATCGAATGAAAGCTGTTGATGAGAGCTTTTGTAGAGGGTAATTTTCATACCCCTGGGTGACTAGGGTCTCGAGATATAGGCGAAAACGAGGACCCGTGTACCACTAAAATGTGTTTATAAAATGTGGATATCAAATGTAAGCTGTTGATGAGTGCTTTATTAGAGGGTAATTTTCATACCCCTGGGTGACTATGGTCTCGGGATATATGCCAAAATGTGGTCAGACGGAAAAAGCTTATTAAATTGTATGCAGATTGGCCAAATTTAGGGCAGGACAACGTCTGCCGGGTCTTCTAGTAGAATATATATTAAGCGATGTGATATGAATAGCTCTATTATTTTGAAAATAAATGACGGCTTCCAAAGAGATTAAGGCAAAGGCTCGGTCTCCAATTTGTGTCGTGCTCCTTTTAATTTTTCCAACGCAATGGCGGGACGGGACCTACATGTTTTACGCCGTCTAAGAACGGCATCTTCAAAGCTGATGAATTTTCACAGAGAAACTTGTAATGCCATACACCCAGAGTCGCTGCCGATGGGCGCTCTGCTAAGGAAAACTTTGTTTTAATTACAAATTTTTTCAGGACTCGAACCCAGGATCTTCGCGGTGATAGAACCCAGGATCTTCGGTGTGGTATAGATATAGAATTTCTTATTTATCCAGAAATTATCTTGAAAAAGTTTCCAAATTATCGCAGCATTATTCAAATTCTCAAAATGGTATGGAACTGATTACAAAATATTCGATAAATCAGTCTCAAAATCTCTATTCCCAAAATAGGTACGAAAAAGTTACTTAATCAACATCAAAACAATTCAAAATAATCCCAACATCATCACAAAAGTAAAGATCGCAACAGTGCAACAAAAGAGTCTTGAAATAAGCCCGATTGAGTGTGGTAATTATCGGAAAATAATCTCTACAAAATCCCTGTTTAACCACATGAATCTAAGATCAGGGTGAACTATGATTTTCTGATTTAATTTTGAGGAATAAAAATTATTTGCAGACTCTGTTAACAACACAATGTTAAGTTTACATTATGTTAATTCAAATACTGAAAACGAGAGTTTTATCATTCGCAAAATCTATGTCATTCAGAAAATGATAGTTTTAAAAAATCCATTTCGATCGATTTAAATAATAGTGAAAAAAGATTTGAAAAGAAAAATCTATAAAATTACGAAAAAATACAAAAATAAACATATTTCACTTACAAAGCCCTTCTTTGAAAATCGGTGCGTGATAAACCGCCTGCGCAAAGCTCGTAGAGCTCATAAAAAATCTTCTTCTGTACTGATACTACACGCAGTGGCCGTCACAGCTTTTACAGAACATTTCTCTCGAATACGCCCAGAGCCGCCTCATGGTCTATACATGTAGGGCATGACTTTTTTTGCCGAGAGCGAACTTTAATTTTCAATTATTTATTAACAAGTGTGATTCTTCCATGGATTCCAAAGCTGATTTTGTTGTTTTTATTAACGCTGGTTTCCAAGTCTTTTACTATTTGCAAATTATGGCTGCCAACAATATTTTGGTTGTCAAGGCGCTTTATAACCAAGATAAATTGAAAGTATGTCCATTGGAAGTATGTCATATAGCCTATAGACCTATGTCAAATATAAGAATACACATGCCTGCTTTATTAAGATGATTTTAGTATAGCTCCTAAAAAAATTATAGTAAAACTAGCAGAGACCGCTGTCGTTGCTCTGCCCTAGCTTTAGTCTATCTGCATAACTTTTAAGTAGTTTTTACCCCTTAATCTCTCTTCCCCTCTCTCCCCTTTTCATCATGTTTTTATTCACTCTTCCCCCCGCCTTTCTCGTTTTCTGCGTCTCTTTATAACTCTCCACATTTTCCCCATTCCTTTTCCGCTCCATCTATCCATATCTCTCTATCTTCGTCTAACTCAATGTCTTTCTCCATCCTTTTTTGTCCTCTCCAGTTATTCTTGTTCTTCGCCAATTCCCTTTTCGCAGTCCCAGTCTCAGTCCTAGTCCCAGTCTCAGTCCCAGTCCCAGTCCATATCCCAGTCCCAGTCCCAGTCACCCAGTCCCAGTCCCAACCCCAGTCCCAGTCCCAGTCCTAGTCCAAGTCCAAGTCCCAGTCGGTGCAAATCAAATCAGTTAATAGTTTGGAGTCCATCGCGGACAAACAAAGTGACACGTAATTTATATATATTAACATATTTGAACTTTTTTGTCTATTTGCAACCAATCACGATATATGAAATCCAGAGAGTTATCCGTAACGTTACGGGTTAATTCAAAGAATAAAAAATATGTACAGAGTTAAATTGACACAGCTCATATATCTGGTTGTTGTTGTTGTTGTAGCGATAATGTTATCGACATTGATGGTCCTTTGCCGTATGCAGATCCAGTACGTTCCGGTAACAAGCACCATAAACGTACTAGCCCGACCATCTCGTTTTGGTATGACTCCATGAAACCTTCAAGGCTATCCCGCACTCCCACTCCCTAGATCCATCAGGAGTTCGGGGTCGCCAGAGCCTCGGCTGCTAATGATACAGGATTCGCTACTTGTACGTCAGTTTCACAATTGGGTTGGAGAAGCTATATATTGCCTTATGTTGTTTTGTTGATTTTCCAACAGGGTGGATAAATGATGTATATTGGAACGATGTTCCGTCATCCCATGTCAAATTTGGTTTTGAGACAAACCGGTTTCGGCGTTGTGCCATCATCAGTGTCGATTTTCGTTCTGACCTGTTGTTGTCGTTTGTCCTGTATTTATAGTTCGTAGGTACATGGGCAGGTATTGTCAAAATTGATGCTTGTGTATATTTAGTTATGTGTATATGCTGTGTGTTCATTCAGAACCGAGGGTAGTTTACTAATCGATTTGTCGGTAGTTTACCTATCGACTGCGGTAGGTAAAAATCCGTAATTTTAGTCGTATGACCTTCTTTGTGGGTTTGTTGTTTTGGTGTGTTAATTGTTTTGTGTTTATTTGTTGTTGTGCGTTTGTCTGTTGTACCTGTGTGATTATTTTGTTTCTTGTAAACAAGTTTTAAAGGCTCCAATATTTTGTCAGAAATTGCGTTTACCTCTTCGTTTATTATTCTACCGTCGACTGTTTTCTGTTTGTAGATTTCCATGTTTTCGAGTACGTTGGGACGTGATCCTTTCGCTTGTATGTGGAGAACCCTAACTATTTTATTGATGTTTGCTGGGGAACATTCATTCTCGACCATGTGATTCCCGAAGTTAGACTCGGGTATGATGTTTGGATTCCGTATTTTTTGTTGTAATCTCTAATATGTTCTCTGAACCTCGTTCTTATTTGCCGTCCTGTTTGTCCTATGTAACTGTGCTGGCATCCGCAGATGAGCTTGTATATTCCGTGGCTGCTAAACGGATCCTCTGAGTTAGTGTTAGTTCTTAGTTTTAGCCCTAGGTTGTTCGATATTTTGAATACTGTGTTAATGTTGTATTTTTTAAAGAAGTTTGCCAATTTATATATTGCTTTTCCAGTATATGCCATAGTCGTCCATATATTGCGCTGGCAACCCTTTGAGAGGTTTGCGCTTCACTTTGATATTTTAGTCGCCTCTTACGACAGGCATAACTACCGCGGGTATATCCTAAGCCCCCTAACCCGCTGGGGTCATAGATCTGGTGTTTTCACATGGTACTTAACAGTCATCGGATCAAAGTAAGTTTGTAATTCTATGCTCGTAGAAATTATATATACATATATAATTAGAGGCCCAGACCAAAAAGCAGACAAATTTTACTGTTGCTCAATTTTAACGGTTTCATGCGAAGATATGTGAAAGTCGTTAGTCCACATAAGTTTATAATGTTTAGTACTCTGCGTGTGTAATTAGCTCTATGCTGTTGATATACTTTGGTTTTTATTGCATACCAAGAACAGCACACAAAATTTCAAATTATGACAAGTATGCCAAGTTGTACAAAAGTTTTGCAAGAATTTATGCATAAGCTATTTGCTTGAGATAATTGTTACTAAGGCTTAAGGGAAATTGAAAGCTATTACTGTTAAAAGAAAATGTTGCCATATTTTTGTTGTTGAATTAAATGCTCACCCTCTCGTTTGTCTACAGCAATTTAAATTTTGCTATTCAGGTAAGTTAAATAGACAAGATGTTGTAATAATAAGATATGTACGCTGCTTGAAGTATGGGAATAAAAAACTGCTCTAATAAAGAAATTTTTGATGTCGCTGAAACAAGAGAAAATCAGGAGACAGGAAGTTTTTTTGTGTTAGGCTTTGTATGAATTTGCATTCATACAATGGAAACTTTTACTTGTAAATCTCTTGATAAGATTTTAATTATACTTAGCTTACTAAGTACAAAAAAAAATATTTTTTTCCATATAAAATAAAATTTAATTAGCCTATGCCTTGTAGATATTTCCGACAAAGTTAATTTTTTAAATAAGATGTGTGTTGAAAAATGGAAATATATTAGTTAAATATGTATCTGGACGAAGACGTGTGCTGGATGGTGGTACGGTTGCATAGGTCTGCAGCAAGGTAACCGGCTTAAAGACAAGCTGAAATTACAAGGGCATGTCCAACTAGGAGTGCAGATTTGAACAGATATCTGTTAAGGAACAACTACCTGCAAAATAAATGTGTAAACATTAGGTTATCACAAGACCCAAATAGCCCAGGTTTTGATTTTACTTGAAGTTCAGACTCTACAATATAAAGTAAGGCACAGCAGATCCTGGGTTCGCGTCCTGGACAAAGCAAGATAAAAGCTTAAGAAACAAGTTTTTTTTAAATAAGACGAAAATTTTTCTAAGCGAGGTCACCCCTTGGCAGTGATTTAGCAAGCGACCTGAGTGTATTTCTACCATGGAAAGCTTCTCGCAGATGCCTTTCGGAGGCCGCATAAGACATGTAGTTTCCCTCAAGCCAATTTGTAGGAAAAATTTAATGGTGTATGATACAAATTCTAAGAGAAGCTCGGCCTAAAATCTCTTCGGAGGTTAGGAAGGAAGAGCTACGTAAAATAATGTTGTACATTTGAACGAACAGTCCTGATAGTAGTTGTAGAAAGTTGACAAAACTTACAGTATTATTTTATGACACTGCTCCAAGAACGGTTTTGCATTTCAAGGAAGGCCCGGTGAAGGACAAGCCAAGAAATGGCTGCCCACAGGGATCATAAAACGCCTCGTTGGAGAATATTGTTCTATCCCCTATAAGGAATAACCGATCCACGCCAACAAGACCTGTTGCCAAAATCGCCAAAACTACACTTGTGCAAGTCACATGAATCAGCCAGATAAATACTATGAAAACTTACGAAAATAAAGTAGTTTCAAATCGAAGTAAAATGCAGAATTAAAAAAGTATTTCCCTTGCATGAAAGTTATATGAGAAAAATTGGTAAACAAAAATTTGTGTGCTATTATGGATGACGAAACGTTTTTGAAAATGTACCTAAGAAAAATGTCAAGGAATCCAACTCAACTGCTTGCAGTCTGGAAAAAACATTCCCGTTCTGGAAAAACCACCTTCACAGAAAGGTGTCCAAGAAAGCAAAAATTTTCGCTCTGGTTTCGACACCCATCACTTCTCCATCAAAGAGTCATTAATTATCCCTTTATATCCCACCGTTATCTGAAAAATTTCCGGTGCGAATTTCAATGGAATTATTTTCCGTTTGCACTCCTTTTCTATGCTCAAAACAAAATAATTCATGACAGAGTTTGAATATTTGCAATTGTTCTTAACAAATCTTCTTTGAATTTCAATATATTGTAACGAATTTGCTGCAAATCCTCTTATTTGCAATCCTCTGCTAAGTACGAATCACTAAACTGTTGAATAAGTAACTCCAATATTGAAGAATGGAAAAATGGCCTTTATTAAAGTACTTCACAATAACACTTATACTTTGCTCCTCGCTGGCTTAATAACCAAACTGATTGATAATTCAAATTAAACTCTACTATTGGCCGCCAGATCGCGTGCTTAATCAAACTGATTGATAGCTCAACTCAAACTGAATTATAGCGCCTCTACATCTGTCGCCTTTTATACTCTTTGGTTTCCTCGTTCGCCTTTTTCTAGAATCTACTAGCATTGTCCATGAGCTCCCAAACTTCTCAGCTATAACTAAAATTGCGCAGTTTTATACATCTTTTAGGCGCTTCCAGAATCTACTAGTCCAGTAGCTCTCAAACTTCTCAGATATATGCATATGTTTGCGCATTGACTCTCCGCTGCTCGTGTTCGTACATGGTACATATGTGTAGACGCAATTATTTATTCGTTTATGTAGATACATAAAGATTGAATTATTGATGTGAATGTTTGTAGTTTACAGTCTCTCGCGCACACATAGGCGTATAAGTAAATACATCTGTGTATGACATCTCTCGCCTGCCTTATATACATATGTGTATACATGATTTGATTATTGACGTAAATATCGCTTAGCATCGCCTTAGTGATGGTATAGCTTAGTGATGCTAACATCCATGACAATATATTTACTTTAACAACTATATTTGATTAAATAGAAGTAAAAATGTACATAAAATGTGATATAATATTTAATTTGTATTTTTTTGCTTATCAAATATTAAAGATTTCTAATGAAATTTCACGAAACAGAGATTTTTAAACAAAAGTTTAACGTTCATTTTTAATGTTTGAAGAAGGATTCCGATTATTTATTTAAAATCAGTAAGTACCCTGCAAAAAAAATGGGAGGCAGTCACTCAAAGTAACAGCTTCGTACAACACATTTTATGGTTAACCTTGAAATGTGCTTAAAACGTGCTGCCTTTGCAATTTTTACCGTTTCGTAATAAGTTACGCGAGTTATCTCCATTTCACGATTACCACCTCCAATTGGGAGCACTAAGGAAGGTCAAGTGCCTCCTCCTGCTCCTTATAGCTCGGTGGAGGTCTGCCCTTTCTCTGCCTTTAAACTGCGTTGTCGACTGAAATAATCTCTTCGTTTTCCCCCATTCGCATAACATGACCTAGCTAGCGAATTCTCTGGGATTTTATTCGCTACACTATTGCCATATCTGCTTAAGGCTCTTACGGCTCTTCAGTATCCTTTGATACATGCCATCGGCATAACCGACAGGACCATACATTTTCCGGAGAATTTTTCTCTCAAATACTCTCAGAGCCACCTCATCTTCTCTCGACACCGTCCATGATTCCGGGCCATAAATCAGCACAGGTATGATATGGGATTTGTCGAGTATGATTTTTGTTTGTGAGGAGAGGACTTTAATCTTTAATTGTCTTCCCAGTCCGAAGGGAAACTATTTGGCAAGACTTAATCCTCGTTTCATTTCTAAGCTATCGATGTTTTCGCGCTTAATGCTGGTTCCAAAATGGACGAAATTTTTCACAGTCTTCTTTTTATAATTTATCTAATCCACAGTAGCATTTATTGGCAAGTGTGATCCTTTTGCTCGATTTCAGAGCTGATGTTTTGTTAGTGTTAATGCTGGTTCCCAAATAAATGAAGATAATTTTCTCCAGCATCAAATTAATGAAATCGTTTGATAGGGGGTTACCTCGCCTGAAACCTCGTTTAGTTTCGAATGATTCGGAGAGGTCCTTCCCAATTCTGACTGAAATGATGGTGTTGCTCAACTTCATTTTGCACAGCCGTATAAGTTTTGCGGGGAAACCAAATTCAGACATAGCGGCATATAGGCAGCTCCATTTCGTGCTGTCGAAGGCGGCTTTAAAGTCGACCAAGAGGTGACGTGTGTCGATTGTTATACTCAGCTGAGCAGAGCTCACAGGGTATATTAACATAAACTAATCGAGATAGATATAGACTCCTATATATCAAAAGGATTTGGGCGAAAAAAGAAATTCATTTAGCCATGTCCGTCCGTACGACCGTCCGTCCGTAAACACGATAACTTGAGTAAATTTTGAGGTATCTTGATGAAATTTGGTATGTGGGTTCCTGGGTCGATCTCAGATCGCTATTTAAAATGAACGAAATCAGACTGCAACCACGCTCACTCCTTCGATATCGAAAATTTCGGATAAAGCGATGAAACTTGCTAGGTGGGTTGAACTTATGACGCAAAATAGAAAAATAGTAAAATTTTAGACAATGGGCGTGGCGCCGCCCACTTTTAAAATAAGGTAATTTAAAGTTTTGCAAGCTGTAATTTGGCAGTCATTGAAGATATCATGATGAAATTTGGCAGAACCGTTACCCATATTACTATTTGTGTGTTAAATAAAAACTAGTTAAATTGGACTGCGAACACGCCCACTTTTAAAAAAATGTCTTTTTCATCAAATTTTAACAAAAAATTTGATAACTTTACGGTATATAAGTAAATTACGTCAATATTCAACTCCAGTAATGATATGGTGTAACAAAATATAAAAATTGAAGAAAATTTCAAAATGGGCGTGGCTCCGCCCTTTTTCATTTAATTCGTGTAGAATACTTTTAATGCCATAAGTCGAACAAAAATTTACCAACCCTTGTGAAATTTAGTAGAAGCATATATTCTATGACGATAACTGTTTTATGTGAAAATGGCCAAAATCGGTTGAAGCCACGCCCAGTTTTTATACACAGTCGACCGCCTGTCCCTTCGCTTGGCCGTTAACATGATAACTTGAGCAAATTTCGATCCACGCCTACTTTTTCGATATCGAAAATTACGAAAAATGAAAAAAAATGCCATAATTCTATATCAAATATGAAAAAGGGATGAAACATGGTAAGTGGATTGGTTTTTTGACGCAAAATATAAAATAAAAAAAAAAATAAATGTAAGGCGCGATAACCTCCGAAGAGATCTAAAGCCGAGCTTCTCTTCCAATCTGCGTCGTGCTCCTCTTGATTTTTCCCTACAAATTGGCCGGACGGGACCTACATGTTTTATGCCGACTCCGAACGGCATCTGCAAAGCAGATGAGTTTTCACTGAGAGCTTTTCATGACAGAAATACACCCGGAGTGCTTGCCAAACACTGCCGAGGGGCGACCCCGCTTAGAAAAATTTTCTTCTAATTGAAAAATCTTATTTCTAAAATTTTGATGTTGCTTTGCCCGGGAGTTGAACCCATGGCATACGGTGTGATAGGCGGAGCACGCTACCATCACACCACGGTGGCCGCCAAATATAACTTTAGAAAAAACTTTGTAAAATGGGTGTGACACCTACCATATTAAGTAGAAGATAATGAAAAAGTTATGCAGGGCGAAATCAAAAGCCCTTGGAATCTTGCAGGAATACTGTTCGTGGTATAGAAATTATAAAAATAAATTAGCGGTACCCAACAGATAATGTTCTGGGTCGTCCTGGTCCACATTTGGTCGATATCTCGAAAACGCCTTCACATGTAAAACTAAGGGCCACTCCCTTTTAGAACCCTCATTAACACTTCATTTGATACCCATATCATACAAGCACATTCCAGGGTTACCCTAGGTTCATTTTCCTAAATTGTGATTTTCCCTTATTTTGTCTCCAGAGCTCTCAGCTGAGTATGTAATGTTCGGTTACACCCGAACTTAGCCTTCCTTACTTGTTTTTTTTCCAGGTTTTTTCCAAGATTTGGCGCTTTGTGAAAATCTGGTCGATGGTAGATTTACCAGGTCAATCGGGCGATTCACGGTGGGTTTCAATCTTTCGCACAATATACTTGACAGGACCTTATATGCGATATTAAGAAGGCTGATTTTGCGACAGTTGGCGCAGTTTGCAGTATCCCCTTTCTTGTGGACTGGGTGAAGAACACTTAGATTCCAATCGTCGGGCATGCACTCGTCCGACCATATTTTGCGAACCAACTGATGTATGCGCCTTACCAACTCCTCGCTGCCGTATTTGAATAACTCCGCAGGCAATCCATCAGCGCCCGCGGCGTTGTTGCTTTTCAATCTGATAATTGTCATCATCGATTAGGGGATCGGGTTCATAATCCATGTTTGGTAAATCGCTGTATACATTTAGGAGAGCAGAGAAGTGTTCCCTTCATAATCTAAGTACTCTCTGGACATCAATTACAAGGTCGCCGTTTTCGTTCTTACACGGGGACGAGAGCTACATATATGTTTAATGCCGACTCTCGAATGACAGTCGCAAGCTGAATGTGTGCCAAACCACTACGAGGGGCGATCGTGCTTAGAAAAATTGCTTTCTAAAAGAAAAACCTTTTTTTTTTTAAATTTCGACGCTGCTTTGCCCATCGGCATTTTTGGCAGAGCACGACAACATCACACCACGGCGGCCGCGAAAACCAAAAGAAAAATAAAAAGGAATTTTAGGTTTCGTCCGGACAAACAGTTTTGTATCATCCATTGAAGTAAACCTGCAGAAAAAGAATAAAAAAAAGAAAAAATGTTTATACTATATTCTGGGGAAGAACAGGAACTGCAACTTATTGTGCAAAATTGTTTAAAATTAGAACTACGCTTTAAAATTTAAACACAAGTTTCAAAATATAAGGAACAGTGCAGATTTGTTTCGTTATTTAATTGTCTTATTATGTGTTTATATCAAATTTATTCAAAATGTTGTCTGAAACCTTAAAAGCTCTCTCCTTGAAAGTGTTATCGATATCTCTTTGATTACACATTATTGAGCTTTGATAACTTTGTTATCGATACCAAACCGATAGGTCGTCGAAAAATGTTAACTGAAAACTTATAACTCGTCGATTAAAAGCGATAATCCAGGTTTTAGTGTCCGCAGCCCAATTGCCAAGCTCACTGGCCGGAGGGAAATCCTATAACAAATATTTCTGAATTTACCATACACATATTTAATAGACAAGACTATGGGGATCCCAAATCGTTTCCAACATGGTCGGTCAAGTATATTAATAATGCTTGCTACCGGAAAGTAAGGGATCTATTTCTGGAAAAGGACTGCCAACATCGATAACACTCCTTCCCAAATATTTGGGGATTGCCTTTTCGCTAGAACCAATACTCAGCCTCGATAAAAACAAAATCCATAGCATGCCCTATGGGTTGGATTTTGGTTTTATTTTTGATTTTTCGTCTTTTATTTTCTCCTAGCAATGCCATACATTACGCCCTTACTTATCCTAAACTCGCATTTTGGATTCCTCCATAGAACATACCACTTTTAAATATTAAGCTTACACTTATCTACCATACTTTTTGTATTTCTCATACTATGAGCGAAGTTGTTTACATATCAGAAATTGTATTTCAATTTTACTTTCACTAACTTACCTCGCCATTAAATTTTGGTACATGTCTCGAAATATATTAAGTATTAAATTTACGAAATCAATAAAATTTTCCCATCCCATTAATAAAAGTATGATAACTTTGCATTCATATACATATATATTGATATATATATATACATACTTATATTATATTCAACTTTGAAAAGCACTCACATATCGTGTTATCAACTGACCCCACCTTAAGCAAAATCAATTTAACTCTAAAGAGTAGACAAGCATATTTGCTGAGTATAAAGCCACACCTTAAAAGTCCCCCAAAACAATTATATAATTGTTAATCGTTACACCACGGTCACACATACATATACTTATTTGTGTTTAAGTTAGAGGAATATCATAAAAAGCACAAAATTGACATACGCTATTAGCTGCCTAAACAATTTTCCTCTTCTCTTTTTAATGAGATACAAGCAATAACGAAAACAATTTTAGATTACATTTACAGAAATTTATACAAGCTAATATACAGAACAAGAGTTAGTGCATCCAATAGGAGGGTGGAAAAGGGCAAACGCTCCTAGATCAGTTCAAAAAGTAGTGTATCTACGTTAACCAGTTGAGAAAAAATATGTTTCTTTTCGGGAATTTTGCCCAGAAAATATAATACATGGAGATTCAGTGGCTATAAAATTTGGTTCCAGCTTAGGATTTGACATTTTTATTAAAAGCAATTTCTTAACCTTTCTTACGATTAACCTCACTCGATAATAGCCTTCACTACAATCTTATATAAAGAAACTTTCTTCTTGAAACGATATTGGGATTTGAAATCTGTTTCGTTGTGGAAAACTTGCGAAGATTACGAAAAAAATGCCTCTATGCAACTTCAGCCAGTTATAGACTACAAAATAACATTTCATTCATATACGTCCAATTTCTAAAACCATGAAATATTTGCAAAAACTTTTTTAAAAAGCCTAGGTGCTCCACTTTTGATGAATAATTTTCTATCCTTTCACTGGGCATAAAGTGAAGAATAAACAGACACATATTTTTGATAAAAGTTCCAAAATTTAGGAAATAAACAGAGTGATACTTCTGTTTCTAAGGAATGGTTAAATGAAAATATGCAAATGTAAAATTTTTTTGAAATAAATTTGTGTATTATTGGACCGCGAATTGCACCAGTTCGCTTTTGATAGTACTCAATTTCTCTGAAACTGGATGAAAAGTACGACTGAAGGTCGCATTGAAGTAAGTTGCGAATCTTCAGAAATTTTTGATAACTCTGCGCTTTCTGCTATCTTTCAAATCACAGAACTGTCAAGTAAATAAACTCAAATGTTCTGTATTCTAACTCTTTTTATTAGCAGCACTTCTTTGGTAGTAGAACTTTACATTTGAAATTATTCACGTATCTATTTCACTTGCAATGTTCTAAAGTTCAAAATGAATCACCATTACTTGGATGCGCCGCTTTTATTTTCTCAGTTGTCTTGTTCGCCTATTTATACCAGGTTGTAGTTTTTACTTGAACAGCTTAAGCTGCTAACTGACGCTGTAATATGCTGCATTGTGTCTTATTTTCTTCTTTGCACATATGTGTATAAAGTCTTCTGTTCTCTTTGCTGCGGTGCTCAGGTCTGCATAATGTTGTCTGCACTCTTAGCGGCTGTGTTCATGGATGCGTATTTATTTGTTTTCTCATCTGCTTATATTGCATATTCAGTTATTTAGGATTTATTTACCAACTAAAACGCGGCCGCCGTGGTGTGATGGTAGCATGCATCGCCTACCTTACCGAAGGTCCTGAATTCAATTTAGAACCAAACTTTTCAATTAGAAAAAAGTTTCTCCAATCGGGGTCGCCCCTCGGAAGTGATTTGGCAAACGCTCCGAGTGTGATACTGTCATGAAAAACTTCTCAAGGAAAATGCCGTTCGGAGTCGGCGAAAAAATATGAAGGTCCCGTCCCGCCAATATGTAGGAAAACCTATAGGGAGCATGATTCAGATTGGAAGGGAAGCTCGGCCTTAATCTCCTCGAAGGTAAACCGGAAGAAGTATTTATTTTAATACTCCGTTGTTCCGTTGTGTTTGCCCGTTGTGTGTCAATTAACCGACAACCACCTTTCCTTTTGAAACCATTTTGAGAGAGCTATAAAGACTACCAGTTCTCGGTATCATACTCCAATTAAATAATTGAAAAACATATATTTTATATGATAAAAAGAAAAAAAAAAAAGAATTTTGATCGAGTGTACCCAAATCGGTGCAGTGGTCACATACATGTAATATTTTTTTTAAGTTATAAAATTCTTAATTTTTTTTAGCATTTTTTGTTTTCCAGCGACTTTACTTTAAAACTTACTTTCACATATTACTAAGATTCTGTTTCATATTTGTACAATTTAGAGTATATTTACGATAATCTGAAGTATTTGATATTTGAGGTGCACTAGATTCGCTTTAGGCTCTCATAGTCGAGCTGTCTGCTATGTATTACGCCTACGATGATTTGAGCATCGTGAACGAACATCCAATATATCCCAAATTTATTATTATTACTATTATTATTGTTATCATTATTATTATTTTTATTATTATTATTTTTTTTTTTTGTTACGTGGAAGGAGGAAATACTTTATGCACTAACCGGGTTTTTAAGCCTCGGTGCTACTCTCTGTAGCAGCGAGCCTATTCGAGTGTAGGACTCCCTTTCTTTTTCTTCATGGTCTACCCACTAAAACCTAACCTCCCACGGCCCGCGCATTTTCCGCACCTGGGACCGCGTTTAGCATAACTTCGGGCACGGAAGCGCGCTACGTGAGCTCTTTGGCTACTCTCACGTTATTGGGCTAAGCAACCATCTTGCTGTTTAGCGAGTTGGATATTCCTTGCATATCTGCTGACCATGTCCCATCTGTCATTTCCGCAGGTCATTTTATGGATGACACTGCCCGGGGATGGGTCGCCTAGTGTTACTTCCACTCTTCTTCGTTGCTGTGCGAAGTGATCGCATTCGAAAAAGGTGTGGCGTACGTCGTCTATGAGTCCACAGTATAAGCAATTCGGATTTTCAACCTTGCCCATCCTGTGGCGGTATTCCCGGAAGTAGCCGTGGCCACTTAAAAACTGTGTCAGGTAGAAGTCGACCTCTCCATGTGGCCGTTCTAACCATGGCTCCAGCTCGGGAATCAGTTCCCTGGTCCACTTGCCTGCAGTGTTGCAGCTCCATTGCTGTTGCCAGCGTCGGATAGAATCCTTTCGCGCCTGCGCGGCGGCAACATCTCTACGTACTTCTCCTCGGAGGTGGTAAATTGATTTCCTCTCCTCAGCGAGAAGATGTATCGGTATGGTTCCCGCAATAACAAGAACTGCGTCTGCGGATACCGTGCGGTAAGCTGAGTCAATTCGTAGCGCCCCTCTGCGTTGGACAGAAGTAATAGCTGCTCGATACTTTCGGAATTTCATTGCATCCGCCCAAATTTCTGCCCCGTACAAGAGTATAGAATCCGAAGCGGAAGCAAGCAGCTTTCTTATACATGGCCTTGGCCCGCCTGTGTTTGCCATTAATCGGCTTAAGTATCCTATGGTCCGTGCAGTTTTCTCACAGGATCCTTGAAAGTGTTCCGAGAAGATTAGTTTGCTATCTAGCCTCACCCCAAGGTATTTTGTGGAGCTGCGTGTTTGTACTTGTTGTTCTCCAACCATCATATTCGTAATGGTGGGAATTCGTCTCTTCGTGAGGATTACGATCTCAGTTTTCGCTGTCGCGAGCTGAAGTCCACGGTCACTCATCCATCTATTTACACTGCGCATTACTTGGTTTAATTTAAGCTGCGCCAGCTCGCAGTCCCGTGCTGCAATTACGGCAGCCACGTCGTCTGCGAAAGCGACAAGAAAAGAACTCTCTGGCATGTGCAAACGAAGGAGGCTGTCATACGAAGCATTCCAGAGGTCAGGGCTTAACACCGATCCCTGGGCTGCTCCGCCTGTTATCCTCATCTTTCTCTGACCTTGGTTTATTTCGTACGTGAGCCAGCGATCTTTTAGGTAGTCCCCTAATATGGCTTGTAGATAAGGAGGTACCTTGAAAGAGTGTTTCAGCGCATCGAGTATATCGTCCCACCTGACGGAATTGAAGGCATTTTTCACGTACAGCGTGACCAGTAAGACAACCGGCCTAACTTGGTGGCACGCGGTTTCGGCTTTCCTTACCGCATTTATAACCTCGGCTATGGCATCTATTGTGGAGTGACCTTTCCGGAACCCATGCTGCCGATGGGACAGACCACCTCCATCGTCAATGGCTGCTATCAACCGTTGTTTAAGGAGGCTTTCCATCATTTTCCCGGCCGTGTTGAGCATGCATAATGGTCGAAAAGACGACGGGGATTTCGGGTCTCCCTTTCCTTTCGGGATTAGCACGAGGTGCGCTGTCTTCCACCTTGTAGGAAAGATCCTGGCTTCCAGGCATTTGTTATACCTGTGCAACAGCAACTCAGGACTGCTCTTAGCAGCCAGTCCTATTGCTTCAGCTGGTATCCCATTCGGTCCTGGCGCTTTACCGGGCTTCATTCTGTGTAGGGCCGCTTTTAGCTCACTTTCACTGAACGGCTGCACGTCGTGGCCTTCGTTGGTGACGAGGTCACCCTCTCTGCTTGTGCGAGTGAGGAACAGAGCATCTACTATACTTCGCATCTTTCCCTCATCCATCGTTTGGTTCGGTGGGCGAAATTTCCCCATTACTATTTTATACCCTTGTCCCCAAGGATCACGATCAACTTCTTTGCAAAGCTTTTTCCAGCTATCAAGTTTGCTTTGCTTTATGGCGGCACAGAGAACCTTTTTTGCTCTTTTGTATGCCTCCGCATGCTCTAGCGCTTCAGCCGTGCTGCGTGCGCGGGTTGCCAGCCTTCGCTTTCTGTGGCATACCCTGCGTAGTTCGGCGATTTCGCTACTCCACCAGTGCACTTGTTTTTTACCTCTCCTAGGCCCTTTTCGTGGCATTGAGGTCTTGCATGCGTTGTTCAGGCAACGCATGGTGGCTTCTACCGTAGCGTTCGCCGCTTCGGCACTGTCGACTATCTGTCGTGCGCTCGCGTGTACAACAGCGGAGAACTTTGCAGCGTCAACCTTAGAGGCGTCCCATTTTGTTTTCATACGGGGCGGTCTCTCTGTCCGACTTTGCCCTGAGTCATTAAGGTGGAAGGTGATGTAGTTATGGTCACTACCCGTGAGATCCTCCATCACCCTCCATCCAGCCGCCTTTGACAGCAGGTTTTCCGATACTAATGTAATATCAGGGATAGAGTGTCCAAAGCTTGGTCGCCGATATGTCAGGGTCGTGCCGGTATTCAGAATGACCAATCCGAGTCGGGCAGCCATTTCTAGCACTAGCCTTCCTCTGGAGTTAGTCTGGGGCATTCCCCACTCAACAGCCCTAGCATTGAAATCTCCAGCGACGACCACGTTACCGGTTTCCTCACGCAAATCGTCTTCGAGTAGTTCTAGCTTATCTTTAGACCCTTGAATTGGATCGTTTGGGGACAGGTAGCAGCTCACTAGTGTGATGTGCGCCACTGTTACGCGTACGTAGCCGTTTCCGACAACACGGCTTCGTACGTGGGCGCCAGCGTCTAGGATCCAGATCGCAGCAGCACCGGTTGTGTCTACGTGCTAGTCACTCCTGACTCTATAAGGTTCGCTGATGACGGCATAGCTGGCTCTGCTTTCAAGAACCAATTGGTCCAGCAGGCTATCGGCTAACCTGCTTCGGTTCAGGTTGCCTTGGATGAACCTGGTCACATGCGCGCCTGTTTGGCCTTTGCGGCAGCGAGTGCCTCCCTGAAGGTGCTGCATGCTCCAGCCCCGGGAAGGTGGTCGACCTTCTCTGACTGGCATAAAAAGCACTTTGGAGTTTCCGTGCAGGCCGAGGCCTGGTGGCCACTCTGTCCGCACTTCCAGCAAGCACTGCTTCTATCAGGGCCTTTGCAGTCTGCTTTTTGGTGTCCGTAGCCTAGACACCTGAAGCATCGCTGCACGTCTACCCTCTGTCTAAGCCTGCATTGCAGCCAGCCGATACAGATCTTGCCCTTGGCTAGTAAAAGGACGCCTACAGCTTCGTCCACTTCAATGGCTGCCATCTTCTGTTCGCGCTGGTTTGCCGAGAAAATAGACACACGGACCTGCTCCGTCATTTCCCCGCCAGCATCTTTCCTAACAGCCTGGGCAACTTCTTCGGCGGTTGCCAGACAGTCCATGACCAGCAACTCTATCCGCATTCGCCGCGTAAGCTGCTTGGTTTCGCCCGCTTCTCCAACAGCGCTTCCTATCGCTTGGATGAACGCTGATTTATCGCCGCAACGTGCAGTTTCGATAAGTACACTCCCGGATTTGGTTTTTCGGACGGAGCGTATGACGGTCCCTGTATCTTCAGGCCGAAGCTCGCCCCGGATGGCTCCTACGACTTCGGCGTAGTTCTTTCCCTGGGCTGGTCTAACTACGAAAGTTGCGGCCCGTCTGTTTCTGGGCTTGCCTTTTCTTTTTGTCTTCTTGGCTTGCCCAGGTGGTTCCTTTGTCCTTTCTCAGGGCGTGGTTTGGCTTTCCGGTTCCTTACGTTCGTCCAGGCCTCGCCCGAGATTGTCTTCGCAGAACCCTCATCGCACTTTTTCTTGGCCTCCGAGGCCCCCGGTTGCGAGCCAGAGTTCGTTCGTGCTCTTTTGTTCCCACGAGTCGCTTTCGGTTCTGTGTACACTGCGCTTTTACCCTCTAATAAAGAGCGCATGCGACTCAGTGTCTCTTCATGTTGTGCCATGCCGTTCTTTATGTCCATCGACACATTCTTCTGTTTGGCCGCAGCAGCCTGCATGCTGCGCAGCACAACTCTTGCATACTCGAGGAGGTCAACTTGACTTGTCCTCCCCGGTGTTGCACCGCATACGGAGGTTTCCCGCCCGTCATTGCCGTCACCTTGCTGTCCAGGGGTAGATGGGGTGGCATCTACTTTCCTACTGTTTTCTCTAGCTTTTGTCCCCCCTTGCGTTCGTCGTGGGGTGTCCCTGGCCATTGCTGACCCGCCAACTTGTTTCTCTGCTGGTGCTATTGTCGCATTACTAGCGGCTTTTAACACCGGCGATCGGAGCACCTTGCTGCTCCTTTGAAAAGCGGTTACACCGCTATCATTAACCTTGTTACTTTTACGCGTTTCAATTGTTTGGTTCATTTCTTTTCGGTTGGGTCTCCGCTCCAAGCCGCTATCTCCGCCCGATGTGCAGTCGCCGTTTTAGATTCCCGTGGTTATCTTTGCATGTGCAGGAAGGCCACGCGAGGGTTGACACAGGTCCTTATGAGAGTCTGTGTTCAGAGCCAGAATCCGGCGTAATTCAGGAGTCATCTCCACTGATCCTGCACCACCGACTTAATGGTGACGTGGCTTCGAACGTACTTGGAGACCTGCCAAGGTTTTAACGAGACGGAGACGAAGACGATATTAGCCCACCAGCCGTTTCGACGAGGTGTCACCCTCGGCTACTAAGATGGTAGAATACCGTCCACGCCAGCCCATAGCAATCTTTTCCTCAACATTTTCCAGTTGTCGCCGTCAGGATCTTACTTGGCTCGATCCTGAGGATGCTTATTGAAGTTTTAGGGCGGCATCCACTCGCCCTGCCACCAAGATTCATTGGGAATGTGTGGCCTTTTGCGCCACGCCCTCCTCTATGGTCGCTCTTGGTCGGGGACTGCTTATTGGTTATTCGCAACTAACCTACTAGAGGCCGTTCACGATCCGCCACCTTGTGACCCCGGTAGAGCCCTGAGCTCAGCCTCCACCTTTATTATTATTATTATTATTATTATATTTATTATTATTATATTTAGGAAATATTACTACAATAAGACCTGACTGCAGTCTTTTTTAGTACAACTTTTATCACATAAATCTTACTCAATAATATTTACGTTAACAAAATAAATTTAAGTTTAAAAATTGTACCAAAACTAAACATCCAGTTAGGAGTGTATAATATTATATTATTCATAGACATCATTATACCTAAAACAGATACAGAAAAGTAAATTAATAAAAGATGATACAATCTAATATAAGTAAGTAATTAATAGTTTTATAGGTGGCCAATTTAAGCAAATTATGTTGAAAAATATTGATAAATAATTTGTCTATAGTTCTTTGGTTTATGCGGTTCTTTGTGACAGCCGGTATGGAATTCCAAGTGCGTATAGTTTTTACAAAAAGAGTCTTGTTGAAGCCACTAAGTTGAAACTCGGCACGATTAAATCATTCAAACGTCTAGACCTAGGAAAAACAAGCTTTTCATATAGATAAGAGGACGAGAAAAATACAACCTCTCGCTTTCAAAAAGCATGTATTTCGCAACCAAGAAGCTTAGTTCTCCAAGCGGAAATATGGTCAAACTTACATAGGCCATACACATATCGCGTTATGTAGTTGAACGCAACATCAATTTTATGAGCGGCATAGAATCTAATTTATTGTATACCAACTCTGAATAGGTTATTATCGGCAACAATAATTGAGCTGCAAGTTCTTTACGTATGGCAACTGGCGTAAATATTGTCGACGCTCCTAGATTTCGAAGTGTGCCGTAAATCCTCCCCACCATGAAATTAATATGATCAACGGAAATAAGACTAGAGTTTACAAAAAATCCCAGGTTTGTAACCTTGTAAACAATTTTAATCACGTTGTTATCAATACGTATGATAGGTAGATTACCAATAACGATCTTTTTCCTTGATATTGGTAATACAGAAGACTTACTTGCGTTAAGGCAGAAACCATTTTTGCTAGCCCAGTGCGACACTTTCAACAAATCTCTATTTAATTTAGCGCAAATGTCTTTGGTGTTACTAATACTATCAGATATGTACATTTGCACATCCTCAGCATAGGCATGCATTCTAACGTGACTGCACTATAGGAAAATGTCTTTTAGAAACAGGCTGAATAATAGGGGTCCAAGGATGGAACCTTGTGGAACTCCCAGAGTTACAAATTTTGATTGCGATATTTCGTAGCCCGTGCTTACCTGTTGGCATCTACCGGTCAGATAGCTACCATTAATCTTCACTGCATTTCCACTGAATCCAAAATATTTTCTGTGTTTGTTACAGAGCAACCGGTGATTGACAGAGTCAAAAGCTTTCGAAAAATTTAATAGACAGAGCAACGTGAGCTGATTTTTATCACCCATTATTTTTAGCACCCGTATATCGTCCAATATTTTCAACAACCCAGTTGAGCAGCTGTACTTGGCTCTAAATCCCGAATGAAAGGGTTAAACAAGTTTATTATTTTGGATATGAAGGGAAATTTCCTCTGCTAGAAGTCTTTCAAAAACTTTCGACAACGCAGGTAAAATACTAATAGGGCGAAAATCATTTGGTGAGCTATTTTTTGCACACAGGCTTAACGGTGGCATCTTTCCACAGATCAGGGAAGCATGATGTTGTGATACAATGATTAATAACATGGGTAAGGCAACTCAATATATATGGTAATATAATTTTCACGAATTTTAGCAAAATCCCATCTCCACTCTCTGCGTTGGATTTTATTTTAAAAACGAACTTCCCGACATCATTTTCAGACACAGCTGAAAATTCAAACGATGAGCGCGAGTAATACGCGTTTGAGCCAGTTGGAAAACGATCAATGGGTACATTGACTTGTGGATTTCTGACGAAAGCATCATTAAGATCATCAGCATTTAGTTTACAATCGACATTTTCCTTGCCACATACACGTAAATTCTTAAAGTTACGCCACAATGTATTGCATGGAAGTGATGGATCAAGCGTAGACCATAATTATTTACGCTTTTGAGCTCGAATAATTTTTGCCGCCGTATTTTTGGCAACTTTAAATAAGTTCCATCAAGGTTCAGTCCGATGTTTTTTCCATTCCCGGTATGTCTTGTTGCGTTTCATTATTGCCACAATAATTGCGCTGTTATACCACGCACAGAATGAGGACTTTGACTTGGACTTTACCACGCGTTCAGGAACATTATTATTAAGAGCTTCTTGTATTTCGCAATTCAGGAAACTAACCTTTTCATTAGCTGTCATAAGATTCCAACATTGACACCAATTTACATTAGACAGATCAGAAAATAATGCGTAATTATCCAAGAAACGGTAATCTCTAAATGTGTATGAATTACTTGTATGACATTAGCCAAAAGGCAGGTCAGGGATACAGAACAATAAGTCATGGTCAGATATAAAGGAAATTTGGTCCAATATCAAAAGAGCCGAGGGGTCAGATGTAATAAAATAGTCAAGTAAACTCGGAGAGCTGCTTTTACCATATCTCGTAGGAGCACGCATATTGACAACATGTAAACCCACACCCGATATCTCATCCAGCAAACTAACTGTACGTATATCCCTTACAAGAAGATTCACGTTAAAATCATTACAAAAAAAAGGTTATCATAGTTCACCAGGTAGGAGGAAAAAGTATCAAAAAATGGATTCGAGACTAATACTTTTATGATGGTTGTACACACAGGAAATAAGACATTTTGTGGAATTATCGTACACCTCCGCCAACAGGTATTCCACATTACTACCCAAGCTATCAGACATGGTAATAGGCCTAATGTGTATGTTTTCTCTTGAATTGATAGCCACTTCTCGTTCTTTTTTTGTTGTTCTGTCATTTCTGAGCAGCTTATAACTGGCAATGTTAAAGTGAGAATACTCCAAACTCTTAAGAAACCAGGTTTCTGTAACGCATATAACATCAACCCCTGATGACTCAAATACATATCTAATGAAGTCCATCTTCTCAACATTCAATCTCCTGGTATTAAAATGCACAATCTTGAAACCTCTCTTTTGCTGACACAATACTTTACCCATAATAGGGCTATTATCGCCAGTCCCACTTAATCTGTTATCACGGGGCATTTATAAAAGAAAAATTTTAGACAAAAAGATAAAATTTAATGGGCCATTTTTACATAGGACGAAAAATTTATGGTTGTGCCAACAATACGTATGGGCTACTTAACATGTTTACACTAAAGCTATGTACTGGTTTCTATATATTTCCGTAGTTCGTTAAGCTCAGCAATATTTGTCGGAGGAGAGGTTCTTGAGTCTCTTACATAAACAGAGCCACGGACTGTAAAAACGGACTGTAAAGAACATTTGAATCAAACCACATTGGCAAACTATACTTGAAGGCAGCCGCTCTGTTGTATATTTTGGTATGCTGAAAAGCTTTGAAGTGAAAACTTATCTGCCTTTCAGATGCCATTCCGAGTCCATTTAAAAAAATTTAGGTCCCGTCCCGCCAATTTGTGCAAAAATTGAAAAAAAAAAAAAAATTACGCAAATTGTACGAAAGACGCGGCATTAATCTCGTCGGGGGTAAATCGCACTTTGTATTAATTTATTTCTATTTTCTTTTCTAAATAACACTCGCCATACTCAAGACAATGAAAATGTTTTCCACTCATGAGAAGTGCACGACCTATCAGAATTTTGGTCTTTCGTTGTACCTTTATATGGAGCTCTTAACCAAAAGTATACTATATAAACCAATTATTAAACCATCCAAAGTACAACCTCCTCCATCAACAACTTCTTGACTCTTCTTTGGAAACGGTTATACAAACAACAAAGCACCGTATCATTTAGCACTCTTTTGTAAAATTTGTTTTTCAATTTTTCTTTTTTCTTACGTAACTTTCTTTCTTCTTTCTTCTGCCCTATTATCGTCACATTCATTGTCGCGGTGCAATTTTATTGTTGGGGTGGACATGTTCAAATTACAGTTAAACATAGTTTAGCTTTGTCGAAGGTGAAAGGACAAAGTAATGACGTAGATGTTGTGAGTATTGTTGTTGTCCTCGTTGCCACTATTTGTAGCTCCTTTTCAAGCGCTCGTTGCATTATTCGTCTTATATACTGAATGCATATGTGCGCATACAACCTTAAAAGTAATGACAGACGATACTGTAGTCTAGCATTAATTGAATTTAACAAGATTTACATGATATTCCTTATAGTTATTTTTCAAGACTTAAGCAGTTTGTGTAAATTTTTGATTAAAGAAAAATTGTGTTTCCATATACTAATATGAGCCAAGTTGAAAACTGATCAGATTAGGGGCCTAGTTAATCTGGCTTAAATGGTGCCGTCTACCAACCTTATAAGGTTGTGTCACATATACTTACCTGCGTATCAACATAAGTGACTACATTTTTGACCAGCAAAAAACGAAGTAAGCCATGATAAGATATATAGTAATACCGTGCATAATTTCGTATGTGGAAGCAACTTTTTTCATTAATTCTCTTTTTTTAAAGGAATTCATGTTGAACAATTATTAATTCCAAATATTCATTAATTTTGTCTTACAACACTAGTATACTCGGCAGACTTTGACCTATCCGAAGATTGGTTGACCTACATTCAAAAAGTGAGCCTCGCTTATCCTTTTCTCAATCCATACCATTCCCGTTTACTTTATCCTCCAATTTTCATCTTATTCTTGTCCATCCGTTATTCCCTTCTGTGACCTCCCACTCATTTTCCCACTCCCACTTTCACTCCCTTTCCCACTCATACCACCACTCCCAAAGATTTATATGCAAGAGCCTAAAAAAACAAAAACGCTTCACAGTGAGCAATTTGCAGATGACAGAAGACGTTTATTACTTTATTGGTTCAAATTCAATATACAGCAATATTCGCCTGCTTTATTTTGGAGAAATGAATATATCCCCAATGCTTTAGCTAAGTTTCTTAAAGACAGCATTTAGGTCAAGTTTGGTTAATTTGGCTGCCCGAGGGTATACATAGCCCAGGAACAATAAGGCTCTGGCCACGAAATGACACAATATCTCCTTTCATCCTTCAACTATTTTACAAACCTGGTAAAAGCTACAAAGTCCTTGATGTCATACTTCGTGACCTGGCGCAGACTACGTAGGGAGGGAGCTTCCTGGAAGCATTGTCTTGCATCACTTAGCGGCGAGCAGTTGCGGATTCGGTGAGCAACCGTTTATTCCTGTTCATTCTCTTTTAACTCCTGTAGCAACGACAACACGGCGCTTCTAAACTTTCTGCATGCTTTCCTATAAGGCAGTGCTTAGTTATTACTCCTACCAGTGTGAAGATTTTATGCCTACATACGAATTAAACATGACGGGATCTTTAGGGATAAAATTTAGGCCAGATTTGCTTCAATGTCCGATACCCTGGTGTAAGCAGCCACCTTTCGTCGGCTTGACTGTAGATTTGCTCGTATAGCATTAGCTTACATTTGGCAATAAGTTTAAGAATTAAGAGATTAGATAGCGATCTGTCGTTCTCTGAAAGTAAAGATTTCTTCACAGATAATATGGTTCCCTATTCTAACTGCGTCTGTCATAATGGCTAATACTTCTGCGTGGAAAACACTGCAGTGATCGGGAAGTCCGAACAAAAGTTGGAGGTCTAGATCTCTTGAAAAAACTCCTCCTGTAACTCCGCCGTTTATCTAAGAGACGTCTGTGTATATGGAAATGCTGCCGCCTATCCGAATCTCCCCAATTATCCCTGCTGGGAATATTTACGATAAAGTTGCTTTCCGCAACTGTGATGGTCGTATAGTGATCTGTGCTAGGGGGAAAAAAATGTATTTCTTAAGTGTGTGCAGGGCTGACGTTGCCGCTGCTCGGTGACCAGCCAGATCTAAATTTAAGACCTGGTCAAGAATGATCGAACGACCTTCGCTATGGACCTAATACAGCCGTCCAAAAAAATAATTTTTTTCACGTAAGTGTTTTATTTACTATATTTTGATTTTCCGATCTTTGATTTTTCAATAACAAAACACTAAATATAAGAAAAGGGATATATTTTCGATGATACATAGATTACTTTTCGAAACCGAATCCTTATTTTTCGATAGAAAACCGACAACTTTGTGATTGAAGACCGATATTTTTTAAAAAAGAAATCCATATTCTCTCGATAACAAATCTATATTTTTTCGATATAAAATCAATATATTTTCGATAACATATCGATAAAATTTTGATAAAAAATCGATATTTTTCTACAAAAAGTCGATACATTTTCGATAATAAACCCGTCGATGGTACACCGATATCATACCAATAAGTCTTTGAGAACAATTGTTATCGATAACAATTCGATAACTCGTTAATAAACCGTTAACAATCTGATAATAATAACAGCTTATATTTCGTATTCATAAATGAGTTTTTTCCGCACCCTGCTAGATAATTTCAAAATATCACCAAAATGAGCACAAGATAGTTGCTAACATATTTCATTAATTATATATAATTAAAATAACTTATGTTGAGTTTGCATTATTTTAATTCTAATGCTACTAAGTTTACATTATGTAAACACTAACAGAGCAGACGAGAGATTTAACATTCCCGAAACGTATTTCGGTCTCAAAATAACAGTTTAAAAGCCCTAGTTATTAAATCACACTAAACAGTACTCTGTGGTAGTAAGAAAACGTTTGAGAATAAGAATTAATCCCTGTGAAAGACCGAAATTTCAAAAGTAAATATATTTCACTGACGAAGCCTTTTTTTAAACGGTTTTATTTAGCTTCACTCTGTGTAGCGAGCGAACAGAATTTTGTAATTGAAATACAACCTACAAGCTTGAAACTTGGACCATAGTTCGGAACCCGATGACATGCAATAGTAAGAAGAAAAACCCCGATAAAGAGCGCATGGATCGAAATATTTCAAAAAATCGCATTAGGCTAGTGATGGACTATATGGCGATTTTGAGCTATCAGTGAAAATAGATATGGCTATTTTTGAATCGCGGCTATTTTTTATAGCTATAGCGATCGCATTATTTTAACACGCGATTCTATACAGGAAGATATGATGGGCGATACAGCGATTTTCAGCTATCAGTGAACATAGATATGGCTATTTGTTACAGATATGGCGCCGCTTTAATTTATCTGAAATAAGCAAATCTTCAATTATTTGTATACTTGGATATAAAAAATGAATGTTTAAGTTTGTTTAGCGGAGTAGATTGAATGTTGTGCAAAAAGCAGCCCTTATTTACCAATATCTGTTGACGAGAAATTTTTTTCGTTGTGCAGTTCTTAAGACAACTATCCCGATTTTTCGATAATAGCTGGTAAACTTTTGTAAAAGTATATTTTTCCAATTTTCGAGAAAATTATTCCTTTTTGTAACCAATAAACTTTTTACTCAGTCGGAAAGTAAATCACACAGATGAGTAGTGATGGACTATATTTCACTATCGATGATTGCATCGCCGCTATCACTATTAGTATTAGAATTCCCTGCTGAAGGAAAATCGCCAATCGCTATAATTGCTATTGGCGATATTCTGCCAGAGGTGATTGTCATTCAAAAGAATCGAATGAAGGAAAATCGCCAATCACTGATATATTTGGATTGCAATAGCTATAGCTATTAGCGATTTGTCAATAGCGCCGATGAAATCACCAATAGCGAAATATCGTTCCATCACTAGATCGGGTTCATATTTGGAACACATATTACATATACAAATGGAAAGCGACAATTGCAAAAAAACTCCGGCAGGTGGCACAGTGATCGAGATATTAAAAAAATCGTATTCGTGGTCCGATTTATCTCATATTTGGAGCAAATATTACATAGAGTCCGGTAGAAGTGACATCAAAATACTTTGAAGTTCGAGGAGGGACAAGCATACGTGGCACTGAGTCGAGTAAAGTCTTTGGAAGGATTATGTATTGAGTAACAAATTGTCAGGAAAGGGTCCTTGTAATAATGAGTCACTAAATGAACTAAACAGAATTAGAAATAAGTAATAGGCAATTTAATAAAGACTAAAAACTTAAAATAAAATAATTAAAAAAAAATTTTTTAGTTAAACGGTTTTATTGAAAATAATACTTACATGAAGTAATAATAATGCTGGCTTTCATTTATTTGTTGGATACAAATAGAAGAAATTATGCAATAGGTATTCGTATCAGAAGAATAAGCGTTTTATAAGCTGCGCATACTTTTGAGTATCTTTGCTACGTAAGTGCCAGGATGAGCTCGAGCAAAATGGAACAAAACTTTAGCCATATTTTGATGTGAATTGTAGCTGTAATGTGAACTATAATGTGCGCGCGTGTGTATGGCCGTTACTGGGGCTATTCGTAGGTGCGGAAAGACTTTGTTGTGCACCGGTAATTGTGCATATGTATATATACCACGACAAACAGGTACACACACACATTCATACATATAAGAATACAGTACGACTATTAAAATCGGAAAGTTATTCTTATGCATACAAATATACAAGTAAATTTATATTTATTTAGCTGAGCGAAAATAAAGAAAAATCATAAACCACTCTCAGTATGACTAAAAGTTGAAATTGTGCACAGAATATTTATGACTCGCACACAATTGCTTTTTTGATGTTTTTACTTTTCTATTTTCTTGTATTATTTCGAAAGTGATAAAGTAAAGTTTCTTCTGCAAAGTACATTGGCACTTATATTACTAAAGTCTGTTGTTGTTTATACTTGCAACATAAGTATTTTATTTCCTTGAATATATATGTATAAGTTAAATATGTTTGTCTTTTGGTGGAAATTTCTGATCGAACTCTAGAGGATATTTACAGCTTATGTAAGCAGTTTGATGTCAAGAGGCCTATGTTGTGGTGTTTTATGACAATAAAGCAAGCAATTTAATGTTATACTAAAACCCATTGAAGTTTTTGATAATTTGAGTAAATATGCTGGAAAATGAAACAGGACTACTTTCACTTTTCATCAGGGTGGGCGCTTTCAAGTTGCTGCGAAAACTAAGCCGAAATAAATAATGCGATAGTTGTTTACGATTTCGATGGTCACCAACATTGCAGACCGATTATAGGTAATGGCAAGAAACGCCAACACCTTAATTCATGTTATTGGGCGTGGCGTGTATATTCGATAGTTATGGATATATTCGGCTGTATTTGAAGCGCGCCTAACCAACACTTTGCTGTCTCAGGAAGTAATGCCCACCTATGGGAGAGGCTTTTTCTCTCTCATATGCAAAAAAAAAAGACTGTTTTGTTAGGCAAAGCCGTATGACCAAGATACATCAATAATGAATATGAACATTAAAAGAGATATAGACAGAACAGGGTCGCTAATTTTGGAAGACGATAGCTTTCAATGCGCTTATTCTGACTTGGAAAGCGAGGAAAGTGTAGGGTCAGTGGATTTAGCATTATAGAGACAACTGGCGAGCATCAACATGGAAGAATAGCTTAAAAAGGTTGGGAGAAGTAGAGAAGAAGAAACTCTTATCACGGTACCGGGAAGAATCAGGAATTGAGCAGTCTTTGGAGTTCGTACTACTGTCAAAGGGCTTGTAATATACTAGTTGAAAGGTAAAAAAAGAGAAACTAGTGATTGTATATGCGAATAATACAAGGAGAGTAGTCGTTCACCCAAAGGAAGTTAACGCTGAGAACTTGGCCTATTTGGAGAAGTCGAAAATAATAATAACAGAAGCAAGGGAGAAAAAAACGGGTTTGGTTAAAACAAAGAGGAAACCGGAAAATAAGAAACCGTTGGCGCAACGATAGCGGGCTTGAAAGTTCATTGATATGTGGACTGTTCGTTTGAAATAGCGCTGAAACAGAAACTATGGCTCTCAAGTGGTAGAAGGTTTTTAGGGCTCAGGGAGCGCGAACTTTTGGCGTTCACCATGCGAAAATATATACTCGTATACGCTGTTTAGTTTCAGAACTGAAAACCTAGTAATAGTTTTTTTTTGTTTGAGTTTCGTGGAGGGGCAAAATGCGTTATGCTCTGCGAACTCACCGTGTGTGGAACTCTCTTCTTCCTTTAAGAGCTACCCATTCAAAGCTAACCTACCTACTCGTGTTTGATAATAAGTAAATGTTTACATATATGCTGAGCTTGTCCCAACTTGTATTTTGGTAAGTCATATTGTAACGAATTTAGGGAAATTCCGCTTATTTGAAACCTTTTGCTAGCGTTCGAATCGCTAAACTGTTGAATAAATCACTTCGATATTAAATATTGCAAACTGGCCTTTATTACAATTATACTTCACAATTAATAGTGCTCGAATTCGAAAAACGATGTGACGTACATCGTCTAAATTTCCGCAGACCTCTCGAACTCTATGTCGTCACTTCAACCATAGTTTCAGCTCTCTCGTGAGGTATATCGCGCCTTTTATTTATTATACTCAGTTGAGCAGAGCTCACAGAGTATATTAACTTTGATTGGATAACGGTTGGTTGTACAGGTATAAAGGAATGGAGATAGATATAGACTTCCATATATCAAAATCATCAGTATCGAAAAAAAATTTGATTAAGCCATGTCCGTCCGTCCGTCCGTCTGCCCGTTAACACGATAACTTGAGTAAATTTTGAGATATCTTGACAAAATTTGGTATGTAGATTCCAGAGTGCTCATCTCAGATCGCTATTTAAAATGAACGATATCGGACTATAACCACGCCCACTTTTTCGATATCGAAAATTTCGAAAAATCGAAAAATTGCGATAATTCATTACCAAAGAGGAATAAAGCGATGAAGCTTGGTAGGTGCGTTGAACTTATAACGCAGAATAGAAAATAAGTAAAATTTTGGACAATGGGCGTGACACCGCCCACTTTTAAAAGAAGGTAATTTAGAAGTTTTGCAAGCTGTAATTTGGCAGTCGTAGAAGATATCATGATGAAATTTGGCAGGAACGTTACTGCTATTACTATATGTATGCTTAATAAAAATTAGCAAAATCGGAGAACGACCACGCCCACTTTTAAAAAAAAATTTTTTTAAAGTGAAATTTTTACAAAAAATTTAATATTTTTACAGTATATAAGTAAATTATGTCAACATTCAACTCCAGTAATGATATGGTGCAACAAAATACAAAAACAAAAGAAAATTTCAAAATGGGCGTGGCTCCGCCCTTTTACATTTGATTTGTCTAGGATACATTTAATCCCATAAGTCGAACAAAAATTTACCAATCCTTGTGAAATTTGGCAGCGGCTTAGATTCTAGGACGATAACTGTTTTCTGTGTAGTTCTGCTTACTCCAAGCTGGAAAAAGAAGCGGTAAAGATGGGTTTGATGGTGAATGAGGACAAAATGAAGTACCTGCTGTCATCGAGCAAAGAGTCAGCGCATATGCGCCTTGACAACCACGCTACTGTTGGCAGCCATAATTTCGAAATAGTAAAAGACTTCGTTTATTTGGGAACCAGCATCAACATTAGCAACAACATCAGCACTGAAATCCAGCGAAGAATCAATCTTGCCAATAAATGCTACTTTGGACTAGGTAGGCAATTGAAAAGTAAAGTCTTCTCTCGGCGAACGAAAATCATACTCTACAAGTCACTTATCGTACCCGTCCTGCTATATGGGGCAGAAGCATGGACCATGACAACAGCAGATGAAGCGGCTTTGGGAGTGTTCGAGAGAAAAGTTCTTCGAAAGATTTATGGACCTCTACGCGTTGGCGATGGCGAGTACCGAAGAAGATTTAATGATGAGCTGTACGAGCTATACGCAGACATCAACATAGTCCAGCGAATTAAAACGCAGCGGCTGCGCTGGCTAGGCCATGTTATGCGAATGAAAGATGATGCTCCGGCCAAGAAAGTGTTTCTATCGGAAGCCGCCTATGGAAGCAGAGGTAGAGGGCGGCCCCCACTCCGTTGGAAGGACCAGGTGGAAAACGATTTAAACTCCCTTGGTGTGACCAATTGGCGCCGGTTGGCGGAGCGAAGGAGCGACTGGCGCGCCTTGTTGGACGGCCATAACCGTTAGGCGGTTAAGCGCCAATTAAGTAAGTAAGTAACTGTTTTCTGTGAAAAAGGGCGAAATCGGTTGAAGCCGCGCCCAGTTTTTATACACAGTCGACCGTTTGTCCTTCCCCTCGGCCATTAACACGATAACTTGAGCAAAAATCGATATATCTTTACTAAACTCAGTTCACATAATTATCTGAACTCACTTTGTATTGGTATAAAAAATGGCCGAAATCTGACTATGACCACGCCCACTTTTTCGATATCGAAAATTACGAAAAATGAAAAAAGTGCCATAATTCTATACCAAATACGAAAAAAGGGTTGAAACATGGTAATTGGATTGGTTTATTTACGCAAAATATAACTTTAGAAAAAAACTTTGTAAAATAGGTGTGACACCTACCATATTAAGTTAAAGCAAATGAAAAAGTTCTGCAGGGCGAAATCATAAGCCCTTGGAATCATGGCAGGAATACTGTTCGTAGTATTACATATATAAATAAATTAGCGGTACCCGACAGATGATGTTGTGGGTGACCCTGGTCCACATTTTGGTCGATATCTCGAAAACCCCTTCACATATACAACTACCTCCACTCCCTTTTAAAATACTCGTTAACACCTTTTATTTGATACCCATATCATACAAACGCATTCTAGAGTCATCCCTAGTCCACCTTTATGGCGATATCTCGGGAAGGCGTCCACCCATAGAACGAAGGCCCACCCACTTTTAAAATACTCATTAACACCTTTCATTTGATACCCATATCGTACAAATTAATTCTAGAGTCACCCCTGGTCCACCTTTATGGCGATATCTCGAAAAGGCGTCCACCTATAGAACTAAGGCCCACTCCCTTTTAATATAATCTTTAACACCTTTCGTTTGATACCCATATTGTACGCGATAGGTGATGTTCTGGGTCACCCTGGTCCACATTTTCGTCGATATCTCGAAAACCCCTTCACATATACAACTACCACCACTCCCTTTTAAAATACTCGTTAACACCTTTCATTTGATACCCATATCGTACAAATTAATTCTAGAGTCACACCTGGTCCACCTTTATGGCGATATCTCGAAAAGGCGTCCGCCTATAGAACTAAGGCCCACTCCCTTTTAAAATACTCATTAACACCTTTCATTTGATACCCATATCGTACAAATTAATTCTAGAGTCACACCTGGTCCACCTTTATGGCGATATCTCGAAAAGGCGTCCGCCTATAGAACTAAGGCCCACCCACTTTTAAAATACTCATTAACACCTTTCATTTGATATCCATATCGTACAAATTAATTCTAGAGTCACACCTGGTCCACCTTTATGGCGTTATCTCTAAAAGGCGTCCGCCTATAGAACTAAGGCCCACTCACTTTTAAAATACTCATTAACACCTTTAATTTGATACCCATATCGTACAAATTAATTCTAGAGTCACCCCTGGTCCACCTTTATGGCGATATCTCGAAAAGGCGTCCACCTATAGAACTAAGGCCCACTCCCTTTTAATGTACTCATTAACACCTTTCGTTTGATACCCATATTGTACGCGACAGATGATGTTCTGGGTCACCCTGGTCCACATTTTGGTCGATATCTCGAAAACCCCTTCACATATACAACTACCACCACTCCCTTTTAAAATACTCATTAACACCTTTCGTTTGATACCCATATTGTACAAACGCATTCTAGAGTCATCCCTAGTCCACCTTTATGGCGATATCTCGAGAAGGCGTCCACCCATAGAACGAAGGCCCACCCACTTTTAAAATACTCATTAACACCTTTCATTTGATACCCATATCGTACAAATTAATTCTAGAGTCACACCTGGTCCACCTTTATGGCGATATCTCGAAAAGGCGTCCGCCTATAGAACTAAGGCCCACCCACTTTTAAAATACTCCTTAACACCTTTCATTTGATACCCATATCGTACAAATTAATTCTAGAGTCCCACCTGGTCCACCTTTATGGCGATATCTCGAAAAGGCGTCCGCCTATAGAATTAAGGCCCACCCACTTTTAAAAAACTCATTAACACCTTTCATTTGATACCCATATCGTACAAATTAATTCTAGAGTCACCCCTGGTCCACCTTTATGGCGATATCTCGAAAAGGCGTCCACCTATAGAACTAAGGCCCTTTTAATATACTCATTAACACCTTTCGTTTGATAGCCATATTGTACGCGACAGATGATGTCCTGGGTCACCCTGGTCCACATTTTGGTCGATATCTCGGAAACCCCTTCACATATACAACTACCACCACTCCCTTTTAAAATACTCGTTAACACCTTTCATTTGATACCCATATCGTACAAATTAATTCTAGAGTCACACCTGGTCCACCTTTATGGCGATATCTCGAAAAGGCGTCCGCCTATAGAACTAAGGCCCACCCACTTTTAAAATACTCATTAACACCTTTAATTTGATACCCATATCGTACAAATTAATTCTAGAGTCACCCCTGGTCCACCTTTATGGCGATATCTCGAAAAGGCGTCCACATATAGAACTAAGGCCCACGCCCTCTTAAAATACTCATTAACACCTTTCCTTTGATACTCATATCGTACAAGCAAATTCTAGAGTCACCCCTGATCCATCTTTATGGCGATATCTCTAAACGGCGTCCATCTATAGAACTTAGGCCCACGCCCTTTTAAAATACTCATTAATACCTTTCATTTGATACCCATATCGTACAAAATAAATTCTAGGGTCACCCCTAGTCCACCTTTATGGCTGATATCTCGAAACGGCGTCCATCTATAGAACTTAGACCCACGCCCTTTTAAAATACTCATTAATACCTTTCATTTGATACCCATATCGTACAAAATAAATTCTAGATTCACCCCTGGTCCACCTTTATGGCGATATCTCGAAAAGGCGTCCACCTATAGAACTTAGGCCCACTCCCTTTTAAAATTATCATTAACACATTTCATTTGATACCCATATCGTACAAACAAATTCTAGAGTCAGGCCTGGTCCACCTTTATGGCGATATCCCTAAATGGCGTCCATCTTTAGAACTATGGTCCACTTCCTCTTAAAGTACTCTTTAATACCTTCCATTTGATACACATGTCGTACAAACACATTCCAGGATTACCCTAGGTTCTTTTTACAATATGGTGATTTTCCCTTACTTTGTCTCCACAGCTCTCAACTGAGTATGTAATGTTCAGTTACACCCGAACTTAGCCTTCCCTACTTGTTTTTTTTGTATTGTATTGTATAGTCTTTATTTTCTCGTAAGTATTTACAATTTCTAGAGTATTACAATATGAAATAAAAATACAAATAAGAAAATAGGTAATGACATTAGATGCTCATTCAAAGAGCAGAGGAAATGCCATTTCATTCGTTTAGTATTATAAATGCTTACGGGGCGCATAATATTAACAAATTATAACTAATTGCTTACAATTGAAAAGATATAAATATGTATAAGGAAAACAAAAAATTCAAAAATTAGAGATGTCAAGGTACTTTCATTGAATGGAAAAAGAAAAAAGAAAAAAAAAAAAAAACACCTCGATGCTAATGGACACAGGTACTTATATTATAGGTCTCAAAAGAGTTTAAATGCCCTCATGATTGAAACCAAGTAGCCACTGTTTCACTTCCCTCAGAAACGCTGCTACCCTTCTAATGAGTCGCATCTCAGCAGGTAGTTTGTTATATAGATTACGTGATACGATGGTGTAGAAGTTACGAAAAAGTGTGGTGCGAAAGCTAGGAACTTTTGTTTGAGATTACGTCTTATTTCTCAGATTGTAAAGGTTGTATATTGGGCTTTGCGTATACCCGCTCCTTATAAAAAAAATGTTTAAAACTTTAAAATAGTATAAGTGCCGCACAGGAAGAGTATTTAATTTTTTGAATAGCTCCATAGAGTGTGTTAAACGACCAGCTTTACATATTCTTCGGATTAGATACTTCTGTAGGATTAAAAGCGGATGGATCTTACTAGCGTAGGCACCACCCCAACAACTGACTCCGTATTGTAATTTTGAATGGATTAGTCCATAATACACCAATAAGAATATTCTATTGGAACACAGTTTTCTTAAGTTATAGAAAGAACGAAGAGCTGATAACATATAAGATTTCATTACAGAAATATGTGATGACCAACTTAGATTTTGATCGATTTTAACACCCAAATATTTGAAATTCGAGGCGACATCGATCTCAAAACATTTACTGTCACAACTTATTTTCTCATCAAAACTGACAGTTTTGTTATTTTGAGTACAAGTAGCTGAACACAAACGATGCCGCATACATATAGAACTGTGAAAGACAACCTCGTTTTTAGGTATTTCCTTCCCGCAAAGGTTGAAATACATCAACTTCGTTTTGCTGCTTACCACGAGCTTATGCCTTGCGAACCAAGATCTTAAAAGGTAAACATCGTGTTTAATATCAGCAAAAAGATTAAATTCATTTTTCGATCCATATGCGATGGCAATGTCATCAGCAAAAGCTGTTAATTTACCAATAAAAGGCAAAGAGAATATTGAATTAATGTATATTAAAAATAAGATTGGTCCAAGAACCGAACCCTGTGGAACCCCTAGGGTTATAGGCCTGGGTTCACTTAGATTATTTTCAACTTTAACTCTCTGAACTCTATTCTCTAGATGTGACGTAAACCAATTAATAATGTTACCATGAAAACCTGCGTAGCTAAGCTTGGTTATTAGAATACTATGATCAACCATATCAAATGCCTTTGTTATGTCAACAAAGAGACTTGCACAACATTTTTTATCATCAATTGACTTATAGATAAAGGAAGAAAAATCTAGAAGAGCATCTTCAGTAGAAAGCCCGGAAATAAGCCCAAATTGCTTAGGGCTAAAAAATTTAACTTTGATTAAATACGACAGCACCCTATTTTTTACTGCTTTCTCAAAAATTTTTGAAATTGAAGATAAAAGAGATATGGGCCTGTAGTTATTTTTGTCATTTTTATTCCCCTTTTTAAAGAGTGGTATAACCGTAGCGCATTTTAAGTGAGCAGGAAAAACTCCGGAGGCTATACTTAAATTAAATAAATATTTTAAAGTATCAACAATGTTAAATGCTATGCTCTTTAACGTTCGATTTGATATGTTGTTATTACCACATGAATTAGAGTTACTAAGAGATTTAATTATATTAATAATTTCTGCGCCTGTAATGACATCCAAGAAAAAACTGTTACTCGGCGGAAGGAATTCGGTATGTATTGGGTTTGTGTAGCAGGTGTAGGGCTTAGGATTACTGCTTAAATCGGAGGCTTTTCCTTCGTTGACGAAGAAATCATTGAGTTCGTTTGCAACTTCTCGAGGCTCCGACACATCTACACCATTCACGTTTAATACGAGCGAGTCGAACTTTCTTTTAGAATTACGGTTTGTTATTCTATATACAGCATCCCATTCTTTTTTGGAGTTACCCTGCGCTATGAAAAAAAGGTTTTGAAAATATTTATCGCGCCTTGTACGTATTTCTTTGTTTACCCTTTTAGTCAACAGACGCGACCGATTTCTTAGCTTAGTATTCCCCGGATTCCTGTTGCTTTTTTTCCGTAATGTGTTTTTCAGCTTGATCGTTTTTAATAGAGTTTGAGTGATCCAAGGTTTAAGAGTTAAAGTTGATCTTTTAGGAAAAATAGAGATACTTGAGTAGTTTATGTGCATCGTAAGTGTTTCCATAAAAAAATTATATGCTTTGTCTATATTTGGCTCATTTAAAACTGTTTCCCATTTTTCAAAGCGAAGTGATTCATTTAAAACATAAAAATTAATTTTCGTAATAGTTGATAATATATCGCAATTGGTAATTCGCCTATTTGCATTTAAATTAGTAAGTTGAATTCCGGTCATACAATGGTACGAAATTCCGAAGTCAAGGCTTATACCAGCATGCATATTATCTTCAATATTACTAAATCTACCATAAACATGGTCTATACAGGTCCCTGATTCTGGCCTATTAACCTCATGAATGAAGGTAAATAAACAATGTTCTGCGAGGAGCGCAAGATAGTTGTCTAACATAGAATTGGTGCTCATTAAATAAAAATTAAAATCGCCTAATATAACAATATTTGATGCTTTTTCTCTACTTAAAAAAAGAGAGAATTCCTCATGGAACAATTTAAAAGATAATGAGTGAAATCTATACAGACAAATAAAAGTGAAAGGTACATTGCATATTTGCAATGAAATTTTTATTACATCAGTGCTTGATAGACTAAAGCAAGTAACTTCACACTCGTAAAAATCATGTAGAAAAACTCCAACACCACCAGCATTATACGAGTCATTTGTATTTGCAAAAAATTTATAACCAGGAATACTATAGCAATTTATTTCATAAGAAAAAAATCCAAATTTCTGAGACAAATATAATATCGGGAAGATCAACAAAGGATTCGAGGTTGCAAACTAAGGAATCGAAACTCTGCCTGAGACTTCTTACCTTTTTATGCAAAACTGTAAAGGTATTGTCTTTGGATGTTAGTATATTAGAGTCATTGAAGACATTAATGACTGGGCTGTTATTCGTAAGAACAGATCTTATATTCATAATTTTGAATTAAAAATAAAACAACTATTGTAATAATAAAACTTAATTAAGATTGATAACAGAAAGATCATCAAACGTTCTTATGATAACAGCTCTATCATTATCGTTTTTTTTCATTAAAAGTTTTGAATAATTTATCCATAGATATTTAAATTTCCGTTCCTTTTTTACCTTACTAAATGCCACTACTTTTATTAGCATTAGTATGTTTCACGCTAATTTTTTTAATGTCATCATCCATTACCTGCACATTTAATGCAACGCTGAAAATTTTTTTTACGCATTCTTTTGCATTGTCTTTGTTTACATTTGGCACATCTACAACGTCAATGGAATTCTCCAATTGTACTTGTTCTTTCCAGTTTAATCTACTCTCCATGGTACCCATACTGTACAAACTAATTCTAGAGTCACCCCTGGTCCACCTTTATAACGATATCCCGAAAAGGCGTCCACCTATATAACTAAGGGCCACTCCCTTTTAAAATACTCATTAACACCTTTCATTTGATACCCATATCGTACAAACAAATTCTAGAGTCACCCCTGGTCCACCTTTATAGCTATATCTCGAAAAGGCGTCAACCCATAGAACTAAGGCCAACTCCATTTTAAAACCACTCATTAGCACCTTTCGTTTGATACCCTTATTGTACAAACACATTCTAGAGCCACCCCTGGTCCACCTTTATAACGATATCCCGAAAAGGCGTCCACCTATAGAATTAAGGCCCAATCCCTTTTAAAATACTCATTAACACCTTTCATTTGATACCCATATCGTACAAACAAATTCTAGGGTCACCCATGGTCCACCTTTATGGCGATATCTCGAAAAGCCGTCCACCTATAGAACTAAGGCCCACTCCGTTTTAAAATACTCATTAACACCTTTCATTTGATACCCAAATCGTACAAACAAATTCTAGAGTCACCCCTGGTCCACCTTTATGGCGATATCTCGAAAAGGTGTCCACCTTTAGAACTATGGCCCACTCCCTCTTCAAATACTCTTTAATACATGCCATTTAATACGCATGTCATACAAACACATTCCAGGGTTACCCGAGGTTCATTTTCCTACATGGTGATTTTCCCTTATTTTGTCTCCATAGCTCTCAACTGAGTATGTAATGTTCTGTTACACCCGAACTTAGCCTTCCTTACTTATTTTTATTTTATATTAGATACATTTTTATATATGTAGCGTTCCTTTTTATATACTCAATAGGTTACGTAAACGCCCCTGTACCCGTCTTTTCGACGTGCTTACTTGTGTTAATCCTTATGTGGAATTGAAAAAAAAGTACGTTAGAAGGTGGAATTTAGTTAGCCTGTTTTAATGTTAATTAACTGAATTAATTTTCTGCACACGCTTTAAATAAATAAACAAAGGACACAAAATACGACACCTTTAAACCGAGAAGTAGGTTTAGGTAAATTTATGACTACACCGTTGTAGTGTTCTTATATGAAAGTTTCTATTAATAAGCAATTTAACACCTCCAAGTTTGTACTTCGCATTTTCGCTCATTAACTTATGAACTATGCTAAGCTATTTATAAATCTGTTAGAATATAAACACACCCTGCAACTACTGGTACTATAACTGGTTCCCAACCTCTTCATTTTGGCATTCATATTTAATCCGAGGATCTAACTTTTCCACATGACAATAATTATTTAAGATTGCTACTTACGCCAGTTTATAGTCACATACAACATTGGCAACGTACAACATCCTTTTAAGGTAGACAATAGCAAAAGGGAGTCGACTTTGCTGCAATCTTTCTTTACTGTGAAAGGTCAAGTAGAGGTCATTCGCAACCCTGCGGAACTTTATGTCTTATACTTAGTAAAGAATATGATTGAAATATTGTGCAAGAAAAAGTTGTAAGCGCTTATCATAACAGAGAACTCAACTCAACGGGAAAAGTTAGATGTCGCCAAATATATAAGACGTGCTTAAAAAGAGGTTCAATGAATATACTCCATCTCTTGACCCCAGTATTTAAACCTTTCACTATTTGTCGTTTTGCTTGTTGGAGTTTAGAGAAATTGTTCTTACCTCAGGTTATTCCTTTACTTTTGTTGCTGACCATGCTCCTTCCTTCTTGTCTCATAACAAAACGATTTACAACGTTGTCCTGCAGGCAGTACCTTTTTCCGAGGAAACGCAGTTTTCTCATATCAAGAATTTGTTTGGGATTTCTTTAAAACTCATTTCTATCCTCATCATCAGTACAGAGCCAATTGGAAATCTAACTAAGCTGTTCGGATACATAAAAAAATATATGTAAGGCGCGAAAACCTCCGAAGAGATTTTAAGCCGAGCTTCTCTTCCAATTTGCATCGTGGTCCTTTAAATTTTTCCTATAAATTGGCGGGAAGAGACAATTTTTTTTTATGCCGACTCCAAGCGGCTTCTGCATGCAGATGAGTTTTCACTGAGAGCTCTTCATGGCAGAAATACACTCTTAGTACTTGGGAAACACTGCTGAGGTTCGACCCCGCGTTAGCAAATTTTCTTCTAATTGAAAACCTTTATTTTTAAAATTTGTATGTTACTGTTGTTATGTTACACAGGACCTTTACTGTGGTAGGTGGAGCATGCTACCATTATACCACGGCGGGCGAAGAGAGTATGGAGCTGCTATTTTGAATCCCATTTATTTCACACGCTCAGCAAGAGGTGAAAGGGTTCAACGCAAATTCGTTCGACTTACTCCTCAACCTCTCCACCTGCCTCACTTTATTGCTAGAGGAATTTTACATCCGGAGATCTGGCTTTGAATCTCTCATAAGAGGGCTTGAAATGTTAAATCGGCTTTTTGAAAAGTCTTGATATGGACTTTGTGATATTCATATCCTTGCAAAAGTTACGTTACAAGTAGCAAAAAAAAAAAAAAACGCGATCCCTGAAATCATTCCTAATAACTTGCTAACTAATTAATTGTCGCTTAACGGTTCAAAGGGTTATGGCAGTCCAACAATGCGCTCCACTCGCTAGTTTCCTATGCCAACTGGCGCGAATTGGTAACAGCAACTGCTGCCCTCTTCCTCTGCTTCCATAAGCGTACTCGGATGAAATTTTTTTTTGGCCGGAGCATCATCTTTTATTCGCATCACATGACCTAGTTGCTGCAATTTGGAAGAGAAGCTTGACCTTAAATTTCCTCGGAGGTAAATCTCGCCAACTATCTTTTTTTATCCATGTCTGTATATATGTTACAAAAGAAAAAGTCACGTATGCGCACCGGCACCCGTCTTCTCAGGCGGTACACATTCATTTGCATGTAATAAAAATTTTTGGTTTTTAACACGCTTATATTAGCTTCGCTTGTATGTATGCTTGTTTGTAACTCTCTAGGCTATGCGCGCAAAGGAAAGTTAGATCCATCTAGCAGCAATTAGCGGCAGTTGTTAAATAACACGTTACAAAACGAGTTGTGCTTAATACGGGAGACACGAACCTCTGTGGTACGGTGCTATCAATATCAAATATCTAAGTGGATTATAGATACTAAAATGCACCAGATTTGCTTGCTTTTAAGTTTTTTTTTTTTACTATATTATACTAGCAGACCCGGCAGACGTTGTTCTGCCCTAAATTTGGTCTATCTGCATACATTTTAATAAGCTTTTTCCGTCTAACTCTGCCCTTGCCCCTCTACAATTTTTCATAATATTTGTATTCAGTCCTCTCCCCGTATTTTTCGCTTCATCTATTTTTACACATCTTCGTCTCATTCTATCTCTTTCTCAGTCTCCTTCTCCTTCTCTTTTTTCTCTTCTCTCAATTTATTCTCATTCTTCTTCATATCTTATTGCCAGTCCCAGGGGGTGGAATGTATTTTGTTCCAGTCCCATTCCGAGTCTCAGTCTTAGTCACAGTCCTAGTCCTAATCCCAGTCCCAGTCCTTCTCTGGTCTACTTCTCGGAAAAAGCATTGTAAGTACTAATATAGGCAAATTTATATACCAAATGTCAGTCAATCGAATAGGACGTATGTAAGTAGGTATGTGGGTATTATTTATTCATGTCTTTATTTCGGCATCGCATGCATATTTATCAGTTTTGCCACGTTGATGTGACTAAATCGAATATCACAATGAAAATAACTTTAAAGCTCTCAGCAACAGCTTTCATTTGATATCCAAAATTCACACATCTTCTAGAGGTATCCGGGTACATGTTTTGGCCTATATCTCGAGGACCTAGTCACGCAGCGGTGTAAAACTTTCTCTGCACAAAAGCATACATCAACAGCTTCAATTTGATGCCCATAATGTAAAAATACTCTCTAGAAGTTCACGGGCCCACTTATTCGCATATATCTCGAGACCCTAGTCACCCAGGGGTATGAAAATTACCCTCTACTAAAGCACACAACAACAGCTTTCATTTGTTATACATATTGTATAAACACATTCTAGGGGTGCCCGGGTCCACGTTTTGGCCTATATCTCCAGACCCTAGTAACCAATAGGTATGAAAGCTACCCTGTACTAAAGCACTCATCAACAGCTTTCATTTGATATCCATATTGTATAAACACATTCTAGGAGTGCCCGGGTCCACGTTTTGGCCTATATCTCGAGACCCTAGTAACCAATAGGTATGAAAGCTACCCTGTACTAAAGCACTCATCAACAGCTTTCATTTGATATCCATATTGTATAAACACATTCTAGGAGTGCCCGGGTCCACGTTTTGGCCTATATCTCGAGACCCCAGTCACCAATAGGTATGAAAACTACCCTGTACTAAAGCACTCATCAACAGCTTTCATATAATATCCATGTTGTATAAACACATAATAAGGGTGCCCGGGTCCACGTTTTGTCCTATATCTCGACACCCTAGTCACCAATATGTATGAAAACTACCCTGTATTAAAGCACTCATCAACAGCTTTCATTTGACATCCATATTGTATAAACACATTGTAGGGGTGCCTGGGTCCACGTGTTGGTCTATATCTCGAGACCTTAGTCATCCAGGGGTACGAAAAATACCCAGTACCAAAGTACTCATAAACAGCTTCCATTTGATACCCTTATTGTACAAACACATCCCAGGATTACCCAGGTCCCCGTTCTGATCTGAAGACCCTAGCCAGAACGGGATAAAGGTATCCTATGTCCGTTCCCTGGTTCTAGGCTACCTCTCCACCAATTTTCAGCCAAATCGGTTCATCCGTTCTTGAGTTATGCGTAGTGTAACTAACACCACTTTCTTTTATATATATAGATTATTTGATTTGAATATAACTAAAATATTTTTAAAATGTTACAAAATCACTTCGGCATACAAAACTAGTCACTTACTGCCTAGTTATATTTCTTAAAGCATATTCTAGTTTCATACTACCTAGCTTTTCTCCTGATTAGCTCGTGGTTTCACTGCATGCTCGATACTCAAAACACAAATGTGTTTATGTAACTAACACATATTTATGTATGTATTCATTAAATTTCGAATGAAACTACAACAAGTATTTCTCTTTTACTGGTACGGAAATAATTAGCGCTTGAATGAAATTGAGTCAACATTTCTTCCTCGGCCCGCGTACTTTTTATAGCCATAAACTAGGTATGTTGCATAAATACACGTGTCATGCGCCTAAAAGCATGCTAGTTAAAAATTCATTAACTTCTAATTGCATGCACAAGCGATTTCAGGTACAAATTACTATGTAGGTGAGAAACTAGTACAAAGCTATGTTTATGTACATTTATTCACTAGTTTAATATACGATTTAAAGTAAAGCAAAAAATAAACGAGAAATGTAGAAAGTTGTTGCGATGTATTCAAAATAGATAACACGCTGGTTTATTTTTGAGTTGTGATGGATGCTGGTTTACTACACGAGTACTTATGTATGTCCTATTGGAAACTTGTACCAGTGATTACTTACTTATATGCATCTGTGTTTAAAGCAAATTCTGGTCTTATTTAGGAGCGGATTTAAAGTTTGAATTCATTGAGAGATTATGCTATAACTGGTCTTTGGAGAAGCATCCTCGGACCTATTATCTTCAGCAGTATGAGAAGGAAGCTCGATCAATTTTGCGTGAAGTAATATGGTGAGTGTAGATTGATTTTCCCTCATCCCTTGGCTTCGGCGATGCGTCATCATCAGTGTAATTTTTCGACTTATTTGAATTTGCTGGGTTGAGCACATATGGTCAAAAAATTAAAACACAGTTGTTGTTGCTTTTCCCGACGCGTTTCGACGTTCTTTTTCCTCACGTCATCTTCTGGGGATTTCTTTAATGCTAAATATGTAAAAATAATATACGTATACGGCCACCGTGGTGTGATGGTAGCGTGCTCCGCCTATCACACCGTATGCCCTGGGTTCAACTCCCGGGCAAAGCAACATCAAAATTTTAGAAATAAGATTTTTCAATTAGAAGAAAATTTTTCTAAGCGGGGTCGCCCCTCGGCAGTGTCTGGCAAGCGCTCCGATTGTATTTCTGCCATGAAAAGCTCTCAGTGAAAACTCATCTGCCTTGCAGATGCCGTTCGGAGTCGGCATATAACATGTAGGTCCCCTCCGGCCAATTTGTAGGGAAAAATCAAGAGGAGCACGACGCAAATTGGAAGAGAAGCTCGGCCTAAGATCTCTTCGGAGGTTATCGCGCCTTACATTTATTTTTTTTTTTAATATACGTATTAACATTTAATACTTTTTTTTAACAATAAACATGAAACTAACACTTCACACAAATTTTTTCTTTAACTTGCATTAATTATGTTACAATTAAATTAGAAATTGCACTTTATTTTAAACAAACGTAAAGAGTTGGTACAGCTGAGTAGACGCTGCTGATGTTGTCAAATTCTTCTTTAAAATTTAGTGTGTTGTGTATTTGTTGTTGTATTCATATGCTTTCTAAAGACATTCTTGTTTTTTCCCTTTTTTCAATATCTAATATTTCGACAATTGAGAAGTCCGCTATATGGTTGCTCTTTGAGCTAAACCGGTGTTCGTTTTTTTGTTTGCTGTGTCTTTTTGGTGTCGTTTGCTTGTTCCAATATAAAATTTGCCACATTTATCATCATCGCGACCATTACATTTTATTTTATACACCACATCATTTTGTTGATCTTTTGGAATTGGATCTTTGATTTTTGTAAAAATATAATTAAGTGTGTTGTTCGACTTGTGCGCGTAGTTATTTTTATTTTTTATTATTTTGTGTAGTATTTGGTTGTATAAGACCCGGTATGTATGTTACGCCGATGTACTTTTTATTAGTGTTGTCCGGCGGTAAATTGTCGCGGTTTTAACTAATTCTGTTTGTTGTGTTATTAATTAGTATATCAATAAAGGTGCTTGGATAGCTATTTTTGAATAATATATTCTTTATTTTCTTCATGTTTTCTTCAATGTACTCTTGATCACTGAGTAGTGCTACTTCTCTTATCATACTTGTTGCCGTGTTAATTTTTTGCTTCCAAGGGTGGTTTGAATGGCAGTTAATTAATCGGCCCAATGCGATGGATTTAGTGTTTTTTCTAATTATTTCTACATCTAGGAAGGCTATTTTATTTTCCTTTTCTTTTTCCATAGTGAATTTTATGCTTGTATATTGCGCATTTATGTTTGTTTAAAATAAAGTGCAATTTCTAATTTAATTGTAATATAATTAATGTAAGTAAAAGAAAAAATTTGTGTGAAGTGTTTGTTTCATGTTTATTGTTAGAAAAAAGTATCAAATGTTAATATATATATTATTTTTACATATTTAGCATTAAAGAAAACTCCAGAATATGACTTTAGAAAGTTATGTTTGACAAACTTGGATATGATTTTCATTCCAGTTTTTTGACGAGGCCCACATCCCACTTAGACAATTGATACTGCGGCGTTCGTTTTGATAATGTGTCATCTTATTCCTCCGTATTGTTGCTGATGTAGTTTTAGCAGTGCTTCGCTTCATCCGTTAGGTGCGATCACTCACAAAATATTATCAGTGTCCTAAAATGGGAATCCAAGGATAATTGCGGTTACAATAGGGGCGAACCAAAGTAAGGGGGTATTAGAGGCGTTTGTTTTACATTTCAATTAAACAGATGGATGATGTCATGTGGAGACACTTTGCAAGCTGGAAATACATTACGTATGTCGGGGTTGATTCTGAATAAGTAAGAGTTTAACCTGTTACCGTATCCAGATCGAAGTTGAGCCAGAGTAACGCTCGTCTCCATATGGAGATTTATTTCCTCTCTTACCAATTCAAGGTATTTATCTTTAAGAGTGGGGTCTGCTGGGAAATTTCTGATATAGAGGTCCGACGCTTTTTTGTGGACCTGTTTATGTTTTTCTCCTACATAAGGCTGCGTTCTCAGGTGCTGTATTTTCTCAAAATGGTTACAGAGTTTTAAGGTTTCCTTTTTCCATTGTAAAGAATTGTTTTATGTGGATGCTGTTAGAGTTCTTTATGCCGTGAATGGTGCCATAAGGAAGAAATTTTCTTTATTTCTCTCCTTACCAGAAGAGAAAAGTTTGGATGGGTTCTTTCTACCTATACAGAAAAGAACAAAACTAAGATATCCTCGAAAACGAAAAACTGCAAAGAAATAACAATTTGAGCACTGCTTTCAAAGGAAATATCTTCGTTTCAGCAGATCAAAACAATCTTTAAGGAACATAAACGCATAAAAATTTCAACACACGTATTTTAATAAATACATTTCAAGAAAATGTGACGGTGTAATAAGTTTGTCTCGAATCTCAACATTGTAATTGATAATTTTTTTTGGAACAGACCTGATCACTACAGCACATATCCTCCATGCAACCGATATTTCAAAAAAAATTGGGTTCTAACTATTTATTCCTATTTTTAACAGCTAGAATCTTAAAATTTCATTAGATGCTTACACATTTTTCAAGCGTTATTGCCTGAAAAAGTCGGTAAGATCGGTGGTGTATATAATACATATCCCACACAACTGATTTTATAGATATTATGATTTTTGAAATATCAACACATTATTGTTCCACAACATTCATGAAATGTATGAGGTTTTCGCCACAGCCGAAGACAGTCTCGTGCTTAATTGTTCACAGGTGCCTTTGTTTACTGAACTCCACATCATCGTTACAAGGACTTAAAAAGACGTGTAAGGAAGTTTTAGTAAAAATCAGTAGCTATCGTTAAAACTTAGCTAAACTGATGTCTTTTGAGACTGTGAAGCTCAAGCAGCAATCCCAGGTGGATCTTTCACTTAAGATTGTAACCTGGAGTGTCTAGCCAATGTTTAGAATCAAATTGTCTCCCTCCTTACTGTCCCTATAAAGTAAATATTAGGGCTTCATTCTGTATTGCGAACGATAGCTCAGACGAACGATTCGCCTCCAAACAATTTCTACTAGCAACGGTATTATCTATCATTTTCGTTCGGCCTTTACGTTTTTTGCTTTATATTAAACATGAAGGCAAAATCAATTGTCAAATAATATTTTGCCATCGTTTAACATAGTGCAAATACACAAGCGATTCAAACGAACGTTCGTTTCGTAATAGAGAATGAGGCCCTTAGTTTTCTCTATACCCGAACTTATGGTAAAATTTTCAAAACAAACGAAAAAAAACCCAAAAAATAAAAAAAAATTGTAATTACTTAACAACTTTTCAGTCAAATAGTTTCAATAGCGTCATTTATGATTCGCTTGACAAAGCTTCACTGTGCGCTATGAAATATTAGTGTTTGTAAATTTCCCAGGCTTTTCTAAAATATTTTGCCTTTCAAAGTTACGCTTTTGCATACACACAGTGACATATTTTACGCACATAAGTATGTATATGAAAATACCATATAAAACAACAAACATATTTCATGCTAAAGCAAACACAAAAACAACTGGCAAAGCAAAGAATTCCCGGAACCAAGTGACTGAGTGGCCGTGGACAAATTAATATTTCAATGGCTATGTAAATGTTTGCGCCTTTGTGTGTTAATGTGTAACATAATAACGTGATGTATATGTAGCTGAAAGAAAACTAACTAATTTTAACCTAACTCAAGCCTAGTTATAACTTTATATTCATTCACAGAGCTCGTAAAAATATATGAAAAATGTCACATCCTCTCGAACGCTCGATGCTCTATTAATACTCTTTTTAAAAGAAACTCATGAACTCGTCTGTCGATAGAGCCTCGATTTCAAAAAGATCTTAAAATCTTAGTTTGTTGTTTTTTTTCAGGGACCAGAAAATACACGAGCAATTGAAAGTATGCTATTGAAAAGAAAAGTCCTCTCTGAACAAAGAAACTCATGCTCTACAAGTTACTTATCACATCCGCCATGCTTTATGGTGCTCCACCATGGACCGTGCTAAGTTGAGACGAGGCGGCTATGGAGTTATTCGAGAGAAAATTTTCTTCGAAAGATTTACAAGAAGATTTTACGATAACCTATATGAACTTTATGCAGACACCAACATAGTCCAGCGAATTAAAACTCTTTGGGTACGCAGGTTTGGCCATTTTATGCGAATAAGAGGTGTCTCTTTGGTTAAGTACAATAAGCGGATGCTTTTCTGAGAGCTTCTGTTCGCTATATATATTTTAAAAGTTTACAGCAGTTCTCCTTCTAAAGTCTGTATATCCATGGTTCAGAGTCACAGTGTATCATGGCAGCAGCTTCCTTTTGATTTTTCTTGGTTCTTTGGTGTTATTGACATTCGCCTGCTTAGCAACGATACCTGCTTAAATTACTGTTCAGTCATAAGTTGAATTTGCGCTGAGTAAGCTGATCGAAAGCCTTAACTTTAATTCTAGCGGCATGTGCTTCTTTACCGAGATAACCAGCTTGGTTATATCTGCTCCCAGATGGAGGTAGCTCGAGTGTAGCTACTTTTTTCTGCGTATAGTGACCTGATAGATCTTTTTGCCTGCATGTTTTGAATTTCAAGCTGTAAAGACGGCGGCAAAGTCATTTGGGAATAAGAGTGAATAATTTTCCATTTTAGGATAGAAAATTTCATCACAGCAGACGTTCCGTAGGCTTGAACCAAGAATTGGTCAACGGTGTACTCTGAATATGACCTTCATGGCACGAGGTCCTCTAAAGTTTGGTATATAATGAGCAATCACTAAGAGAGCTTCTTATGACGCGCTGTAGATAGCATGGGATTTAAAGGCACTGCCTTAAGATAACCAGCATGTCTGCGCATCTCGATTTGGTGAAAATAATAACTCCTTTTAGGGCCATTATAATGTTGAATCCCAATCTGTTTACGAATTTTTTAATTATTTATGGTTTTCGACATATTTTTAAATGAAAATACTAAAAAACATATTTGCCGCTAAACTCATTACACTTTTACGTGATGGAAGCTTCCTTTTATTATAAAGCCAGTTAGAAGATTTGAAAGTACAGCTATTTTTCTTGCAAATGAAATTATTTTTGTAGGAGGATGGTTTTGCCGTCTGAGATATTGCTCTTTCTTAGTATGTATTAGGTTTCCAATGTTCTCGCCATACCAAGTTTTTTTTCTACAAATGTCAAGTATACTTTTAGGCACGTTAGACACAAAATAAGTGCATTTAGTCGGATTAGCAACATCCTTTCTATTAGATCTAAATTTGTAATTAACCAATTAAACGAGACAATAAATTTAAAAGGAATTATATAGACCGCTTCATCTGATACACATCTCCAAACTTAACTAACGAAAGTCTGACTGAAAGTGTGCTACACAAATTGGTTGAAACCATTGAGAACTCATTTGCCTTGCAGACGTTGCTCGGAGTTGGCGTGAAGATATGTAGATCCCGTCCCGCTAATCTGTAGGAAAAAATTTAAACGAGCACGACTCATCTAGGTGTGGAGTTTTTTTAAATTTTGTCGGCCTGTGTAATTGAAAAGAATGGAAAGTAATTGCAATAATTGATAACATATTAGAACATAATATATCTTTACGAAGTACGTGTTAAAAGTATTTGTACTTGAAAATAACGTTTTTTGTATTACCAAGTATTTGTAATAGGCCAATTACAAATACCAAGTATTTTTATTAATGCTCAGCTATGGCTTAGAGCTAGCTATGGTGAATACAGGAAGTTGTTCCATAAATAATTTATGTAGGAAAATAATAGTTGAATTTTGGATTATGTTTCAATAGAGTTGTGTGTTATTGTTTTCATGCTTTCGCAGATCTTTTTCTGTTTGTTTACAATGAGCTACGGCTGCAAAAATATTTAGCCTACATTAAGGCGCCTTAGACTGAAATCTTAAACCTGCACACACACATAAGATGTATATGTTTAGGTTTGGTTCAAGCAGTTCAGTTGTAATGCAGTCAAAAATATTTATTTACATACAAATATATGAAAAAAAAAAAATGGTAAAGCTTTAGCGCAAGCGCAATGAGAATAGTATAAGCGAATAACTAAAAGCTTGCACAAGCAATTTTAATGAAATAAAATATTCGCAGAAAGTTAAGAGAATTTAGTTACTTATACTCTTTATTGCAGAATTTCGGAGTGCTCTCAGCATCTCGCAACGAATCTGAGTTTGCACACATTCGCAAAACGAATACTAAGCCATATGCGAATATGGCTACTATACCTTAATTGAAAACTTCACCGGCTCATGTTTAGTGGCATACTTTTCTGATGAAACTTTTGTTATACGAATAATTTCACGTACATACTACGTTGAACGTTAGCTTATTCTCGTAGCTCAATCGTGTTGTCTGTGGTACTGCTTGAGTTTTGTATTTTTGTTTTGTTTTGATTTTCTTTCGAATGAGAGTTCGAAAACTTTTCTGTGTTACATGCGTATGTAAAACGCCTAATATTTTACAGCAGCAAAAACAACATAGCTAACAATGGACAGCGTCACCGAACGCAGCCAGCCAGCATCCAACAAAACAGGGCGAGTATCGTGGCCATGCACATATGACCGACGTTAACCACGAATGACGAAATGTGAGCAATCGCATCACCAACAGCCGTATTGCAACTAGTTTCATTTGAACTGTTGCCCAGTAAGCACATATGCCGAAAAAGTGTCGTAGTAGCCGTCGGTAATACGTTTTGTGAGCGAACGCGTTGGTAGTGAAATGGCTTGCGAAATGGTGTGAAGTTTAAAAGTGAGAAAAGAATTATCAAAATATATAAGAAAAAAAAAAAATTAAGAAGAAAAACGTGCCCAGAATTTTGAATATTGAAAAATCAGTGCATACTCTTAGGCGTAACAGTATTTGCTGTATCTATAAATCTTGAGTAAAACAGTAAGTGTTGTGTTCGGTGCAAATAACTTAAAAAAAAAATAATAAAATTATGTATTTTGTTGTGCAAAAATAATTTACTTCTCTTCCTTTTTGCTTGCACCAAAAAAGCAGATTCTAACAAATACCAATACAGCATTGGAAAAAAAATTGTGAAAAATTTGGGCTAGGCTTTCGCCTCAGCCGAATTCATCCTCTGCCAGTGGCGGCCAATGTCACGTTGTTGTCTTATTTCATTGTTGTGCTCTTATGCTGTGCTACTTTCAGGCGTCTCCGAGTGCTTATTCACAATTTATGGTGGACTTTACTTTGTACATTTATACGAGTTTGTATATACGTATCCATATTCAATGAAAACAAAGCAGTTGTATTGCATAGTTTTTCAAGCGAAAATGAAAAACGAACAAAAAAATTTATTTGAAAGTTGTTTGTACGTGAGCGCCTATATGTACGCAACATGAAATGTATTCGCGTGAAGGTATTAAGCCTGTAAATGTTGTGTTGTTGCGGGTGCAAAAGAAATTGAAAGTGTTTTTTGTGGAGACAAGAAAACGTTTTTCTTATTCACAGCTGAGTGAACGAGTAATTGTGATGTGAGAGGCAATATTGGTGATTAATTGTTTCTTTGTTAGACGGTAAGATATTTATGTTTCAATATTTGATAGACATGAAACCATAGGATTTTATTTATATACCATTACAAATGAAAAAACAAAAAAATTTAAATTTATTAAATTTGTGTAGTTAAAGAAATACCAAATTATCGCTGCATCGATCAGGAATGTAATTAAAAAAAAAAATAAACTGTGTGACGAAAAAAATTAATTAAATATGTTCTAGAAATTTCCGAAATATCCTCAAAACCAGTATTTGGAGGGACAACCCCGTTGTTGATTACACATTTCTACAAAATTAAAAAAAAAAAGATCCAGACCCAAAATCAGCCAATACTTTTCGAAATGTCTACAGATTATTTCTTTTGGTTTTTGTTTTCCTGGTATTCTTACATAAATGTACGTGCCTTGCCTGCATTTAATGCGCGATTTTACCATGAAAATTAACGTGCCTCAAAAACCTACATATACCATTTGAGAGCACAGTCTTTTATCTCACAAACGATTTATAAATTTTTCTGATATATACTTTTGATATATTGATATGAATTTTTTTTATTCTACGTTCTTTCAGGCAGATTTTATTTTATTGAGTTTGGAGTTGTACAGCAGATAAAAATCAAATTTTTTCACTTACCTATTCGGATAATTTAATTTTTTTCAAACAGGTATGGCTCGCCTATATGCCGTAATTAAGTGACAACGTGCCTAAAACTAGACTTCAAATTAGTGAAAATATGTTTTTGAAGAAAATATCTCAAGCCTAATACAATTTGGAAAACAATATCTCAAATAACAGAGGGAGTCTTTTGAAAAGAAAAGAGTTTTACTTTCAAACTTTAAATGGCTAATTCCGCCAAAAAAGACACTAAGGATATTAAAGGAAAATAGTTGAACTCTCAAACTTTATATGGGTCACTCCGCTAAAAAGGACACTACGGATAAAAAACCGGAGTTAAATGATTGCCTTTTTAGGCACGAAAACCCGGAAGCCGTTAAACCATTCATATAGGAATACTTTTTTATCAAGCTTTTGTGGTTTATGAAATATTAAAAGAAAAAATATTTATAGCATAAGCATTTAATTGAAATTTATTCAAACAGTTAGTGCGGCCAAAGAAACATTTCGCACCCGTCACAATCCATATGGGCTTATAAATTCTGTTTTTTTTTTTTTTTTAAATATATAAGTTACCTAACCGTAGAAATTGTATCTTAGTTTCTCAGTAAATTTTGAAAATCTTTTTATAGTTCGTCTTAAACAGAAAAGTAAAGTCATCTGTTTACCTAGGCGAGTCATTTCGTAGTCCCACCCATCAATCTTATGAAATACTAATTTGTCATGTGAATAAAACACATAAATTTAATTTAATTCTGACTCCAGATTCAGATTTAGCGTACCAAATGCTTTTGAAAATTTTCGGGCTAATTTCTCGATCAAAAATGTGTCGGACTTTAGCGTTGCTTCTGTTTAACTTTACGCGCAGAGCTTTCAAATCAATGAAAAATTGGACCTTCTGGTATTTTAAACAAATTTTTTAGTTTTTCTACAGAGGGAAATCTAAAGTCAGAGCTGGGCCAGGGTGCCAATTCACGTTCTGTTAAGTGAAAAAATAAATACGAATTTTCATACATTTGAATAAATTTTTGTATGTTTTTTTTTGTTTGTAATTTTATCACATCAGAGAACGTGAATTGACTCCCAATACTTTTTTAACTGCTTTTGATAAGCTGCATCTTAAATCGGTGTTATTATTTTTAAGTTCGTTCTAGTTTTGAGACACTCGTATTTGAAAGTAAAATCACATTCTTCTGCTTTATTCACTGCGCTTTTTAGTCACGAAAACTTGTTTTTTATTACATAAGAAAGTATAAAGTGTTAATAATTTTCTATAGTTTTATTTTAAGGAAGGCTCCGTATGTGATTTGTTGTATTGGTCTTTAAATTGTATAAGGTCTGCGATATTTTCTGCATACAAGTTTTCTTCAGTTTGAAGTCTACTTTTAGGCACGCTAGGCATCTACAACAGAACTCCAAACACGTTAAAAGGGTGTCTGTCTAAAAGTATGCTACACGTATTGCTCTGTTCGTATTGATAAGTAGGAAGTGTATTAATACGTATGTATCGCAAGTAAATACCGGGAAAAATTAAAAAAATAGTTGTGGAAGAAATGATTGCACTTTCAAACGGTTTGTATAAAATTTTAAGGACAATTTAATTTCGTGGAACATTGAATGTAGCCGAGGAACGTTATTTTCACAACAATGCCGCGAACATAAATTCATTGCTCGTTTCTGGGTCCGGAGTTATTAAAAAACTTTGTCGGCATGTCCAATCCAATACGGAATAGGGAACTATATAAGATATTCGCTAAAATATATAATTTATGTGATATAAATACATTATTCCCAAAAAGATATGAAACTTTGGCATAGCTAAAAGGGGTGTTTGAACTCTTGGTCTCTCTGCTCCAGCGCTTCAATAATCGGCTTATGCTTACAATAAAATTGTTTGGGTAGACTTCAGTAATATGTTCTGAGTTCCTACCTTCCCCTGCTTTTGCTGTTCTACATTTCATTAATTCTGTCTCTATTTCTCTCACGCATATCGCTATAAATTTTGACTTTCACTTTTTTCTCTCCCACATTCTGTGTGGCTATTTATTTTTATCACCCATATAGTATATAATCTTCTTATAAAATACTGGTTGGCTGTTTTAAATATTGTGCCAATCGGAGCCGCTTTGTTTTAAAAATCTTTATGGACACTAACTTTTTAACTTTACTGACTTTAAATCAAATAGGTTCGGATTTGGAAGGAAATGAAATTGGTGGCCACTTAAATAGCATACTTTTACTTTTAGATAGTACTCACAGCTGCTAGCTGTAGGCTAATTTACTGCATTAATGGGTAGTCGATACATACCAGTGCATTTGTCATCAGCCCATTCTCTCATCAGTGTATTCAGCAGCCTGCGAAGCTCAATTGCAGGCAACTAGTGGTGATAAAATCCTGTCGGAAGTATTCTATTGCTAGAAAAATCGAAGCGGCGAACCAACAAACCCCCAGATAAGCATAAATATAGAGAAACTCCAGTTTCAAAATTCCATCGAGGATGCCAAAATATCCAAATTAGTAGGCCTGTATGGAATTCATGCCTAAGCTAAACCACCTTGAAGGGATTCAGTAACCTGGAGCATGAAAATTGACCAAAATGGCAAAGGTGACACGCAACTAAAGTCTAGGAAGTAAGCTTAGCAAGGACAATTATAAAAAAGTCTCTGGAAACTCTTCCTCTCTTATTTTACGGCAAGTCTACGGCTTGACAACTTGATACTAGCATCTCTTACGAAAACTGAATTTGCAAAATATACAAGTAAAAGAAAGAAACTGTAAAATATAAATTGTGGAAACATAGTATAATTGTATGAGAAGCAAACTCAAAGACTTAATAAAAAATAATAATTATTTTTCTGCCTGAACATAGTATGGAATTGTGTCATTCCGGTTTTCAAAAGATTAAAGTTCAGTACTTAAAACAGCAGCAACAAAAATTCAATTAACTCGAAAATTTTGACATAAAATCAACTTTTTACTAAGAAATTTTACGAGTTTTTTCGTTTTGTACAGTGGTCCATAAATGATATTCTGATTGAACACTGATTTTGGCGTCACATGCTTTTAACCTTCCTGTTCATAAATAATTTGTCTTCTTAGTTCGCATGGCTGGGTACCCGGGTATCACAAGTCAGTTCAGAGAGTATGCAGCACTTATGGAAAACCAATTTGCCTTAGTCATTTAAAAATAAATGTCCTGAGTATTAAGATTTGAAAACTTATAACCCTTTTCATGCTATTTATTAATTTAAAATGTAATCACATATTATTTACGTGAGAACTACTAGTGGTACCTGGGTATCCCAGTCATGAAAACTAGTAATAAAAAAATAATTTATTAAAAAAATTACCTTTATGAAATTATATTTGAAAAAATGTTCTCTCCATTTTGTAGAAAACTTATTCCCATAGGATATCACAAAATTTTAGCTCGTTTTTTTTTTTTTAGATTATGTAAAAATGGCTTTTGAATATGCAAAAGGTACCCGGGTACCCATCTATGAACAGGACGGTTAAATAAGGCATATTCAGTTATATCATATGTGGGTAGTGCGAGTAAGAGGAGGAAACGATCGAGTACATTTTATTATCCTGCCCTATGCTTGCAAGGCTAAAACCAGAGCTCTTAGGAGTGCTATAGATATCACATCTAAAAACAACAAGTAGCACAGGTCCCAGACAGCTTCTAATGTTTACCAAGAGGACGGAGTTATTTTATAACATAGCTTCTGATTTTAAAATGGGTGGTTTTAGTTTAGTCGTTGCACAAACTTCTGATAGCATTATAAGTTCTCATGGACCAGCCAGTTTAACCTATCTTAACCTTCTTTTGTTGCTAATTCAATAAGTTTATAACGATGTGCATGAATTAAAATGCTTGCGACTACCGCTCAGTATATTCCATACAATGACTGAAGAAAAATTATATATTTCCAGTCTCGATGCGTTGATTTTTCTTCGGGTTTTTCTCCTGAAACGTTAGTAAAAATTGTTTGTCTCCTCTCAGTTATTAAAAAATTCTATCGGATGACGCTACTTGCTTAGATCCAGAAGCACATAAGTGGTTTAGGGTAAATTGATAAATCATTGAATTCGCAAACTGCGTATGCATAAATATGTATACCAACAAATTGAAACTGTATTCCTTTGAAATAAAACAGAAGTTTAGGCTGTGTGCGAGTTTGCCTAAATTGCTACCTAAAGTGACAAAAAACCTAAATCACTGGAGACTGTCGACAGGCAGTGCAAAAGAAAAAATTTAGAATTATTTTGAGCATACTTTTCAAACTAAATTGAAATTTCAAATTTGAAGAAGAAAATAAAATAGATTTTTTTTATTTTATTAAGTTTTTTTTTGATTATTACATATGTATATGCCAATAGAATGCGCTTGTGCACTAATTATAGCTACTTTATTGACAAGAGGACGATGATTCGACTGCGGTGGTGTCCGATCAATAGTTGAAAGGTGTAGTGATGGTGTCAAATAGATTGGCGTTAACGCTGGCGGAATAAAAATTAGATCCTTGGTCTTCAACGCTGGTTCAGATTCAGCAGTTGTATATGTGGTTATCATCGCCTGCACCGCTTCCCTAAAATTAGTTATTTGGGGCATTCCCAATGTATCCTTGTTCAACCTGAGATGGAAGCAAGCGTCCAATTAGGGGGAGGCGCTGAATTTTTTTTGTTCTGGGATCTGAGGATACTTTTCCTGCCATGACACCTGACCTGCAGAAGCATGTATTCCTGAGCAAACTACACTTTTGTATTGTTTGTATAAACAAACAACAATTTGTTGCCAAATGAACTCGCACAGTTTTGACAGTTTTTTTCCTAAATTGTTGCAGTGCTGGAAAGTTTCAGTGGAATATTAGTTTAGGTACCTACAATTTAGGTCAACTCGCACCCAGCCTTAAAAAGAATATCAATTTTAAAGTTTCAAACATTTATCTAAAGAACAATCCCACCCACTCATATAAAAACGTCGAAACCCGTGCTTAAATAAGCACCTGATGAGCGAAGATTAATTAACAAAACATAAAAATTAACCTGTCAGAATCACTCGATTCCGTTGAACAAAAAGTTGTAAACAACTAAGTAAATGAGGCATTAAATATACGTCAACGTGTGACAGTAGAAAGTAAAAGAAGAAAAAACATTTTAAAGTTTAATACTTTTTTGAAAATTTAAGGAACCCAAAAATTTGCTGACAGATATTTAAATTGGAAATTATAAGACAAGAGCTGATAGAGCCTAGATGTACATTAAAGCATTGGATGTCACGAATTCCAAATACTTATTTGTTTCTATTTTAGATCGTTGATTGAATTTATTAAGTTTTAAAAAAGACTAATTTATTATTGACTTAGAAAGTAACTAACTTTGAATTGACTTCAAAATGTAAGCTATGCACTGGTTATAAAGTTAATAACTGCGAAATTAAAAAGAAATTTAACAACAAATTGAAGAACTCAGTCAGATAAAATGTCTAGTTCTGAACTTGCGCACTTTTTGTGCATTCGGAAACACTACTAGATCACTCCCAATCATTTTGATATGGTTTCAAATGGCGAATTTAACATGGCGGTATCCTAGATGGAGCAAACTGTTCACCGTTGCGCTACGTTTTCTATATTTCCGAACTGGCGAAAATCCAGCTACCATCGAACAAGTTCTTATTTGTTACATTAGCGCTGAAACAGAAATTTGTAATACTACCCTGCAGTCATAAGCGAAACTACTCAAAAAATTTATAGCACTCAACATTAACTGGCGCTTAACCGCCTAAGTGGTTTTGATTGTTTCGTAAAAAGTCACGTCAGCTTTTCCTGTTTCGCCATAACTGCCGCTAATTGGGAGCACAATGGGAGGTGCAGAATAGAACCTTCTCTCCAACACTTGAAGCACGATCTTATCTTCTCTCGAAACCGTACATGATTCCGAGGCATACATCAGCACAGGTATGATGAGCGACTTGTACGACAGAATATATGGCCCCATGTCTGAGCTTCAAAAGAGACATTGGGGACACAGTTAAGTAAGAAGGTTAGTGCCAGGGTGCAGAAATGGCAGATCATATTATACACGCGTATAGCGATGTTTCGAAATTAATGAGAGTGGTCGGGTCTGCTGTTTACTGTGTCGATACAGACATAAATAGATCCTACAGGTTGCCAGATTGATACAGCGTCTTTTAGGAGAAAACTATAGCACTTAAGAAAGCACCAGACATTTTGGAGGAAGTGTGCTTAAGATGTAATCAGGTCAATATATATATTGATAGTCAGACTGCTATTAAGGCAATAATCTCACACAGTATTTCATCAAGAAGTGTTCTGAAATGCAAACAATTATTAGTAAACTTTCGCTCAGGAGAGAACATATATCTTTACTGGGTTCCCGGTCAGTAAGGCATAAAAGGTAAATAAAAGGCCCATATGTTGACAAAGAAGTGTGAAGCAGTTGCTGAATTGATGGTAAATTTCGCAATCCGTTTAGCAGAAACGAAAAGGAGACAGGAGTTGCGGGAAAGGCATGAACAGAAGCCTGGGGCTGGGAAACTTCTAAGATAATGTGCAAAGAGATCCACGATGGGCACACCAACTGGACGCTGTATTCTGGCGTCACATGCCTAAAAATTAGGCCTCGTCAGTAACGGCACATGTAGAAAGTACGAGCTGCAGAAAGAAAGGGTTGAGCACGTTCGGTATTCCTGATTTGCGCTCGCCAGATCAAGGCTTCGACTTTATGAGGCTACGTCCTTGCAAACTTCTAGTATTTTCCAAGAGGCAGATATTCCATAACATAAGTACTGGCCCTTATTTGGATTCTTCGTTTGTTCATCAAATAATTTATGGTAGCACTTTGGACACATTCTCTGTGCGGTAGCGGCCAGTTTAAGCTTACGTAATCTCAGTTGGTTTTATGTACAAATTTTGTCATAAGCAAACTTTAACATTCTCTCATGAATAACGATAAATATTTCTTTTACACCTTGAACCCGTAGGCACTGTGGTGTGGTGAGAGGGTCTCCACTTACCACACCAAAAAACTTGGGTTCAATCCCCGGGCAACGCAACATAAAACAGCTTTTTTATACTCAGTTGAGCAGAGCTCGCAGAGTATATTAAGTTTGATTGGATAACGGTTGGTTGTACATATATAAAGGAATCGAGATAGATATAGACTTCCATATATCAAAATAATCAGGATCCAAAAAAAATTTGATTGGGCCATGTCCGTCCGTCCGTCCGTCCGTCCGTCCGTCCGTTAACACGATAACTTGAGTAAATTTTGAGGTATCTTGATGAAATTTGGTATGTAGGTTTCTGAGCACTCATCTCAGATCGCTATTTAAAATGAACGATATCGGACTATAACCACGCCCACTTTTTCGATATCGAAATTTCGAAAAACCGAAAAAATGCGATAATTCATTGCCAAAGGCGGTTAAAGCGATGAAACTTGGTAGATGGGTTGACGTTATGACGCAGAATAGAAAACTAGTAAGATTTTGGACAATGGGCGTGGCACCGCCCACTTTTACAAGAAGGTAATTTAAAAGTTTTGCAAGCTGTAATTTGGCAGTCGTTGAAGATATCATGATGAAATTTGGCAGGAACGTTACTACTATTACTATATATGTGCTAAATAAAAATTAGCAAAATTGGATGAAGAACACGCCCACTTTTTAAAAAAAATTTAATTTTAACAAAAAATGTAATATCTTTACTGTATATAAGTAAATTAAGTCAAAATTCAACTCCAGTAATGATATGATGCAACAAAAATACAAAAATAAAAGAAAATTTCAAAATGGGCGTGGCTCTGCCCATTTTCATTTAGTGTGTCTAGAATACTTTTAATGCCATAAGTCGAACAAAAATTTACCAATCCTTTTGAAATTTGGTAGGAGCATAGATTCTATGACGTTAACTGTTCTCTGTGAAAATGGGCGAAATCGGTGGAAGCCACGCCCAGTTTTTATACACAGTCCACCGTCTGTCCTTCCGCTCGGCCGTTAACACAATCATTTGAGCAAAAACCGATATATCTTTACTAAACTTAGCCCACGTACTTATGTGAACTCACTTTATCTTGGTATAAAAAATGGCCGAAATCCAACCATAACCACGCCCACTTTATCGATATCGAAAATTACGAAAAATTAAAAAAATGCCATAATTCTATACCAAATACGAAAAAAGGGATGAAACATGGTAACTGGATTGGTTTATTGACGCAAAATATAACTTTGGAAAAAACTTTGTAAAATGGGTGTGACACCTACCATATTAAGTAGAAGAAAATGAAAAAGTTCTACAAGGCGAAATCAACAGCCCTTGGAATCTTGGCAGGAATAATGTTAGTGTTATTGAATATATAAATAAATTAGCAGTACCCGACAGATGATTTTCGGGATCACCTGATCCACATTTGGTCGATATCGCGAGAACGCCTTCACATATACATCTAAGGGCCACTCGCTTTTAAAACCCTCATTAACACCTTTAATTTGATATCCATATCGTACAAACACATTCTAGAGTCAACCCTGGCCTACTCTAATGGCGATATCTCGAAAAGGCGTGCACCTATAGACCTAATGCCCACTCCCTCTTAAAATGCTCAGTAACACCTTTCGTTTGATACCCATATCGTAAAAACATTCTAGAGTCACCCCTGGCCCACCCTAATGGCGATATCTCGAAAAGGCGTCCACCTATAGACCTAATGTCCACTCCCTCTTAAAATGCTCAGTAACACCTTTCCTTTGATACACATATCGTACAAACATTCTAGAGTCACCCCTGGCCCACCCTAATGGCGATATCTCGAAAAGGCGTCCACCTATAGACCTAATGCCCACTCCCTCTTAAAATGCTCAGTAACACCTTTCGTTTGATACCCATATCGTACAAACATTCTAGAGTCACCCCTGGCCCACCCTAATGGCGATATCTCGAAAAGGCGTCCACCTATAGACCTAATGCCCACTCCCTCTTAAAATATTCAGTAACACCTTTCGTTTGATACCCATATCGTACAAACATTCTAGAGTCACCCTTGGTCAACCTTTATGGCGATATCTCGAAAAGGCGTCCACCTATAGAACTGAGGATTACTCCCTTTTAAAATACTCATTACCACCTTTCGTTTGGTACCCATATCGTACAAACACATTCTAGAGTCACCCTGGCCCACCCTAATGGCGATATCTCGAAAAGGCGCCCACCTATAGACCTAATGCCCACTTTCTCTTAAAATGCTCAGTAACACCTTTCGTTTGATACCCATATCGTACAAACATTCTAGAGTCACCCCTGGCCCACCCTAATGGCGATATCTCGAAAAGGCGTCCACCTATAGACCTAGTGCCCACTCCCTCTTAAAATGCTCAGTAACACCTTTCGTTTGATACCCATATCGTACAAACATTCTAGAGTCACACTTGGTCCACCTTTATGGCGATATCTCGAAAAGGCGTCCACCTATAGAACTAAGGATTGCTCCCTTTTAAAATACTCATTACCACCTTTCATTTGATACCCATATCGTACAAACACATTCCAGAGTCACCCCTGGCCCACCCTAATGGCGATATCTCGAAAAGGCGTCCACCTATGGACCTAGTGCCCACTCCCTCTTAAAATGCTCAGTAACACCTTTCGTTTGATACCCATATCGTACAAACACATTCTAGAGTCACCCCTGGCCCACCCTAATGGCGACATTTCGAAAAGGCGTCCAGCTATAGACCTAATGCCCACTCCCTCTTAAAACGCTCAGTAACACCTTTCATTTGATTCCCATATCGTACAACTAGAGACACCCCTGGTCCACCTTTATGGCGATATCTCGAAACGGCGTCCACCTAGGGAACTAAGGATCATTCCTTTTCAAAATACTCATTAACAGCTTTCATTTGATACCCATATCGTACAAACATATTCTAGAGTCGCCCCTGGTCCACCTTTATGGGCATTTCTCGAAAAGGCGTTCACCTATAGAACTAAAGCCCATTCCCTTTTAAAATACTCATTATCACCTTTCATTTGATACCCATATCGTACAAACACATTCTAGAGTCAGCCTTGGTCCACCTTTATGGCGATATCCCTAAATAGCGTCCATCCATAGAACTATGGCCTACTCTCTCTTAAAATACTCTTTAATATCTTCCATTTGATACACATGTCATACAACCACATTCCAGGGTTACCCTAGGTTCATTTTCCTACATGGTGATTTTCCTTATTTTGTCTCCATAGCTCTCAACTGAGTATGTAATGTTCGGTTACACCCGAACTTAGCCTTCCTTACTTGTTTAATTAGAAAAAGTTTTTGCTAAGCGGGGTCGCCCCTCGGCAGATATCTGGCAAACAATCCGAGTGCATTTTTGTCTTGGAAAGCTTCTCAGTGAAAATTCATTTGCCTGTAGGTCCCGTCCCACTAATTTGTAGGAAAAATTAAAAGGAGCACGACGAAAATTGGAAGTGAAGCTCGGCCTAAAACCCTAACCTCCAAAATCTTCGGAGGTGAACGCGCCTTGCATTTATTTCATTTTTTGTATATCTTAAAATCTTAACAGATTTCGTAATTTTTCGAATAGCTATAAAATCCGCAATAAAATATTTAAGTGCTTTAATATATGTAAGTTTAGGTATCAGACATAAGAAGGATTGCAAAAAAAAGTAGAATAAAAGCGATTGCCAAGAGAGTGAGTAAGATAAAATGTATACAAGGAGTGGCATTTATTGAGCTAAAGTGTTTGGTATGCCCAATTGTGAAGGGTTTGATGTTGTCTTTGAGGTGATGATGCCGCGTTGGTAAATACTTGTAAGAACAACAGATTACATTTGTGTAAAGAAGTATGTGCACATTCGTACATATGTAACAGTTCATAAATCTAAGTACATATATATACATACCCATATATATATACATATATTAATCCTTGTGCTTATACCAGGGGTGCACTCGAGGAGCTTCGGAAAACATTTCGGCGTTCACTTACATGTCGTGTGAGCGCAGCGATAAGCATTCAGTAAAGCAAACAGTCAGTAGGATCTTGCTTGTACCTCAAGCAGTAAAAATCTCATGCGAGAATTCTATGCCCAAACATTCTCCATATAAACACACACTACTACAACACAAGTTGCGTTTGTATTCGAAGCTATGTAGACGTTGTGCACCACTGGTTTATATACTTATTTATGCATACCTCAAGCTACGTAAAAATATATTTTTGTTTACATAGATGAGTATGTTAAAATGTAAACAAATACTAATTTATACATATGTACATACATATAGTGATATAATTATAAATATGTATGCATGTATTACGTTGCTTTGACTTCTTCGAAAAGAAGTATTTATGTTGATAGATTTGGCAGGTTGATACGTTCCTAAGAAATGCGATCCACAAATACTTAAGAAATTTGGAAAGGGCGATAAAAATATTTCTCAATTATGCAACAAGTTCAAATACAAAAAATGTTCAGCCTTACTAACATAATTCATTCAATTCAATTAACATTATTCGTCCGAAAAAAAAAATTTTTTTTTGTGAACAAAAATTTGTGTTTAAAGGGCAAATAAATTTTCAAGTTGATTTCAGAAAACTGCTCTAAAAGTTGGAAAATGAAAGCATATTTTTTGAAAAAAAAAAAAAAATGAACTTGAGCGGGTAAAAATGCGATTTTCCTTCAGATATGGGGATTTCCCTACAAAAACTGTTTATTTTAAAATAAATATATAAAGGAACAATAAAGATAATAACAAAAGTTCCGCCCAAGGTTTTTTTTATCTAGCTATGCAAATTGGAGTTGCTTTCAGCCGATTTCACTCATTTTCAGAGCAAACAGTTGTAGCTATAAAAAAATTTTTATACCAAATTTCGTTCGGATTAGGAGATTTTTGTTCGACTTATGTCATTAAAAGTATTTTGCAAAGGGTAAAAGCAAAGAGGCCGGGTACACCCATTTAAAAATGCACAGTTCAATTTATACGGGTAAAATAATATTGTTTTTATTGATAAATATTTATTTTTAAATAGATAAAGAACGAGAAAGCTGATCAGAGCTAGGTTATGGTTAAAGTGCTTAAATCTGACCAATCACTTAATTCCAGCTGTAAGGTTAGGTTAGGTTTTAGGATGTTTTTTCCTTTTTTTTTTTTTGAAAACAGAAACTACTCAATAAATTTTAATTGAGTTGTGATTAATATAAATTTCAAATAATTAATAAGACGCATGGAAAGACTAATTCATATGCGTAGAAAGCCAAATGTTGATAATATTGGATACATTTTTTATACTCAGTTGAGCAGAGCTCACAGAGTATATTAAGTTTGATTGGATAACGGTTGGTTGTACATATATAAAGGAATCGAGATAGATATAGACTTCCATATATCAAAATAATCAGGATCGAAAAAAAATTTGATTGAGCCATGTCCGTCCGTCCGTCCGTTAACACGATAACTTGAGTAAATTTTAAGGTATATTGATGAAATTTGGTATGTAGGTTCCTGAGCATTCATCTCAGATCGCTATTTAAAATGAACGATATCGGACTATAACCACGCCCACTTTTTCGATATCGAAAATTTCGAAAAACCGAAAAAGTGCGATAATTCATTACAAAAGACCGATAAAGCGACGAAACTTGGTAGATGAGTTGAACTTATGACGCAAAATAGAAAATTAATAAAATTTTGGACAATGGGCGTGGCACCGCCCACTTTTAAAGGAAGGTAATTTAAAATTTTGCAAGCTGTAATTTGGCAGCCGTTGAAGATATCATGATGAAATTTGGCAGGAACGTTACTCTTATTACTATATGTACGCTTAATAAAAATGAGCATAATCGGAGAAGGACCACGCCTACTTGCAAAAAAAAATTTTTTTTAAAGTAAAATTTTAACAAAAAATTTAATATCTCTACAGTATATGAGTTAATTATGTCAAGATTCAACTCCAGTAATGATATGGTGCAGCAAAATACAAAAATAAAAGAAAATTTAAAAATGGGCGTGGCTCCGCCCTTTTTCATTTAATTTGTCTAGGATACTTTTAACGCCATAAGTCGAACAAAAATTAACCAATCCTTTTGAAATTTGGTAGGGGCATAGACTTTATGGTGTTAACTCTTTTCTGTGAAAATGGGCGAAATCGGTTTATGCCACGCCCAGTTTTTATACACAGTCGTCCGTCTGTCCTTCCGCATGGCCGTTAACACGATAACTTGAGCAAAAGTCGATATATCTTTACTAAACTCAGTTCACGTACTTACCTGAACTCACTTTATCTTGGTATGAAAAATGAACGAAATCCGACTATGACCACGCCCACTTTTTCGATATCCAAAATTACGAAAAATGAAAAAATGCCATAATTCTATACCAAATACGAAAAAAGGGATGAAACATGGTAAGGTAATTGGATTGTTTTATTGACGCGAAATATAACTTTAGAAAAAACTTTATAAAATGGTTGTGACACCTACCATATTAAGTAGAAGAAAATGAAAAAGTTCTGCAGGGCGAAATAAAAAACCCTTAAAATCTTGGCAGGTATTACATATATAAATAAATTAGCGGTATCCAACAGATGATGTTCTGGGTCACCCTGGTCCACATTTTGGTCGATATCTGGAAAACGCCGTCACATATACAACTACCACCGCTCCCTTTTAAAACTCTCATTAATACTTTTATTTTCATACCCATATCGTACAAACTCATTCTCGTTCATTTTATGGCGATATTTCGAAAAGGCGAACACCTATAGAACGAAGGTCCACTCCCTTTTAAAAATACTCGTTAACACCTTTCATTTGATACCCATATCGTACAAACAAAGTCTAGAGTCACCCCTGGTCCAGAAAGGCCCACTCCCTCTTAAAATACTCATTAGCACCTTTCATTTGATACCCATATCGTACAAACGCATTCTAGAGTCACACCTGGTCCATCTTTATGGCGATATCTCGAAAAGGCGTCCACCTATAGAACTAAGGCCCACTCCCTCTTAAAATACTCATTAACTCCTTTCGTTTGATACCCATATTGCACAAACGAATTCTAGAGTCACCCCTGGTCCACCTTTATGGCGATATCTCGAAAAGGGGTCCACCTATAGAACTAAGCCCCACGCCCTTTTAAAATAATCACTAACACCTTTCATTTGATACCCATATCATACAAACAAATTCTAAAGTCACCCCTGGTCCACCTTTATGGCGATATCTCGAAAAGGCGAACACCTATAAAACGAAGGCCCACTCCCTTTTAAAAATACTCATTAACACCTTTCATTTGATACCCACATCGTACAAAAAAAGTCTAGAGTCACCCCTGGTCCACCTTTATTGCGATACCTCGAAAATGCGTCCACCTATAGAACTAAAGCCCACTCCCTCTTAAAATAATCATTAACTCCTTTCGTTTGATACCCATATTGCACAAACGAAAACTAGAGTCACCCCTGGCCCACCTTTATGGCGATATCTCGAAACGGCGTCCACCTATAGAACTAAGGCCCACTCGCTTTTAAAATACTCATTAACACCTTTCGTTTGATGCCCATATTGTGCAAACAAATTCTGGGGTCACCCCTGGTCCACCTTTATGGCGATATCTCGAAACGGCGTCCACCTATGGAACTAAGGATTACTCCCTTTTAAAATGCTCATTAACACCTTTCATTTGATACCCATATCGTACAAACGCATTCTAGAGTCACCCCTGGTCCATCTTTACGGCGATATCTCGAAAAGGCGTCTATCTATAGAACTTAGGTCCACGCCCTTTTAAAATACTCATTAACACCATTCGTTTGATGTCCATATTGTACAAACAAATTCTAGGGTCACCCCTGGTCCACCCTTATGGCGATATCTCGAAACGGCGTCCACCTATGGAACTAAGGATTACTCCCTTTTAAAATACTCATTAACACCTTTCTTTTGATACCCATATCGTACAAACGTATTCTAGAGTCAACCCTGATCCACCTTTATGGCTATATCCCTAAATGGCGTCCACCTATAGAACTATGGCCCACTCCCTCATAAAATACTCTTTAATGCCTTTCATTTGATACACATGTCATACAAACACATTCCAGGGTTTCCCTCGGTTCATTTTCCTACATGGTTATTTTCCCTTATGTTGTCACCATAGCTCTCAACTGAGTACGTAATGTTCGGTTACACCCGAACTTAACCTTCCTTACTTGTTTTGTTTTGTTTTTTAAAATAACGCAGAAGTGATTGCTGGCCGCAAATAAAAAACAACTTATACTATATAATTTTTTATTCGAATTTGTTTCTTTATTTAAATAGTCATTAATCAATTAATTTTCCTTGTATACTTAATCGCGCTTAACCGTTTAAATGGTTATGGCCGTCCAACAAGGCGCACCAGTCGCTCCTTCTCCCTACCAACCGGCGCCAATTGGTCACACCAAGGGAGTTTAAATCGTTTCCCACCTAGTACTTCCAACGGAGTGGAGGCCGCCCTGTACCTCTGCTTCCATAGGCGGGTTCCGATAGAAACACTTTCTTGGCCGGAGCATCATCTTTCATTCACATAACATGGCCTAGCCAGTGCAGCCGCTGCGTTTTAATTCGCTTGACTATGTTGATGTCTGCGTATAGATCGTACAGCTCATCATTAAATATTCTTCGGTACTCGCCATCGCCAACGCAAGAACTTTTCTCTCGAACACTCCCAAAGCCGCTTCATCTGCTGTTGTCATGGTCCATGCTTCTGCCCCATATAGTAGGACGGGTACGATAAGTGACTTGTAGAGTATGATTTTCATTCGCCAAGAGAGGACTTTATTGGCAAGATTGATTTTTCGCTGGATTTCAGAGCTAATGTCGTTGCTAATGTTGATGCATGTTCCCAAATAAACGAAGTATTTTACTATTTCGAAATTATGGCTGCCAACAGTAGCGTGGTTGCCAAGGTGCATATGCGCTCACTCTTTGCTCGATGACAGCGGGTACTTCGTTTTGTTCTCATTCACCATCAAACCCATCTTTACCGCTTGTTTTTCCAGTTTGGAGTAAGCAGAGCTAACGGCGTGGTTGTTTAGGCCGATTATATCAATGTCATCAGCATATGCCAGTAATTGCATGCTTTTATAGAATATAATTCCAGAGCGGTTAAGTTCTGCAGCTAGTATAATTTTCTCCATGATCAAATTAAAGAAATCGCACGATAGGGGGTCACCCTGTCTGAAACCTTGTTTAGTTTCGAACGGCTCGGAGATGTTCTTCCCAATTCTGACTGAGCTAATGGTGTTGCTCATCGTCATTTTGCACAGCCGTACAAGTTTTGCGGGGAAATCAAATTCAGACGGAGCGGCATATAGGCAGCTCCTTTTCATGCTGTCGAAGGCGGCTTTAAAATCGACGAAGAGGTGATGTCTGTCGATTCTTTTTTCGCGCTGTTTTCCATCATCATCGAAATATAGTTCAGAACCCGGTGACGCATGGATCGAAATATTTCTAAAAATTTTATTTGTGGTCCGATTTGGCTAATATTTGGAACACATAATACATACATGAATAGAAAGCGACCTATGAAAAAAATCGCCACCAGGTGGCGCAAGGATCGAGATAGTCAAACAATCGTATTTGAGTTCCGATTTGGCTCATATTTGGAACACGTATTATATACATGTATAAAAAAACAAAGTCTAATTAGATAACGGTTTTATTGAAAGCAATACTTACATCAAGTAATAATAATACTAAAATGTAGAAAATAATTAGGAAGGTCCTAGGTACTAGTCATCAGACTCCTCATCAATCTAGGACGTTGATCAGACAAATAAATAATAGCGTGGGTCGTGTCAAATTTAGTAGTAAATCACTCATATATTTACAAATCATATATACATATAAGTAAGACCAACTGAACCTTAATCAGGTTATGCTACGCCTCACGTTTTTAGAAATCTCACGCGCTCAACGCTTTTATTTATTTGCTGCTCAACGCCCTAGATTGATAAGGAGTGGGATGACTAGTACCTAGGAATTACCTAATTATTTTCTAGCTTTTAGTATTATCAATACTTAATGTAAATATTGTTTTCAATAAAACTGTTGAACTAAAAAGAAATTTTGAAATTATTTTATTTATTTTTTATATAGAAAACAATAAGAGGTTTAGTGCAACCCAACACCAGTCTTTTCTTTTTTCGGTGCTTGATTCTTTCTTTCTTCTAAAAAAGGAGGATAGCTACTTCCGCCGTCCAGCATATTTTTGTTAATGAAAAAAAAAAAAAAATCGAAGATTTTTCTCTCTATATGCATTTTTCAAGCGAATAGCGACAGAAAAATAATCGATATAAAGGACCTGATTCAAAATTTCGTGCACGCGAAGTTACGGTTAATAGGGAGATACCTTCGTCCACTGGAGATAAAACCATAACAGCGTTTTTGAGGAGTTTAAATCCAAAATTCAGTTGAAATTTTTTAACATAGGATGCGACATTATCTACATAATTTATCAGGGCGACAATTTGAATTTACATATTATATTTATTTATTTATTTATTTTTTTATTAAACCAAACGCGAGACAGTGGTTGTGCCATAAAATATGTCGTACAAAACCAATCCTTAATACAATATGCATACATACATGTATACATACATACAGAATTATGGTTACAGCTTTCCCACGAAGCAAGAAATACCAAACAGATTTTTTGAGTGGCAAAATACCATTTCTATGGCATGGGTGTATCAGAGTGGTGTTGATTTAAAATATGCGAATATTTGTACCATGGAGCACCAAAAGATATTTACTGGAAATGTCAGGAGCTAGGTGAATTAAACAATATGTTTACACAAGAATAAAAAAAACAAGTAAGGAAAGCTAAGTTCGGATGTAACCGAACATTACATACTCAGCTGTCAAATTACAACTTGCAAAACTTTTAAATTACCTTCGTATATTCGCGCGTTGGTCTGCGAGACCGAAAAAATGCTTTTCCGTAAATACTCTTTTTTCCAGAAACCCTAGAAATTTTAATTTTCTGTTAGCTGTCGCTTTTTTACAAGCTTTATTTTAGTGCTATTTTGATGTTTGTGCGAGGCAGACATATTGGTGTGTTTGACAGTAATTGGTCTGTGAGACCTGCGCGAGTATACGTGTAACTTTTTGTGCACGTAAACCTTTTTTGTTGTTTGTGCTTTATCTTCATTGTTGCGTATTTTATAATCTTCGAGGTACCTTTAATTATCAAAATAAATCAAGAGCAAATCAGACTACATTTGTAGGAATAAATTTTGAGTTCTGATTATTAGGATGAAAATGAAAGCGAGGTTGAAGATTTTGTTGATTTTGTTGTTCTAAATGTTAGTATAAGGATAATGAAAAAGTTATCTTATTATTTAAAAAATAAAATAAATGTAAGGCGCGATAACCTCCGAAGAGATCTAAGGCCGAGCTTCTCTTCCAATTTACGTCGTGCTCCTCTTGATTTTCCCTACAAATTGGCCGGATGGGACCTACATGATTTTATGCCGACTCCGAACGGCATCTGCAAGGCAGATGAGTTTTCACTGAGAGCTTTTCATGGCAGGCATACACCCGGAGCGCTTGCCAAACACTGCCGAGGGGCGACCCCGCTTAGAAAAATTTTCTTCTAATTGAAAAACCTTATTTCTAAAAGTTTTGATGTTGTTTTGCCCGGGGTTTGAACCCAGGGCATCCGGTGTGGTAGGCGGAGCACGCTACCATCACACCATGGTGGCCGCCTTATCTTATTATTTATTATTGCAAAAAAAACGTATTTTTTAAGCTAAGAGATTTTTTTCTAAAGGAAGCAAAACTAACGTTTTGGAAGGCTGTTTTTTTTATGAAGTGTGATATGCCATAATTTCTATTTAAAGGCTGATAATTAAATCAATCTGTGATTTATATATTGCACAAGGAGCGGTTTTAAAATTATAAAATTAATTGTCGTTTATTTGAAGAAAAATATGTTTTTGTTTTATTTTTGTAGCATGTAAGAAAAAACAAACGATTTTGAAGACTAATATGTTAACGACTAAAATTAATTAAATTACTGAATATTAAATTAATGAATGGTTTTATTTTTTTATTATATCATCGAGTTTAAACAAAACCGTTTCCTTTATGTATAATTTGGCACTATATGGGGTAGGGTGCACTAGAGAAGCCCTTCACTTCAATAAATAAACGCGCAAACACTTTAGGTTTAAATATAAATTACAAACTTTATTATAAATTATTTATTTTTTCAATTGACACTTTTAACTTTGAGTCGATTATAATTCTTTAGTTTAGCGGCGTGATTAGTTAGGTTGATGGCGAATAACTAACTTTACAACGGCCCAGCACATTCCACTGGACCGTTTACTTCTTTTGCTGAGAGCATACATATGTATGTGGGTATACATAGATATGTGTACGCTAAACAGTAATTATGTTTCTTATTTACAGGGTTCTTCAAACAGGTAAATATACATGGTATTCCAAAAAGGGTGAGTATAGAATAAAGGTAAGTAATTTTAAGCAAATATTTCATATAGGTAAATATTTCAAAGGTAAGTAAAAGGTAAATATTTATAATGTAAGTATTAGAAATTAATTCATTTCAGTATAATTATAATTTTTCTTTTCAGATAATATGTATGTATTATATATATAAATTTATTTTAATCCTCAAACTCTATAAGGTTATCGCTCATGTCTTCAACATGCCGGCGGGCCTGGGGCGAGGTGATCTGCATGAGATCCTGCAGCTCCTCCAGCGTTTCCTTGGCTTGATTGAATAAGCCGCGAAGGCGCCTTTGGAGGATAGGACGACGTGGTTGGCGCGGCTTCTCTACACGACTGCGCTGGGACTGAGTAGTGGACTTCGGCCTGGTTGCCGTGCTAGTTCGCTGTTTCTGATTCCTCGGAGGTCGATTTGTTTCGCGGTCATGATTTGGCGAGCGTTTTGATAGAGCGCGGGGGGGCCTGTGAAGCAGAGTATGGTGTGCTAGCCCGCAGCGACGACAACTTGTTGGAGAGTCACAGGCGCCCGTTACATGTGAGGTGGCTAAACAATTTATGCAGTAACGGTGCGCCTTTGCGGATTCATAGCGCTCGTCTGGAGTCATAGCCAGAAAAGCGCGGCAAAATCGAAGTGAGTGAATGCGGCAGCAGAGGCGGCACTTCCGATAATCCTTGGATCTGGAAAGAAACGTCGAAACCTTATTAGAAGGGGGTATGTGTGATGAGGAGAGATTACATTCGGGTATCATGAGGGGTCCTATAAAAACTGAGGAATACGATTAGGCGGGGGGTAACAGACAGAGTTTCGTTATGTTGCGAGTGACAGTTCCGCCCTCGGTTCGGATATCTACTACGCGAACACTTTGATCACGAGCAGTATAAAGTTTTGTGATTCGGCCTAACCGCCATTCGTTGGGTGGTAAGAGATCGTCTTTAATGACGACGAGGTCACCTTCCTTAACGTTGGCTTCTTGGCGTTGCCATTTGTATCGCTTGTGGAGTTCCTGGAGGTATTCGGTTTTCCAGCGTTTGCTGAATTGGTGATGCAGTACCTTTAGCTTTTGCCATTTGTTCACTAAAGGGAGGTTCTCACAGTTAGGCTCAGGAATAGACAGAAGGGGAGCACCGCGTATAAAATGACCTGGAGTTAAAGCTTTTAGATCGTCGGGGTCTTGTGACATTGGTGAAAGCGGTCTGGAGTTGAGGACCGCTTCTATGCGAATGAGGAGAGTGTTGAACTCCTCAAAGGTAAACTTCTGGTTTCCGGCAACCTTGGTTAAGTGAATTTTAAAGCTTCTCACTGCTGCTTCCCACAATCCTCCCATGTGGGGGGCGTACGGAGGGATAAACTGCCATGAGAGTCCGTGGAGAGCATATTTGCTTACGATGTCTTCGGCAGCTTCCTGGAGAAATGTGGTAAACTCGCGTTGCAGGCTGCGTTGGGCTCCTACAAATGTTTTACCATTATCGGACATAATCTTTGAGGGGATGCCTCGACGGCCCACAAAACGGGCGAATGCTGCTTTGAAAGCTTCAGTGGTGAGGTCTGAGCAGACTTCGAGATGTATGGCTTTGGTGGAAAAGCATACGAAAACGCAGACGTATGCTTTGGCGTATGATGCACGTCGGAGAGTTGACGTTTTGACGAGGAAAGGCCCTGCAAAATCTACTCCAGTGGTATGAAAGGGCAGTGAGTAAGTTACGCGCTCTGGTGGTAGAGCGGCCATCACTTGAGATTTCATTTTTTGCTTATAGATAGTGCATTTCTTGCACTGAAATATGCATTTTTTCACCCTTTGTTTCAGGCGGGGAATATAATATTCTTGTTAGACCATGCGGATCATAAGTTGTGCATCGGCATGGAGTAAGGTTGCATGGAGGAAGTCCAAAAGGAGAGCGCAGTACCGTGAGTTGTCGGGTATGATTATAGGGTGCTTTTCGTTGTGACTAATGTCTGCATAGGCGAGGCGTCCATTTACGCGTAATAGTCCCATTTCGTCCAAGACCGGGTTGAGCGGGAGCAACGCACTTCCTTTTCCGAGAGACTTTGCGGCTTTGAGGTCTGCAATCACTTTTCCATACTGGTTTTTCTGAGCGTTCGCAATGAGCTGCACCTTTGCATGACGAATCTCTTCTTGGGTGAGATGAATTGTGGAGGGTATCAGCTGTTTCCTGGACTTCGAGACAAATCGGCGAATGTAAGCGAGGACTCTCAATGCTCGAGCAAATGACGAAAACCGGTCCAGAAAGTCATGATTTTCCAGTGAGTGCAGGGCTTCAATCCGTCGTTGTTCTGGGGGTGAGTCATTATGATGGCTATCTTTCGGCCAGTCAGGAAGGGAGTGTACGAGCCACCTTGGGCCGTTCCACCAGAGTGAACAGTCGACCAAGTCCTGGGGTCGACATCCCCGAGTGCCCATATCGGCTGGATTTTCTCCACTGGGTACATGTCGCCACGTTGCGTTACTGACATTGTCGAGTATCTGGGATACGCGGTTTGCTACATAGGTTTTCCATGTATGTGGTGGCTTTTCGAGCCAAGCCAGCACTATGGAGGAGTCTGTCCACAGAGTCAAGTTGCTCCCTGTGAGTTTAAGCGAAGTTCGAATATGCTTTACTAATTTTGAGAGTAGTAACGCTCCGCAGAGCTCTAATCGGGGAAGGCTCACTGTTTGTAGGGGTGCAACTTTACTTTTTGCTACGAGTAAGTGAGAGGATATAGAGTTATCGCTGTGTTGAACTCTTAAGTAGACGCAGGCACAATATGCCTTTTCAGAGGCGTCGGAGAAACCATGTATCTGAGTGGGCACGTTGGGGGTGAATTGAACCCAACGTGGAATTTTTATATCTCCAATTGCTGAGAGGTCTTCCGTAAAGGATTTGCATTTGAGAAGTGAACCGGGTTTGATGTGCTCATCCCAATCCGTTCCTTCCATCCAGAGCTGTTGCAGGAGAGTTTTTGCTACTATCATTATAGGCGATAGCCATCCTGCCGGGTCGAAAAGTTTCGCGACGGACGAGAGAATATATCGCTTGGTTGCCGAGTGTGCGTCTGATATGGGGTTGTAAGAATAAGAGAAGGAGTCTTCGAGTGCGTTCCAGCGTACTCCAAGAGTTTTTGTGGAGCTTGAGTCGTGGAATTTTAGAAAGTCCGCATCGAGAAGATCAGATTCGGGGATTGATTCCAATATTTCTGGGTGGTTCGCTGTCATTTTTTTGAGTGGGAAGCCTGCTGACTTTAGTGCTTCGATCAACTGAGTCATGGTTTCGCGAATGGACTGTATGTTATGTCCGCCTGAGAGAATATCATCCACGTAGGTCTCTCGCAGGAGAACGTTGGTAGCGAGGGGGAGTTCGGCTTTGCAGTCTTCTGCGAGCTGCTGCAGGGTGCGAATCGCCAAGTAGGGAGCACAGTTAACACCGAAGGTTACTGTTTTTAATTTAAAATCTTCTACTTGGCCTTGAGGAAATTGACGAAAGAGTATTCGTTGGAAGTCTTGATCTTCCTTGTGGACATATATTTGCCGATACATCTTCTCAATGTCGCCGTTAAATACATATTTGTAGAGTCGCCAGTTGAGTATAACGACCATTAAATCATTTTGTAAAACGGGACCTGTATGAAGCACGTCGTTGAGTGAGATGCCGGAGTGAGATCGTTTGGATGCATTGAAAACTACTCGGACTTTAGTAGTTTTACTATCGGGTTTGAGTACGGCATGATGTGGTAAGTAAAACGAGAAATACTTTCCATCACGTATAATTTCCCGAGGGGTTGTGGGCTCCATATGATCTAGGGTTAAGTATTCCGCTAAGACGTTGGAGTAGGTCGTTCGAAGCTCTGGTTTTTTCTCAATGCTTCGTTCTACACTGAGGTATTGTTGCTGAGCAGCGGGTCTAGAGTGCCCTAAAGCTATTGAGTTGGGAAACGAGTCTTTAAATGGGAGTTTTACTACGTAGCGGCCATCATTTCTTCGGATTGTGGTACTTTTGTAGAGCTCTTCGCATATTAGATCATCGTCTTTGAGAGAGGAAGCCGATGGCACTTCTTCTTGTTCCCAAAACCTTTTGAGTAGGTCTTCGAGGAACTCCTTTTGCGTTTCAACTACTTGAGTTGAGAATATTGAGATCTGTTCCTTAAGTGGCCCGCTTAATATCCACCCGAAGATTGTGTTCTGGGCTATTAAACTTCCAGCTACATTGGTTTTGAGGCCCGGAATCAGTATTTGAGGGAGTATGTCGCTACCTAGTACCATATCTATCTTGGCAGGCGCGAAACAGTTGGGGTCTGCTAGAGAGAGTGTTGAGTACTCTTTGAGGTCTATATAAGAGACTTTAAACGTTGGCAAGAATTGTGTCAGTTGAGGGAGTATGATCGCATTAGTTGCGATTTTAATATTGAGATCTGGAGAACATATGGTGATTGAGCACACCTTATCTGCTTTCTGGACTGTTCGTCCGCCCATTCCCAATATTTCGTAATTGGTCTTTTGAACGGGTAGACCAAGTAGCTTTTGTATTCTAGAGGTTACAAAAGTTTTTTGGGATCCTTGGTCCAGAAGAGCACGAATATTAAAGGTTTCTCCTTTGTGTAACACGGGAATGTTTGCTGTAGGGAGCAAGGTTCGCTCTCTACTACTAGAGAAGTGTGAGAGTACGTTCTTCGTGCTGTTTTGAGGAGCTAGCTCAGAGTTCATCGATGCCGCTTGTTGAGAGGTACAAGGCTTTTCTTCATCGATGGTCACGTGAGATGTGACGAGATTTTTCTTCGGTTTTGAGCTGTTTTGCGTTTGGTTGTTGGCTGAGTAGTGTAGGAGGGAGTGGTGTCGCTTTTGGCAGTAAACGCAAGTGAAACTGCTTCCGCATTGTCTTTCTGAGTGGGAGTAAGCCAAACAGTTCTGGCAATACCTGTTTTCCCTTACGAATTTGTTTCTATCTTGAACTGAGAGCTCTTTAAATTTGACACAATTCATCAGCGAGTGATTACTGTTGCACAATTTGCACGAAGCCTGCCTTTTTGGGTCAGTGTGCAATGAGTGTGTCTTGTTCCTTGAGTGGAACGAGTTATTAGTAGGAGTAGAAGACCGCGGGGTGAAATTCGATTGATTAGGCTTTGGTTTGTTAGGCCTATATGTGGTTAGGCGTTCAACCACCTCATACCGAGTAGTCAGAAACTGGTCCAATTCGGACCAAAGAGGTAACTCCTTACGAGAGTTGAGGGATTGCTCCCATAAAGCTAGGGTTTCGTCTGGCAATTTGGAGGAGCAGAGATATACTAGCATCGGGTCCCAATTAGCTGTGGATACTCCGTTTGCCTGAAGGGTTGAGAGGCAATTATTGATTGTGGTTTGCACATATTGTATGCGTTCACCATTTTCGCTGGTCACGGGTTGGATATTAAAGAGGGTTTTGAGCTGGTTGTCGACGAGAATTCTGCGGTTTTCATATCGATGCTTTAATGCATTCCACGCAAGCTCAAAACTTTGGTCATTAAGCGGGTAATTTTTAATAAGGAGGGCTGCTTTACCTCGGGTTTTTTGCCTCAAATGGTAAAGTTTTTGGGCAGGAGAGAGTTTGGGGTGACTAATGTACACTGCAGTGAACATGTCCCTAAAGGATGGCCAGTCTTCATATCCTCCGTAGAAGACCTCTGTGTCACATGCAGGTACCTTTAAATAATTGGGTTGATTAGAAGGGGGGAGCGTTGCTAGCGGAGTCGGATCGGTTCTGCTAGCTTCTTCTGGGGCTGGCCTAATACTACTGAGGATCTCATTTATCCGTAGTCTCGTATTTAATCCTGAATCGTTGATGTGGTCGTATCTTTCCTCACTCGATTTCCTTATTGTCTCTTCAATGTTGCTCATCTGAAGGTTTTCATTCGCCATGTCCACCAAAGCCATGTGTTTGTTTAGTTGCTCCAGATAGGTCTTGAGGCCAGCTTCCGAGTGGTCAGTTTCCGCAATTTTCCACCACTTGTCGCAAAATTTCTCTAATCTTGTGGCTTCAAACATGAATTTTTTATTAAAGATTGCTGCTTCCTCTTCGTCACTCTGAGATTTCGCTCTTGTTTTCTTTGGTGCTTGGGGTAGAAGGGATTGTGGTTTTTCTTCACCTGTGCCGCCCATTGTGAATTTAATTCAATAGGAAGAAGTTGATTTAGGGGTTCTAAAATTGTATCAAAAGTTTCAGGGTGATTTGAGTTCTTTTGACCCACTGTATTTTGAGTTGTTTTTTATAAGTTGAGGGCCACTGTACTTTTGACTAGCCGGATTTGCATAAACAAGTGAGGGTGGGAAATACTTGTCTTAGCGCATCTAAGTCCAAGTATGTTTATGTGCATACAAATATATATTCAGCGAACAGAAATAAATAGTGTTGGGCGGAGTTAATTTGCAAATTACCTAAATTAAATGGTGTTATAATAAGTACACCTAAAAGGAATTGAGAGAGTCAATAATGCGCTGATTAACTTTGAATGTTTCAGGGACCGAAACAGCATTAAATATTTTGCAGTTTTAAGGCGGAGTTTGCCTTTTGATTTGGGACGAATACATATGTGTATATATGTAACTTTTGTACTTTTGTAAGTCGCAACCAATATCTAAAGTAATTTATTCTAGGAGAGCAAATTTGTTGTGGTGGCTGTGAGAAACGGTATACGGTAAAATTTTAAGGGGAAATTCTAGTATAAGACCCGACAAATCTTACAGCGGATTGGTATATAAGTAAATATGTGATATGGGTATGAGTATATATGGATATATGTAAGAATCACAAATTTGATAGTATTACCAATATACCTATGTATATATAAGAAGAGCTTAGCGGAATTTTATTAAATGAGAGAGATTTGCGCAAAGCGGTGTTTTGTACGGATTCTTTCCAAGATCCTCTCAACTTTACCGTAGATGAGTGCGATTATTTGCTTAGGGGAATTCCGCTGCACTTATATATGCATATGTTTTGGGCAAGGTGTACTTACTTTGGCATATTTGCTTTTACCACCTGATTTTTCTGTTGCTGGATTGTTGTTGTTGTTGTCGCTCGGTGTCGCTGATGCTGTTGCGCTAGCGGCAGTACTGCTTCGTTGTTGTTGCGTCGGTTTTGCTGCCGGGTACCACTTTTGCAGGTCTACTGCTCGTGGTTTAAAAATTAAAAACTTTGTGGATGCGTTTCCAAACCACTTTGAAAATCGTTTTTTTTTTTTTGTAAATTATGTCTAATTTGGTTTTATTTTTATTTTTTTCAATAAGCGCTCCACGTTTTTTTTTTTTTTTTTTTTATTATAAAAATTCTTTTATTTTCCTACGTTCTTTCCTTTTTTAATATTTTCAAACTTTTGTTTTTCTTCCTGTTTTTCGACAACTTTTTCTATATAATATCTCTTCTTTTTCTTTTTAATAATTTCTAGGTTTTTATTCCTTTTTTATTTTCACCGTCTTTTTTTCAGAACTTGGCCACTGTAGCTTCACCGTTTGCGTTCTTCACTTCACCTCACTCACTTTCTCAGTAAAATTGGATGCACTTATGTTGCTTTTACTTTTTCTGTACTTGTATATTTGTATTCTTTAATATTTCTCACTTAATTTGTATTTTTATTTTATTTCTAATAATTTTTAATATAATGTATATATCGTAGGTATTTTGAAACTTTTGTTTGTCTTTCTATGTTTTCAGCACTTGTAATGTATTTTTTAAGTATTTTAAAAATTTTGTTTCTTTTTATATTTTCAGCACTTTGTATTAGATTAATATGTTAGCGCGTCGCGTCTACCGGTTTTTAGTGTTTTAATATATTGTTTTCAATGTAATTAATATTTAATTATTATTTTCACTATTTCCTAGGTCGCTAGTTCACTGTATGGTACCAAAGGACCATGTATAATTTGGCACTATATGGGGTAGGGTGCACTAGAGAAGCCCTTCACTTCAATAAATAAACGCGCAAACACTTTAGGTTTAAATATAAATTACAAACTTTATTATAAATTATTTATTTTTTCAATTGACACTTTTAACTTTGAGTCGATTATAATTCTTTAGTTTAGCGGCGTGATTAGTTAGGTTGATGGCGAATAACTAACTTTACAACGGCCCAGCACATTCCACTGGACCGTTTACTTCTTTTGCTGAGAGCATACATATGTATGTGGGTATACATAGATATGTGTACGCTAAACAGTAATTATGTTTCTTATTTACAGGGTTCTTCAAACAGGTAAATATACATGGTATTCCAAAAAGGGTGAGTATAGAATAAAGGTAAGTAATTTTAAGCAAATATTTCATATAGGTAAATATTTCAAAGGTAAGTAAAAGGTAAATATTTATAATGTAAGTATTAGAAATTAATTCATTTCAGTATAATTATAATTTTTCTTTTCAGATAATATGTATGTATTATATATATAAATTTATTTTAATCCTCAAACTCTATAAGGTTATCGCTCATGTCTTCAACACTTTAAGTTTTGTTTCAAAAAATAGTATTTTATCTAGTTCAAACTTTCGGTCTGTGAGACCGTGCGCGAGTATATGTGTTACAAAAATTGGCGCGAGTATAGCAAGGTTAAAAGTGGGCGGTGCCACGTCCATTGTACAAAATTTTACTAATTTTCTATTCGGCGTCATAAGGTCATCGATTTATACGTCTTTGGTAATGGATTATCGCACTTTTTCGGTTTTTCGAAATTTTCTATATGGATAAAGTGGGCGTGGTTATAGTCCGATTTCGTTCGTTGTAAATAGCGATCTTACATGAGTGACCAGAAACTAACATACCAAATTTTATTAAGCTACCTCAAAATTTACTAAAGTTATCGTGTTTACGGTCAGACGGACGGACATGGCTAAATTAATTTCTTTTTTCGCCCAGATCATTTTGATATATAGAAGTCTATATCTATCTCGATTAGTTTATCCCGTTACGGGGCACCGTTATGCGAACAAAATTAATATACTCTGTGAGCTCTGCTCAGCTTAGTATAAAAACAATCACACAAGTATGATAAAATGAAAACTGAAAGCGAAAATTGATGAAAGGTTTGCATTGTTAAACCCGAGACGTGTTCACAGAAGCTTTGTATATTTGTTGACAAATGCTTACCTGTATGAATTATTCCAATACAAAAAAAAAAAAAAAAAAAACACATCCCAGCAAACGTTCGGATTCATAACTTACTTAATTGACGCTTATCCACTTAAACGGTTATGGCCGTCCAACAAGGCGCACCAGTCGCTTCTTTTCTCTGCCAACTGGCGCCAATTTGTCACACCAATGGAGTTTAAATCGTTTTCCACCTGGTCCTTCCGGCGGAGTGAGGGCCGCCCCCTTTCACTGTTTCCATAGGCGGGTTCCAATATAAAAACTTTCTTAGCCGGAGCGTCATCTTTAATTCGCATAGCATGGCCTAGCCAGCGCAGTCGCTGTATTTTAATTCGCTGGACTATGTTGACGTCTGCGTAAAGCTCGCACAGCTTATTGTTAAATCTTCTTCGGTATTCGCCATCGCAACGGAGTCATAAAGATATAAAAAGAGTTGAAACTCAAAGCATTTATGCTCTTTATCGATGGTCGCCCGATATGAGCCTATTTTCATATAACTATTTTCTCGCACTTATGAGGCTTCAAAATGAGTCCTTTGTAAAAGTTTTCGGTGAAATTTATGACCTTCACAAATCCAATTTTAGATTTTTTTCTTAAATGACAACTTTTCTGCATTGTAATAGGGTAATTAAAATAGGGAAAATATACCGGAAGCAATTATTAGAAATATTTTTTGTCAAAATTGAGGTCTTCACAGGCATTTCAAAGGGAGCCCTTGGATCTAAATGGACAAGTTTCCGCATGTGGAAAATGAATGATTTCTGATTGAGGTTGATCAGCTACAATATCAGCAACAATACCGTGAACAGAAAGAACATCATAAGGAATGGCTCTTTGTAATAGCACTTTTCTATATACGAAAAAAAAAATAGTAATTTTGCTCTATTAGATATAAATATTCAGCATGCGGTCCATAATTTTTATTGTATCACAGACTCTTATTTGTTAACTTTTCTGATTCTAAAATCTTTCACATATTTTGGACTCATTTCAGGCTCTTTAATTATGTTTGCTCCGAGAATGGTTGAGGGGATTTGAAACAACAAAAACATCTTTGCAACTTAACATCATACCTATTTGCGTCTTTCTTTTTTTTTACTGAAAGCATGCATTAACATTTTTATGTCAGTGCCAGTTATGGCGTTGTGACGAAGTGACGGAAGGCGCTTGAGTATGAATTGTATTGTGTTTTTTTTTTCCTCCTTTGTTTGAAGCAACTTCCTCTTGATGGTTTTGCCATTTGCGCTTTAACAATGTGCAAATTTATGGCATTTCTGTTATTTAGCTTGTCAACGGGTCACGTTTTTAGCAACCAACGTCATAACAACAAAAACAACCACCAACTAATGGCATGCTACCATATGCGTCTACACACATACAAATACAATTCGTTAAGAGCTTTACGAACTCACATTTTATCGCACTTGCAAATAAATTTCTGACTCTTACCATATTCATGGTTTGTGATTCTTCGTCAGCGCTTTATCAATCAAACATTTTTCCGCCTGCTGCGTTTGTTTGCGAAGGTGTGAGATGCGTGCTTGTCACGTTTTATTTATATAATTTTTTTTTGCTGTGCTTGTAATTGTGGTTTGTCGGTTTTGCATGGTTGTGCTGGGTGAAGTGGCTTAATGACTGTTAAAACTTTTTCTATAACATGAACATATGCGTGTGTTTATATGAATGAAATTGCGTCTGATGGGGTATATTGTTTTGTCATACTTAATGAAGATTTCATTTGTATTCCTCATATGTGAGGAGCAAATACTTATGAACACATTTCATTAGGGTGTTCGACAGTTATGAATACCCATTCATTTTTTTTTTTTTTTTTGCAATACTAAGTACCCTATTAAAGACGTTTTCATGGGGAATTCTTTCTAAAATCTGGTCAAATTAATTTTGTTCCATTTGAAATCTCAAGTTTTGTAAGATATATCCTAAAAAAAAAGACTTTTTCATTTGAACCAAATATTTATTATTTGCATGCATAATTTATGGGGGATTTTTTTATATTACTCTCTTATTTGTCCCCTTTTTTTCTTCACTGTCCTTTCCTTTTCTCTCCTTCACTCTCCCTTCTCTCCTTTCTACTTTGTTTTCAACTTTTCCGTTACTTTATTTCAGAGTCTCCCTTTCACTCTCCGTCTTTAGTTCTTCTTTTTCTTTCTGTGACTCATCTTTCTTTTTAAATCCTTCTTCATCACCCTTCCAAGCTCCCTTTATATGTCCATCTTCATCCGTGTCTTTCTTCTTTCGCCTTCCCTCGTTTTTTTTGTCTCTCGCCTCTTCTATCCAATTTTTTGGCATTTCTTTTATAAGTAAATCGCAATATAAATAAAAATTTTTGGTAAAGAAAAAAATTGTCCTATGCAACCACATACCAAAACTCACTTAATAACAAGACTATCTGGATGCTCATGAAGCTATTTGAAGATTCTAACGAAATATACTGTACAACGCCAGATGTGTTAGCTGTATGAGGGAGCACGACGTAGCGTCCTACAGACATTTTAAGTTCAACTGTCAAAGCATTTGCGATGACGAAGCGTAAAAACCCTAGTTCGGGACTCTCCGGATGAAATTTTCAAGGTGGATGTGTGCTTTACGCGTAGCTCTATCGTTCGCTACGAGGCGATTTGCATTTCACCAAGTGAGCTGCTCGCAGGGCATGTATTCGTTGGCTTGTTTTTTTCACCCTTTTACTTAGTTATAAATGTATACATTTGATGTCGCATAATACTCTTGCTGAATGCGTGTTTGAAAGTTTGGGTTTAAGCGAACATGCACACAAATTTCCTACTTTGTAAAAATTAAATTTTTGTTTAAATAATTTTGTTTATATTAGAGAGGAATCAATTATTTTTTAAGCAGAACGTAAGTAATAGCAAAAAAAAAAATTCAATGGAGTGACTCGTTGTACGCTTATAGCTGTGAAAACAAAAATTTTCTGATTTTTTAATACATATTAGCAAATTGACAGTCGTTATTATAGAATAAAAAAATACATAGAAGTCGTCAAAGGATTTAAGGCCGAGCTTCTCATCCAATTTAGGTGGTGCTCCATCTCGATTTTACCTTCAAATCGGCGGAACGGGATCTATGTGCATGTTTAGCGCCGAATCCGAACAGAATTTACAAAACAGATGAGTTTTGACTAGGAAGCTTTTCATGGCAGAAATATATTAGGAATGTTTGCCAAATCACATTGCCGAGGGACGACCCCGCTTAGAAAAATTTATTTTTAATTGAAGAATTTGTTTCTAAATTATTGATTTTGCTTAACCCGGGAATTGATCCCAAGATCTTCAGTGTGGGAAGCGCAGCACACTACCACCAGCATTGGAACGAGTTTCTGTCATCCCTTATAAAATTTGGTTTTGACACAAATCGGTTTCGGCTTGGGGCCATCATCAGTGTCGATTTTCGTTCTGACCTGTTATTTTCGTTTGTCTTGTATTCATAGTTCTGAGGTACATGAGCAGGTATTATCAAAATGGATGTTTGTGTAGGTGCTGTGGGACCATTTAGAACTGAGAATGGTTTTTACTGATGGCTGACTGCATTTAGAAGTCAGTATTTCATTTGACCTTCTTTGTGGGCTTGTTGCTTTGGTGCGTTTTTTGTTTGTGTTTATTCGTTGCTGTGTGTTTGCCTGTTGTGGCTGTGTGATTTCTTTGTTTCTTGTAAACAAGTTTTAATAGTTCAAATATTGTGTCAGAAATTGTGTTTATCTGTTCGTTTATTATTCCACCGTCGAATGTTTTCTGTTTGTAGATTTCCATGTTTTCTAGTACGTTCGGACATCTGCCTTTTGATTGTATGTAAACAGCCCTGACGGTTTTATTGGAATTTTATTTATTAAAATTAAAAATCCGGTTTTATTTTCAAGGATCAAAAAATTATCTAAAAATTTTCCTCTACACTGTCAATATAATCTACAACTTTAGGGGTAGACATTTACTAATTTTTTTTACCCAGTCTACTGATCGTTCTTATTTGTTCGTTTTTTATTTTTGTAATAAAATATTTGTATACAAAAGTATGCATGAGTTGAGAATACTTACGCGTACGCAGTCAAGTTTAATTTTGAGAATTGAGGTGTGTTTACGTACGAGATCAAGTTGAACGTCTCTTACTAACTAAGGCAACCGCAGTCATATTTGGTACTGTTCTTTACCCGCGATTTTCAAATAACACTGTTGTTTATCATTTTATCACCATAACATCAAAAAATAATAACGAATGTGGACTTATGCCTGGTGTCTCTGGTGAGCTTAACTCATTTTTTACCAAAATTTCATTCACGCAGTGTTGCAAAATTTCCATGCGCGGTTTTGTACTTCGCCGATAGCGTTAATGAGGCAGTATTAAAAAAAGAAAAAATTGACTGCGTCTGGGAAGTGCCACCATCCTTCTAAGTAGTAGATCCTAAAATTCTTAGAATGACTGCATAGTGGGTTTTCCTCGGACATATCCAAAATCGTGTGTTATGGGCAAAAAGGTCGGGTTTTCATACTATTGGAATTTTATGAGTCTATGACTTTGCTGGTTATAAAACGATTTCCAGTTTCCTTCTTGGGGGGCAATTCACGTTCTGTGAATTGATAAAATGAATAACAAATTCATACAAAAATTTGTTCAAATATATGAAAATTCATTTTTATTTTATCACTGCACAAATCATGAATTTTCCACCTGATCGCTAAGAGACTTAGACCTTTCTTATGATATTTTTTTCCACGTAATACATTTTTTCGAGGTTTGTAAGGTCTGGTGCTATCTGTATGCACTCATCTATAAGAAGATTATACCAAACCTGTATTGCATAAAAACTTTGAAAAATTTGAAAAAAAAAAAAATGAAAATTTTTATAAAAACGATTAAATTTTTTCCCCTTGCTCATGGTTGTTTTAGTATAGAATCACCCTTTGCAGTCGAATATGGCTGTTACTTTTGCAGCTTCAAGTCGATTTTTAAAATTGAAATAGTTTTGAATATACAAAACTATATTCTTAAAAATGGCATACATATTTTAAGGATATAAATGAACGTTTGAGTGTATTCACCCAACAAACCAAATATATAATTTATTGCTTTATTGGGTATATAAACAAAAATTTTAAAATATATCATAAAAACTGCGTTAGTCGTTTTAATAACAAAATTTTATCTATCTAAAATGTGATAAGTATAAAATCGGTACAGTAAATAGTCACATTATTCTGCAAAGGGTGATTCCAAACTTAAGCAACAATGGGTCAAGAAAGCATTTGTTTGTCGTTTGATGCAAATTAATGTTCCTCTCCAAATTTGCTTTTCATTAAAATTTTTATAACCCGCTAGTTTTCAAAATATATAAGAAAATAAATACTCATTGAACACATAATTTGTATGCAATTCTAAAATTGTAAAATATTCTATAAACTAGTGCATAAAGGTTGACGAAACCCAAAAAAAAAGTGATAAAAAATTTATTCATTAGTAAAATTTGCACAGTTGCGTTATATTTTCCTGCAAATGTATTTGTTATATATATCGTTGGAAAGATCCAAGTATCTTCTTATGCGGAAATTGGTTTATAACTAACAAAAGGCCGGTTTTTTACCCGTAAGCCATGATTTTGGGGGTGTCCAGGCAAATTTGGTATGCAGTCATTCTTAAATCTTTAAGATCTACTAGAAAAATGGTATAGTTTTCATGGTATTTTTTGGTATCACATATTGTTATCATATTCAAAGCAAGCAAAGAGGAAAAGTACAGAAATTACTTTCTATAAAAGAGATGCATGTTAACTTATGTAGCTTTTTCATATTTTTAGGTTCTTAGTATTAGAAAACATACTGAATACGACTAAGAAATGAAGCACTAAAAAAGTTACTTAAAATAACTAAGAACAAAGAAATACAAAAGATAAATAAGTAGTTTTCAGATTTATTTGTCTTGAACAAAATGTAAAAAGAGAATAATAAAAAAAAGTGCCAAAAAAGTGCGTACGTAAAAGAAGTGTAATTGAATGCTTTGTAACGTTTTATGATAAGTGGAAAAATTTGTTTTAATAACGAATGTAAAAATACGCGACAAGCAGAGGGCGAATAAACTATAACTAATACTTACAAACGTACACCCGTAAACAGCTGTATTGGAAAATTGTTACTCATACGCAGTGTCGGTCAAAACTCAACGCTATGAAAACGCTAACTGAAGCTTAAATGAATTATTAAATATTTGCTGTGCTTGTAAAAAGCAGTTAATCAAAGCTATATACTATACATAAGATATACACGTATCTGATTTTTGTCATATTATTAAATTTCACTTTCACAATTTCTAAAATTTTAAAACAAAACACGAAGCCCTGTGAGATATAAAACAATTATATAAAATCAAATGAAATTAATATATATAACACGATATTATTTAAATTCTACCTTGCTCCATCTACTTTTACGTTGAATAAAAATGTTAAATACATGCAAAAACAACAAAGAAGCCAAAACCAATATAGCAGTGCATACATACAAAATTGAATATTGAGTGCGTGCGTAAGTTTGTTTGTTCATGCACACTTGAAGCGTTCTATTTATAAAAAGTGTTGCTGTTTTTTCCCATTGTTTAAGTGGTAAACATAAAATTTCAAAGCATTGCATAAGTACAGCGCATGTACAATAATAACAAAACAAAAAACGCAGTTCATACTGAATTGAACATTTGTGCGCATTTTTAAAATTTAAACAGAAGAAAAAAGTGAAAGCAATAACGAAAGATAAGTGAGTTATAGCGAAAAAAAAAATTGAAAAAAAAAAATAAATAAATGAATAAAAAGTATGTGGAATAGATTTGGCACAACGGTAAATGGTAAATTTTGTAAACAGCTGTAAAAGTGAGATAACAGTAAAATCGTGGTCTGTGGAAAATTATAAGTACTTGCAAAAATATGCACAAATATTAAAAGCAAAATAAAAAAGTTATATTTTTTCATTTAGTATGATAAATGAGTAATACCAGTTTAATACAACAGACACCCAATTTTTGCAAGTTAAATGCGCTCAAGTGAAAATAATAATTCGATTTATTTAAATGTGCATAATGAATTTTAAGGTGAGTGACCATATTAAATTTAAAATCATCTTGTGACTCAATTTATTTTATGCTAACTTAAAGAAATATTTTTTAGATATATATTATATTTTCAAACTGTGAATATTGGGCAACGATTAGGAAACGATTCTTTCCATCTTTCTTGAACTTGTAATATCTAAGTAACACTAAAGTTTAATTTCCGTATGGTCTGCGGTATACTGTGCTGATCTAAAAATAATCAGATCATACAAGCTGTAAAGTTACTGTAGCATTTCCCAAGCGGAAATAGTAGCCGTAACCAAAGGAGTAGAAACCCTGAAAGAAAATAGCCCAAGCTGCAATCGTGTTAACTTTTATATTGACAGTCAAGCAGCAATTGAGGAAATAATCTCGCATAGCACAGCATCTAAAAGTGTGTTAGAATGTAAGCAGACCCTCGAAAGAATGGGGGTAGGGAGAAACATACATCTATATCGGCCATATTGCATAGTGGAATAGATGGGAATGTACAAGCGGATGAGTAAGCTAAAAATGGCTAATTGCTCGAAGCTTGCTCCGTAGATGTCCCAATTCTATTAGGTGAGATTAAAAGATGACGAGAGTTGCACATTATCGACCAAAGCGACAAAGGCATGGACCCAACCGCAGAGCCGAAAAGTGCCGAAAATCATGTGTAGGTCTAACAGCCTTAGACAAACAAAGTTACCTCTGTCATTAAAAACAATGAATTGCAGACTCATGACAAATAAGTTTGTCAGCCGTGATGGAGCAATCAGATCTAGAACTAGCAAGTGGTAAAGGTCCAATAAAGCTTCTAATATTTGCCAATAGGACGAAGGTATTTTCCAACATAGGTCCTGGGTTATTCAGTTTGGTTACTAAATAAACTTCTGGTAACATTACGCAATCATTCAGTCTATGTGGACGAAGGTATTTTCCAACATAGGTCCTGGGTTATTCAGTTTGGTTACTAAATAAACTTCTGGTAACATTACGCAATCATTCAGTCTATGTGAGATCCTCACGGATCGTCCAGTTCAACCTTACCTAACCTCAATAAAATATCCTATAGCATCGTAAATTTATCAAATTTCAATCATAATTTGCCCCCTCTTTTTTTGTTGAAGTCAAAAAAACCTGCCAGAGATTATACTCGCTTAATCTCATATTGCTTCTTAATAATATAAATTACTGCCTGCAATTTCGTTCTTAAGACACAGTGGAGAAATGCTAACGAGGAATACTTTTTCTTCAAAAAAATAGAAAAATTTACATATCAATATAGCAATTTTAGCAAACTTGTATATTAGTACAACATGCTATGAGTTTTAAGCACTTTGGTCATTTATTAATTTTATTGAAAATTTGTGCTATAAGCCCATACTCAAATTTCTTAAATTTTCAAAAATGGCGTGGGAATCCTAATAGCATACATACTTGAGTACGTGAAAATCAGTAATCCTCTATATATACACATATGTAGTAACACTTTTTTTTTGAAGGCTCTGAAGGTCCACAATCATACAATCATACCGCTATAACTTCTAGTTTATATTTATTTGTTTCGTCCTGTAAAATATAAACTGGTTGAAAATCAGAAGAGCTTATTTAAATAAAAAAATATTATAACTACCCGTAGAAAGGAAAAAACAAGTAAAATGTACCCCCAAAAAAATGTGATTAGTCTAGGATGAATCTAGTATGCGTCGCGGGAGAGTAAGCGAATATGGCCCGTTTTTATATCTTTATATGTGTTGGCGACATCCTTTTTATTTGTCCTACTACGGAAAGACCAGAGAAATTATTCCTTTAACTAAAACTAATCGCATAAGACTGTATTAGTTTCCGCGGTGTATAAGAGAAAAACAATGCCACTTAACAACAACCCAAAGACATTAATTACAGCCAAATCTACTTAAACTAAATTGCGTGACATCAAAACAAAATAACACTTTTTATATTACGCACTAAAATTGTCGCAGTTTTTCTTTCACTGTCATTCAATATTTGGTCGTATACTAAAACAAGCAAATTTTTATTTATGATATATTGAAATTGTCCATCTTCTAAATGGCGCATGAATACTTTTTATAGCCGTCTAAATTTTTTTTTTTTTTTTAAGTGATTTTATTCAAAAGGCCAAAACAACCGAAGTAAACAACAGTTTCGTTTGTTGTAAGGACAAATGAGGTAAACAAAAATATAGGTCGTCTCTTGTGCCGCCATATTATTTAAATTCTGCTTGTGGCTGCGTTGGCGTTCTTGCCTCTAAGCCATGCAATTTTGTCTCTGTGTATCATAAAATCACTCACTATAATGGGAAACAGAGTTGAGTAAAATTGATTCGCATAACAAATAAAAGAAAACTTGATTTCTTTTTTTTTCTGATATTAACACTGTACAACAAACTATAAGTTTCAAACGAAGTATTCATGTTCAGATGGCGGATGGCGGATTATTTTGGCTGAACATATGAACATGTGTTTAACAAAATGCTAGAGCTTACGATTTCTTCTCGAATGCAAGCGAGGTTTTCGAGACCCGAGAAATCGAGAACTCGACTTCTTCTCGACATAAACTTAATTGCTGTATGGACAGTACTTATACACTTGTTTTTTTTTTTTATTTGAGAATTTTTTTTTATTTTATTACTCGTAATAATCGCGAGCTTCTCGGCTTTCAATTCTTGCGAGATTCTCGAATCTCGAAATACTCTTAATATCCACGAGCTTCTCTACTTTCAATTCAGTCGCTGTATTGGCAGTACTCTATACATTTCGGTATTTTTTTAGTTGTGGTTTTGTGGAAATTTTCGCTTGTGCTCCAGAAGAAATCGTAAGCTCTGTATAAAACAGCCAATGAATCGATTAAATTGAATGTCGAGAAGCTCGCGAGCCTTACGCAACTTACGAGTAATTCGTGATTCGAGAATCTTGCGAGAAGGCGAGACTCGCGAGAAATCTCTTCTCGAACAAGTTCCAGAAATCGTAAGCTCTACAAAATACTGAACCGGACGAAAAATTATTTTAATAATAAATTATTTACAAAAAAATAAAACCCAAATAACTTTTGAAATACTATTAGGAAAATAATTGTCAAAAACCAGAGCGAGTTTTGAGAGACTTGAAATCTGTATATTAAGGCGAATCTATATAAAATGATGGAAAAGCGAATTCAACCCACTGCACTATGCAGAAGAAAGCAATGTCAAAAGAAAATGGATTTCGATTAACTAAAATCTTGCTGTGCTAAGGCGTTGCTTGGAAATTATAAAGATATCAGCTGACACCTGGTAATGAATTCGCATTATCTGTAAGACTGCAATTGATTGGACAACAAATCGGGATACTCTAAGGAAATGTCCGAAAAGTTCGAAATAAAAAGTTCAAAATTTTCGTAAAATCACCTCGAATAGTTTGAAGCTTTTTCAAAACGCTATCGGGATTGATTTGCGTATAACTAAGAGAAAAGGCTTTAAAGAGAGTTACAAGTTTGGTTTTTCCAGTTGTTGTTACTGTTGCGATAAAGAGAGTTGTATCGGTGTTGATGGTCCATGGTCGGAAAAAGAGCCAGTACGTTTCTGTAACAAGCACAATTAGGGTACAACTCCGACAATTTTGGAAACAGTTTAGTATGACCACATGGAAACTTCAAGGAAATCCGTCCCTCCTAGTTTCAGGAGGAATGCGGGGTCGCAATAGCCAGACGAAGGTATATTCTAGACCCCACTCTACTGGGGGCTACAATTATAATTGATTTTACAAATTATAACCGAACAGCTGGCGCCTTTTCTGATGCCTCGTTGCTTCAATTTTCCTGAGCTATTCAATACATTTTTATTAAGTTTTTGTAATCAGCGAAAAAATTTTCAAAACATATCCAAATATGAAAGTCGCAATTTAAAATCTAAGAAGGCTATATGAAGCAGATATAAGAATCACTTTTACAGTTTGCCAGCGTCAGTTCCCTGAGCATTTTGAAAAGGAAATGAATTAAGGTAAAGGCATGCCACTCCTCACGCTTACCGTGAAATATTCGTTCTTTAATCCAGAATTTTACTACAATTTTTGCATTTATGCAGCACAGTCTGTGATATTTGCAAATAGTGTTATGCTGTTCCTTGACATTCGGTGAATGAAGTCTACACTTTTTCGTATTTGTGGCTAACACGTGGTGTGCAGCGCACAATAGCGGTGTGTGGTCTATTGTTGGGAGTTTTGTTAACGCCATTTTCTGTTTTTTGTGGGTTCATGTTTTTTGTTTTTTCTGCTTCCGTTTTCTACATGTACAGAGTTCAACTAAAAAAGCAACGTACATGTTTTCACGTTTTGCATATTTAACTTAAGTAAATTTGGCCTAAAGATGTAAAGGAGTTCAGCAACTGGCGGCTATCCAACTGTAGCTTTTGCTAAAATGAGTTTATTTATTAGGTCACGAGACAAGGCTTGTGAACTCAAGTCCTATTTTCATTTAACAAATTTTAATATGGGTCATAGACAAGTTATTAATAAAATATGATTTTGCTCGAATATAAGTGAAAAACAAATAAGGACGGCACTATCTTCGGCTGTGCTGAACACTTCATATCTTTCGCGAACGGGGCTGAGTCATAATCTTATCCCATTCGTAATACGAAATACGTAGTAAACAGATGTACATACTTAAGCGATTTTTAAGATAAATATAAAATAACAAAATAGGTAGGGACTTTGTTTGAGGATGCAAATTTTCATATTTTTTATAGTCTGCATGTAAAAACTATGACCACGAATCACTTATTTCAATAACATATGACGTAAGATTAAATATTTGATGAAATTTTAAGCTTCTAGCCATAAAAAAAGGGGCAGAAATTACGGTTGTATAAGATTTAACTATATATAACCACCGAACTATACAATAATTTCAGACAACAATGAATGCTCTATACGTAAGCATTCGGTGAAATTTGAAGCTTCTAGATGTTAAAATGGAGCAGTAATTAGGAAAAGCTTCTTATCTGTATAATTGTGGGGATATATCCTATATATACGACCGATCTTATCTATTTTTTAAGACAATAATATGTGCAATATACGAAAGCATATGGTGAAGTTCGAAGCTTAAATCTGATAAATTGAGAAAGATATGAAAAAATCCTTTTTTCTGAAAAATCGGTTGTATGGCGGATATATGCTATATTGGTCCGATCTGGCCGGATCCGACAAATGTCTAATCGGACACCTAACGATACCCGCTCACCAAATTTTGGAAAAATATCTCAAAAATTGAGGGACTAGTTTGTATACAAACAGACATACGGACAGACGGACATGGCTATATCAACTCAGATCTTCATCCTGATCATATCTGTATACTTATTGGTGGGTCTATCTATTTCCCATTAAGGACTTACAATTTTGAGATTTGTGACGAAATCAATATACCATTTCATTTTCATTAAAGGTATAATTACTTAGCCGCTTGTTTGTATTACTTTTGCTTAGCGATAGGGGTACACAAATATGTTGTTCACCTGCTTTTACCATAAACAAGCGTAGACCTCACTTAAAGTTACGAATTAAAATTCTACATGCTATAAATAACTATAGTTCCAATCATGAGTGATATTTACAAATATATAAAACATATGCGAGGAGTGGTTGAAAGCTATTATCGGTAAAATTCCATGGTGTATTCAGAAGCTGATCACTGGTTATCAGAAAGCGGTTGATCAATAGTAATGTTTTCTGAATGCGCACAATTAGATTAAAGTAGATAATATGATTTACAAATATCATCACCATTATTACCTGGTGCATAACCGCCAAAGCGATTTTGGACACTTTGTACCAAGTTACATCAGACATCCATGTTTCGCGATTACTTCAAGAGAGGTAAAGTCTTCCTATATTGGAGCTCTAAGAGCACCTTTGTAGCGCAGACACGAAATCAGGTAGTCTGTTTGTCGTGTAATTGATGACCCTATAATACATGGTCGTATGGTCTGGCTCAAGCTACTCCGAGGTACTGACCCTCGCTGCATGTATTTAGTATGTAGTATTTAGTATTTATTTATTAAGCCAAATAGAATACAAAATCTTACAGGCTAAGTTGAAATATGTGGTAACAGTAGGCAAATTACTAGTATAAATAAATGGTTACTTATAAAAAGGGGTTATTGTACTTAAAAAGCGCTTTTTTGAGCAAGAAAAATCTATTTCCAAATAATGTAATTTTCTATTAAACTCAATCAAGGTTCTAGTAATTGGAGTATTGATTCCATAAAGAGCTTTGAAAAGACGAACATTGAAGAATTCGGAGTTTCTAAGCGCCCTGGCAGGAATGTTTATGAAAGTCCTCTCAAGGAGCATTGGCGGTCAGTCGCACAGCGAAAAACGTCAAAAAGAAACGACAGTGACTTAAATCAATCAATAGGCATCTAGCTTCATATGTCGGAATGGGTTCAGAGAAGCGTAAGCTGCGCAAAGTAAAATATAAGAATACTTTCTGGATCCGCTCGATTCTTGCAATGTGGCACTGATAATACGGCGACCAAATGAGACAGGCATACTCAAAGAGTACACAAACGCTGTATACAAAAGCTTTAGCGAGTAAGGGTATGAAGCCTAAGAAATTCAAGCATGGCACACGATTTCGAGTTGCAAAGGTTAATATGGTTTTATTTCACCAACCGTTGTAAGGGGCGAATTAGATAAATGGTATGAGATATCAACGACAATAACGGGTTTTGAAAAAGTTATATGAAAACATTTTTTTAAGTTAAGAGTTAACCGATTTCTATTACACCATGTACTTACATCATCCAAATCTAATTGCATCAATTCAGAGTCATTCCGACTGCGACTAAGTGAATAAATTTTAAAATCATCCGCATATAGTAGAAAACTAACTGCAGAGAAGCAAGAGCGAGTGTCATTAATGAACAATATGAAGAAAAGTGGCCCTAGGATGCTTCCTTGTGGAACACCAGAACAGGCAACGAAGGGCGAAGACCTCACATTGTCCACAACAACCCTACAACTGCGTTTTTGTAGGTATGATTCAATCCATTTTATAAACACTGAGTGGAGACCCACACAGTCCAGTTTCTTAACCAAGACTACATGAGAAACCCGATCAAAAACTTTAGAAAATTCCGTATATACTGCATCAACCTGACACCCAGACTGAAAAGCTGCGATGCAGTCATCAGAAAAAATAGCTAAGTTAGTCAAAGTTGAGCGTCCGGGAAGAAAGCCATGTTGCTCTGGACATACAATATGCTTAACGAAAACGAGTAATTTTTCTTGGATTATGCATTTAAAAAGCTTTGACGTGGCGGAAAGTTTAGAAATGTGTCTGTAGTTGCTAATATAATTTTTATTGCCATTCTTAAAAATAGGTGTAATAAAAGTCAGTTTCCACGCGTCTATGAAAGTACCCGAGGAAAGGGAACTATTAAATATTAACAAAAGGGGATAAACAAGAGCATCGCACTGCTTAAATAAAATTGCTGACAGACCATCAACGTCGGTATTTGATGAATGTTTAAGTCGAGAGATGCCACAAACGACATCATCATATTAACGCTATGTTTTTTCCAACCAAGTCTGCAAGTAAAATTTGCAAAATGGCATACAGTAATGTTAAATATTGATACCACGCATACCTGTCTAATTTTTTTGAGGTAGGTTATTTTTGTGAGGCTGTCCACCAAACAAGAACTCCATAATATAGGATGGGCTTTACGCTCGCTGCAAATAGTCAATGAGAGAGAGAGAGCGATAAACCCCACGTACATATCAGCACTATATTACATGCATAACGTGCCGATGAGGCTCTCTTCACTCTCTGCTCCACGTTGTGCTTCCATGACAACTTTCTATCTAGAGTAATTCCTGGATATTTTGTGAAACGTTTCTCCTGCAGGGTTACCCTCACGCAGCTTAGGCCTGTTCCAATTTGGTACCTTGTACCTCTTAACAAACAAGACCATCCATCCATCTTCTCCGCGTTGGTGGTCAACCCGATATTAGATACCCAGGTATCTATATTCCGAAGCATCCGATCCATCAAAGAGCTAATTATTATATTATTCAAATTTCTATTGTGTTTAATTATTATAATTTAATTCCAGTTTCATATTCGTGCTGGCATTTTAAAGTGGATTTACCAATATTTAAAAATTCAACCTGATTAGATATTGGGACAACACGCTGTCCAAAATTAACTATAAGTGAATTTTCTTTTAGAAAACCTTAATTTTTTCCCAAGGAAACGTTACTAATCCTAATATAGAAATAATTCAGTTTTTATGTAATTTGATTTATTTCAAAGAGAGTTTAAAATTTCGTCATCGTTACCAGCAACATTGTACTTAAATTTCATTATGTGTGACGCCGTATCTAAGCCACCTACGAAAAACATTTCATCTAGTTTAATAATATCCCATTCCACACTTATTTCATATTTCTACACATTTTTTTCCTACTTAAAAAGAAAAAAATTTCTTCATTCTTTGCTCAAATTATTTTCTCTGTAACTAGCAGCCACCAAGTTTTGTGTTGTCAGTCGTAGCTTATAAATTACAATAACAAAAGGTAGAAACGTTAGTGCTAACGTTGAGTATTATGTTGGCCATTCACGGTTTAGCATTACCAGCATTACCAAATAATACTCATATACATATTTACGCGTATACAAACCATTTTTAAATTAAGCTACTTTTTTGAGAACTTTTTGAGTATTACAATACAATAAAAATCCAGTACGAACCACAAAACTGTCATTGTTCGTCAAAACAAAAAAATAGATATGTAAGTTAACGTGATTTATGTGGAATATAAGTATTTATTGTAATACGATTTTTAAGAATTGTTTCTCGTTTTTACAATATCTTTTCATTTTGCTTTGCCTTGTCACTGTCGCCATTGCCTGACATTGAATATTTATAAAGAACAAAATTGTTCACAACCATTTGGAAGCTCTCTGGAAGGCATCTGTAAAGCAGAATACTGATGTTCACAAGGAAAAAAGTGAAGCAATAGGAAATAGATTGCCAAATGGTGTAGAAAAGATAGCGTGATGTTTGTGGAAAAAAATATATATAGATATATAAAAAGAAAAAAAAAAAAAAAAATGTACAAAATAGACTTACAAATGTTTCGAGTATTTTAAGATAAAAACCAAACTGTCCACATGTCCACAGCGTTCTTCCCATTAGATAACCTTTTCAAGTAGGATACAGCGTTGACAAGCTATGGGGCAAAAAAAAAAAGAAAGAAAAACAACATTATTATTCTTGGAAGCCAAAGTGCAATAGAACATAGCACCCAAATCTTGACATAGCATATTTTTTTCGTTTAGGGCTCACTTGTAATAATAATATACAAAACTCATTTTGTTCGCATCATTCTTTTTTGTAACAAAATTAACTTGTGCCCTTTTTGGCTATTTCAACCTTTTTCTAACGTTATTTGCAATTTTTTAGAAAATAAATGTTTTAAGTTCACATGACATAGGGAAAAATCCATTTCTCTAAATAAAAGGTTTCTATAATAAAAAAGGCCAGAGCTCGCCCAGGGTTCAGAAATTAGTCCCAACAGAGATAAATTGACCAGAACTAAATATTCTTGTGCTTTTTGATTTAATCTACGCCGAAATTTGGGGTTAACGATTAAAACTAGACTTATTAAACAGAAAATGTATGAAAAAATTGATTTTGCAATTTTTTAAAGTTTTTTTCTAATAAAGAGGAATAAATTGCTTATTTTTATTAAAAATCCAACCTTTTGTAGGTTTTGAGACGCCGAACTCGAATACGTATAAAAATATATATGTTCGAAATATAATTTTTGCGAAAAGTACAAAGTATATGCTTAACCCTTCTGTTACGTTATGGTCATTTGGTGGCCTTATGTGCTTTGCTTTTCTGATATCTCTTGATAGGAGTAAAATTTTGGAATTTCCTTTCATGACTTTGTGTATTAAGCGAAACACATTTTATAAAGCCCAAAGAGCAATATTTAGCCTATTTCTATTAGTAACTGATAATAAAAAAAACTTCCGTGGGCCATTCAGTGACCAGAGCAGTTGTCCTGAGCATAACAAGAAATTTTCGTATAAAAAATAATAAAAATGATAATAATTGAATACCATAGATCTTTTGGAACATTTAGGCGAAATTTTTTTTCCAATTAGTTATACGGGGATATTTTTTCCCAAAGATTTATGTAGACCTATGTTTTCTACGCTGATTTCAAATGATAACAGCTTAAGGAGTGGAATTATAATAAAGAAAGCGTTTTATTGCAGATTACACTCGGAAGGTATCACTTCCAAGAGGCGACCCGCTTAAAAAATTTTTTTGAAAATGTTTTTATGTAAATTATTCCATTGGCTGAACTAAAGACCTTCGGTATCATACGTATATACCACGTCGACCGTATCGCAAGAATACCGATATATAATCAATTAAACCAATAAATCTTACCAACTGCATCAGAAATTATCAAAAATTTTACCGAAAAGCATTGCAAATAACAGCAAAAAATACGCATGTGAACCAGTAAGTTTTTCTTAATATAACAGAAGGGTTAAGGTGCAATTTATATTAGCAAAAATGCTTTAGACTTTCTTTTTAATTTGTAACGAGTTAAGTATTCTCTCATATAAAATGCACTGAAAACCTATCAATTGCATACATTTTGGCGGCCTTCAAAGTGAAAATTTCTTTTATAACCCATACAGTTTTTTTTACAAATTCTAGATCTATAGCAGGATGAAATTTATAGAGAAAAAAAAAAACATTCCTTTTTTTTAAATTTAAAAAAAAAAAAAAACGGTCAGAAAATGCAATGAGTTTTTTGAAAAACGAGTTTTTATCGTTATCCAATTTTTCGCATATAGCCATATAACTGACCGATCAAACTTTTTTGACTCTAGCCTAAACCGCTACATAGAAATTTGAATTTGAGACATATTTTTCCCATTTACTCCAATACACAAGAGTGTCGTATTCATGTTAAATTATAAGATTTGAGTTGTTTTATGGTTTCCAATAAAACGTTTGTTTAAAGCATACCACATACGAAGAATAGGAGACTTTGTGGATTACCTTATTGTTTCAATACCGGATTATTATCAGAAGCGAGTTATTATCGTCAAGTAATCGGTTCGGGTTTGGTGCGTCGTCGGCTCTTTATTAGTCTTTTGTAGGCTTGTCATTTAGGACTTACATATTTGTCATCGGCTTTATGTTGAAATTTTGTTGGTATCGATTTTATCATAAACCTATAAAAAATAAATAAATGCAAGGTGTGATAAGCTCCGAAGAGATTTTGAGCCGAGCTTCTCCTCCAGTTTGACTCGTATTCCTTTTGATTTTCCCCATAAAAACGGCAGACAAATTATTCCTACTCCAAGCGGCATCTCAATTTTCACTGAGAAGATTTTCGTGGCAAAAATACACTCCAAATATATACAAATCACTTCCGAGAAGCGACCCCGATAAGAAATTTTTTTTAATAATTGAAAAAACTATTTTCTTAAATTTTGATGTATACCCGGGAGTTAAACCCAGGACCCTCTGTGTTGGAGTCGGAGCATGCTACCACCATACCACGCCAGCCTTTAAGTTGTCTTTAATAAGCTAATAAAAGCTTGGTTTCCTCAGAAAACGGTGCCGCTATATTACGATTTCAAAAGAACGGTCACTATAATCATCGTCATTAGCGACACTGCTTTTTTCAAAATCTGACAGAGCGTATGTAGACGATTTCATGGTTGTTATTTTGGCTTTTTTGACTCTTTTTTATTTTTTTGCTTTACACTTGAATTTTTATTTTTTTTTTATTATTGAAATATTTGACAAGATATTCACCGCTTTGAGTATGACGTTGGGAAAGAACATTGATGAACGAGTAGTCTTCTTAGTTTCTACATCATAAATTTTACATTGCAAAGCTTTTGACAGGTGCTCTACCGCTATGTAGCGGCCGCTGTATAGCGGCACCGATTTCGAGAAATTCGGGCTTTAGCACGCCGATAGCAAGTTGGCAGCACCACGATATGGAGATATTAACCTTTCGATAACAAACTGATAACATTTTTGTTTTGGTAATATTTAAATGGTGGTTAAATAAGAATTTCTCTAAATTGTGCACGAAGTTGTTCCACGCATAATACCCAAATGGTACAGGAAACACTTTCAAAATGGGCACGGAAATATTTCCATAAAAAACCCTCAAAACAGTCCGAAATCATATTGACATAGTCTGGAAATCATCTTAAAAAAAACTCCATTCAGTTGTATCAATAATCTTAGGAATATGGAAAAAGTTCCTATATTTTCTCAAAAATGTACCACCTGGTACCGATTATAATTTCTTAGTTTACATTTTTATAAATAACTCTAGTACACGACAACCTTGTTTTGCCCGAAACTTGGTTTGCCTTCATTCTCTGTCGCATTCTCTTCTAATTTATCTCATATTTTTCTTCTTATTACTGCCAATTTGTCATTTCAATTATCTTCCTCCTGCTTTCAAACCCACTCCGACTCCAACCACTGCTCCCACTCCCATTTCCACTTCCACTCACATTCTTACTCCCGTACCCATTCCTACTCCCACTTACACTCAATTACTCATATGTGGAATCTACATATATACAAAATGTGCAATATCTGCTTTACCTGACCGGCCGTTTTCAATTTCTTTGTTTTACTAAACCACTATGAAACTATACAAAACTGACGCAGTTACAATTTCTTAAATCGCATCCATCTTTACATATACGTTATATATAGATAACTGAAATGTTCTTCTGCCAGATAATTTTCTTTTCGGCCATGTATCTACTTTCTCAGTAACCAAATCCTTCAAAAATAAAATAAAAAATGTCTCTCATCCTTTCCCATTTCTCTGCTTTTCAATCCCAGTCTCTCATCCGTATCTTCTCCTATTCCCTTTCCGATTTTTCTCTCTTCTACACCCACTTTATAATTTTCCCGCATTGGATTTTATATTTGAAATTATACTAACTATTAGAAAGGTCGCCCAAATAATATATTTCAATTGGCACCATCCTGTACTAAATGTCAAGCAAACCTATTTGAAAGAAAATACAAACAGTCATATATAATAGCTGTGGTCTCAATCGATAAATGTAAATTGTTATGTTCCTTTCCGGGGTACATAATCCAAATACGACCAAGTTGCTGGGTTTTTTTTTATTCTGATGCGAAAAAATTGTGACCATTGCGACAGTGGCTCATATCTCTGAGCAGAGAAGATTTAAGACTTACGATGGGCATACTAACTGAACACTATCTTCTGGCGTCACATGCTTATAAGTTTGGCCTCTTTAGTAACAACAGAAGTATGAAGTGCGAGCTGCAGGAAAAAATCTATGGTCGTGCCCTGCACTCCGCAGGTCATGGCTTCAGCTATAAGGGGCGGCAGAGTTGGCTGATCTCAAGGCAGCAATTAAACTAGGTTCTAGAAAACTTCTAGTATTTGCAAGGTCCTGGAACCTGATTGGGGTTCTTCCGCTAGGTTGTGAAACAAATTCTGGTAGCACTATTGACACTTCTACTCTCTGTATGTGAAGTCTTGAACAGATTAAAAATTCATTTCGTGTGAATGTTTGCTCGTATTTGCTCGTAGGTACAACAAACTTTGAGAGGAACTTTCACCAAATCACATTGTGCGGCAAAATTAAACATGTGGAATAAGATCAAATTGTAAGATAAGCCAGTATTCGCTAGTGTTTTTAACTTCGGGAGTGCATTCATAAGTATGTACGATGTATTTTCATTTCGTATCAGGTTAACATACATATGTACATATTTTTGCATATTTATGTTGTTCATAGTTCATTATAAAAATACTCATACGTTAAAATTTTGAACTCTGTGCAATAAGGAGATGTAATCTATCAATATAGGTATATAAAGAATGTTGTACATATGTTCGTATGCAGCTTATTTAATTCGAAACCACTTCCCGATTTTACTAAAATTTGCAGGATAGGTTCACAGCCATATTTTTCCAATCCTTTTTTTTTTTGTAATATACCATTCGCATGTCTATATATTTTTTTTTTTTATGCCAAAGAAGTTTAACTTCTCACGCGCGTACATAAGTAACGCACCCATTTTTATACTCAGCTGAGCAGAGCTCACAGAGTATATTAACTTTGTTCGCATAACAGTAATCCGTAACGGCATAAACTAATCGAGATAGATATAGACTTCTATATATCAAAATGATCTGGGTGAAAAAAGAAATTCATTTAGCCATGTCCGTCCGTCCGTCCGTCTGTCCGTACTTCTGTAAACACGATAACTTGAGTAAATTTTGAGGTATCTTGATGAAATTTGGTATGTAGTTTCCCGGGTGCTCATCTCAGATCGCTATTTAAAATGAACGAAATCGGACAACAACCACGCCCACTTTTTCGATATCGAAAATTTCGAAAAAACGGAAAAAGTGCGATAATTCATTACCAAAGACGGATAAAGCGAAGAAACTTGGAGGTGCGTAAACCTTATGACACAAAATAGAAAATTAGAAACATTTTGGACAATGGGCGTGGCAACGCCCACTTTTAAAATAAGGACATTTAAAAGTTTTGCAAGCTGTAATTTCGCAGTCGTTGAAGATATCATGATGAAATTTGGCGGCCATGTTACTGCTATTACTATATGTAAGCTAAATAAAAATGAGCAAAATCGGATGACGAACATGCCCACTTTAAAAAAACAATTTTTTTAAATTCAAATTTTAACAAACAATTTAATATCTTCACAGTATATAAGTAAATTATGTCAACATTCAATTCAAGTAATGATATGGTGCAACAAGATACAAAAATAAGAAAATTTCAAAATGGGCGTGGCTCCACCCTTTACATTTAATTCGTCTAGAATACTTTTAATGCCATAAGTCGAACACAAAATTACCAATCTTTGTGAAATTTGGTAGGGGCATAGACTCTATGACGATAACTGCTTTTCGTGAAAATGAGCGAAATCGGTTGAAGCCGCGCCCAGTTTTTATACACCGTCAGTCGTCTGTCCTTCCGCTCGGCTGTTAACACGATAACTTGAGCAAAAATCGATATATCTTTCCTAAACTTAGTTCACGTACTTACTTGAATTCACTTTATCTTGGTATAAAAATGGCCGAAATCCGACTATGACGACGCCCACTTTTCCGATATCGAAAATTACGAAAAATGAAAATAAATGCCATAATTCTGTACCAAATATGAAGAAAGAGATGAAACATGGTAATTGGATTGGTTTATTGACGCAAAATATAACTTTAGAAAAAAAACTTGGTAAAATGGGTGTGACACCTACCATATTAAGTAGAAGAAATTGAAAAAGTTCTGCAGGGCGAAATCAAAAGCCCTTGGAATCTTGGCAGGAATACTGTTCGTGGTATGACATATATAAATAAATTAGCAATACCCGACAGAAGATGTTCTGGGTCACCCTGGTCCACATTTTGGTCGATATCTCGAAAACGCCTTCACATATACAACTAAGGGCTACTCCCTTTTATAACCCTCATTAATACTTTTAATTTGATAGACATATCGTACAAACACATTCTAGAGTCACCCCTGGTCCAACCTTATTGCTATATCTCGAAAAGGCGTCCACCACTACATTTTAAATAATCATTAACACCTTTCATTTGATTCACATGTCATACACACACATTCCAGGGTTACCCTAGGTTCATTTTACTAAATGGTGATTTTCCCTTATTTTGTCTCCAAAGCTCTCAGCTGAGTATGCAATGTTCGGTTACACCCGAATTTAGCTTTCCTTACTTCAAATTTAATCTGTAAATTTGTCAGTTGGACTAATAAATAAATTAAAACTTTTTTTAATGCATTCATATCAGCAAGAGCCAATTTAAACGAATTTATATTTATTTAAATACATTGACATTGGGTTATGTACAAAAAAATTGAAATTGGTTTATTCATGCAATAAACCATATGTGACTAAATTAAGTGGCACATTCTTTGTCAATTATAAAATTTTTGCTAAACAATTTATTCTAAAAATCAATTAAATATGTTCGTACACATAACTTTGTACTTAGTATGTATACATATGTATGTATAAGAATTTGTATGTGTCACTGGTATGTCACAATTAAAGTCGTTAGAAATTTTTTTATATATTTAAACAATAAAATGTAGTTTGTGATTTATATTCATGGAATGTGCTATGTATAAACGGATTTCACAGTAGATAAATCTTTATAAAGGTTCCAACTTTGTGTTTATTGGTTTTGATTACAATTGTAGTAAATTATCTAAAAAAGTTGTTTATGAATATTTTAAATATGAAAGTTTTAGGGGAAATAGGCTAACATTATTTGTTTATTTGAAAATATTTAAATAAATCATAAATAAATAAGTTTTTATCAAAATATTTAACAGAAAATTTTTGATTGAAAAAATTAACTGAAAATGTGATGATAATAAATATAAAATGCGGTCGTTCCGCCAGAAAGCACACTACGGTTTCTCGATTTATTGAGCCTCGTAATTCTCGCTTGTATTCGGTAGAATAAAAATCGATACCGATGATGGTACAACGCTGAAACTGGTTTGTCTCGAAACCAAATTTGACAAGGGATGACGGAAAATTGTTTCAATATACATCAACTAGCTTTAAAACTCAATTTTTTTGTTTTTGTCGTTCGTTTCTTATATAGTTGTCTATCGTTAATTTATAACATTCGATCTTTCTAAAAATTTTCGTTAAGTTGTCATTATTGTGTGAAATAATTCAGTAATAATGATACCATCTACGAGGTTACGGCATAAAACCTGCCAAAAAATGGTATAAAAATAGTTCAATACATCCGTGAGTTTAAATGTCTATGATAATTCACTAGCTAGTTAGCATAGCCTCTAAATATTTATGTTTCTGATTTTGGACACAGACAAATACACTTTGACCAAAATATTTCCTCATACATGCTTAATCTTCAATAGTAATGACAAAAAAATCAAAGAACCTGACTTTTATTCATAGAAAGAAGATTTCATCTGGTATTTGACCACCTAAAGAAAAAAGAAACGTAAAAAACGATAATCACCGAAGAGATTTTAGGCTGAGATTCTCTTCCAATTTGAGTAGTGTTTTTTTTTTAATTTTCCACAAATTGTCGGGAGTGGACCTCGTTGTTTTATGCCGACTCCGAACGGCATATGCAGGGCAGATGAATTTTCACTGAGAGAATTTGATGTTAGAAATACACTCGGAGTGATTGAGAAACACACTGTCGAGAGGCATCCCCGATTAGAAAGATATTCTAACTGAAAAACTGGTTTCTAAAATTTTGATATTGCTTTGCCCGGGGCATGAGTCCTGATCTTCGGTGTGGTAGGCGGAGCACGCTACCATAATACCACGGCGGCGCTACTTGTCCTATTGAACTACACGTTGCACAAGTGGTTCTTTGTAGATTTTATAGACTGACATTATACTATAATTATGTCTTCTAAATTTATACCAGCAGGCGGAAATTACTCGGTCTTCAGTCCTTGTGTGATGTGTCTGACAGAAGAACTTGCTTCTCCCTCAAATTTTCCCATAACGTTATAAACTCTAACATCGACTATTCTAACGTATCCAGTTTGTCCATTCCATATGTTCCTCCGATAGATCGTGTATACACATATTATTTATCAAAGTAACTCATAAAACGAACTCGACAAGACTAGAAAATCGATGTAGTAAATATGTATATCTCTCTTGTATGTGAGAAAGTGTGAACTTTTGGACTAAAAAAATACTTTAATAAAGTCCGTCGTGGTTTCAAGCCCGCACTGCACTTGAATGTGATGTGACTACCCCGTACCCCGTAACAGCGTAAACTAATTGAGATAGATATAGCCTTCTATATATCAAAATGATCTGGCCGAAAAAAAATTCATTTAACCATGTCCGTCCGTCCGTCCATCCGTCTGTCCGTAAACACGATAACTTGGGTAATTTTTGAGGTAACTTAATGAAATTTAGTATGTAGATTCCTGGGTACTCACCCCAGATCGCTATTTAAAATGAACGATATCGGACTATAATCACGCCCACTTTTTCGATATCGAAAATTTCGAAAAACAGAAAAAGTACGATAAATTACTACCAAAGGCGGATAAAGCGATGAAACTCGGTAGGTGGGTTGACCTTATGACGCAGAAGAGAAAATTAGTAAAATTTTAGACAATGGGCGTGTTACCGCCCACTTTTAAAGGAAGATAACTTAAAAGTTTTCCAAGCTGTAATTTGGCAGCTGAGTATGTAATGTTCGCTTACACCCGAACTTAGGCATCCTTTCTTGTTTTTTTATGATATCAGGGACCTCCTACTGTCCTAGTTAAGTGTCAGAGGCCCATTCTTCTTGACTACTCTAATGTTGAAGCAAAAAATTGTTCTGCTATTGCTCTGACTCTGAACATAAACAGACTACGAAGCAGAGCCGTAGACAAGTGAAAGTTTTCTCAGGCTCTGCAATGAATAACGTCGTGTCTTAGAGCAGAAAAAATAGCAGAGTTAAAACTAAGCATGATATGCTACTCACAGTTGAGCCGCAGCGAAAAAGAAATAGCTATGTTCTCCATTGGGCACTGATATGCAGAGCTTTGCCTTTTCTCTAGTTATTGTTGTTGGGACTGATGTAACGTTATGATGTTGTTGGTTTCGTACTTGAGATTTTAATCGCAGGCTTTCAGCTTTTGTGGCTTCTATTTTTGTTGTTATTGTTATTGCATCGGGACACTCACCTCTGTTCACTTCTCCTTTCAATGATTATGTCGCTCATACTTCTTATTCTGCGGTTGTTTACGGTCTAAAAAATGACGTAGCTCATAACAAAAACTTAGGAATATTATTTCCTTTATATTTAGCTCAATGCTCAAAACAGCAGCGCATTTTCAATCCCTGGTTTATTTATTTGTTTTACTGATTTCGTTGTTGTAATTCCAGCGAAGACGTACTGCTACTCTTCAGGAAAAGGCACAAACAGCCCAACTTTGAACTATCAAGGCTAAATGACCTGAAATTCACGATATAATGTGAGACTAGCAATCTTTTAATAACTAAACTGGAAATCTTGCATAAGTAGCAAGCATAGAAAGTCTGTATTGCTGTAGGAATCATTGTCTCATCATCACAGATATATTTTTGCGTGCTAGGTGCGTTGGTGGCATAAAAGTCTGCACAACCTGCCCCACGGTGGGTTTGATTCCATCTTAAACATGATACCGATATAAATGTACATCGTCACAAATTCACGGGGTGCCTGAACTATGTTTTAATTGGGAGTCAGACCACCTCAGAGGTTTTTTTCGGATTCCTGTTTTGTGAGCTAAAATAACCTCAGCAGGAAACTTTTACGAAAATTCTTCAAGCGTTTTTTGAGAAAACTGCATTTTGGTGCATTATCATGTAACATCGACTGCATTTTTTGTCAGTGAAAATATAGCTTTGCCGATGTGCAGCGCAATTTGTAGGTCTTATAAAGCACATAGTCCCCACGTACTTAGAATTTCCAGTATACCCTCAAACTCTGGAGCTAGGGTCCAAACAAATCCTTTTCATAAGTTGATTCATATATTGGATTATAACCTTATTTCTGTTTGGGCTGCGAACAAAACTTTTATATCAACAGAAAAGAAATATTTTTGCGCTTACGACATTGAATAATTTGTAAATTTATATGCAGAAATGTCAGAAAGGCCTTAAGAAATAACTTAAAATTCATCGTAGTGCATCACTTGTTCATTTTGTATAATAGCTTTCTTGACTATTTTGGTTACGTGTATATACAGTAAATTCAAAACTCCCAGATACTAATCAGCAACTTCCAGATATTATTCCAGATCGTTAGTCATCTTACTGATGTCAGTAATATCTTTCGATATTCCTTAGTTGTGGATAATGTTATACTCTGAAGATTCAGCCATTCAGTTCCGTTGACTAAAACGTTTCCCTCTTTATTTCAGGAAAAGAAAATAACCCGCCCCCTCCCGACAAAAGGAAATAAAGACTGTAAGCGTTATTTTCCTGCACGTTACTTCATATTTCAGAGAAGTAGTGAAGTATTTTTTATTATACTGAGAAAATCAGTGCTGCAGATAAGTCACAAAGCAAAACTTGAATTTGTGAGGGCGTCAGGATGGACTAAATTTTTTAATATTGACTTCACCTGTCTGATTTTATTGCACCATGGTCTAGGTGTTCCTTTTCTCGCTACTTAAATGCAATTGACGATCTGAAAAAATATTTTAAAGGAAACGTACAATTGCTGGCGTATGTTGACAATATCGATATCATCGGCGTGAACATCAGAGCCGTGAGTTCTCCTTACTCCAAACAGAACAAAGAAACCGAAAAGATGGTTTGATAGTAAATGACGAAGAAACTGCTGCCATCAAGTAAAGAGTCCGCGCATTTGGCAACCACCCCACTGTTCGCAGCCATAATTTTGAAATAGTAAAAACTTCGTATATTTAGGGCGCCCAGAATAATACCAACAATAAAGTCAGGGTTGAATTTTGGATTGAGTATGCAATTAAAAATAATAGTCCCTTTCGACAAATGAAAATAATGCTTTACAAGTCACTTATCGTACCTTTCCTGCTATATATTGCAGAAGCATGGACGAAAGTTGTAAACATCTGATAAGGTGGCTCTGCGAGTACTCGACAAAAACGAGTACTAAATAATATTTAATGATTGGCTGTTCGAGCTTTGTGCTGATATAAATATGATTATACTTATAGCACAAAGTGGCTTTGCTGATAAGGCCTTTTTACGCGAATAAATGACCATGGTCAGGCCCAAAAAATATTCTAAATGGAACACACCAATGCAAAAAGAGAGTCCGTTGCTTGTCAGCACTATCCTGCAAACATAAATATAGCCTCTAAATGTGCATTAATATAACAATCATTTCTTTAAATTTAAAATTAACAAGTAAGGAAGGTTAAGTTCGGGTGTACATACTCAGTTGAGAGCTATGTTGACAACATAAGGGAAAATAACCATGTAGGAAAATGAACCGAGGGAAACCCTGGAATGTGTTTGTATGACATGTCTATCAAATGAAAGGCACTAAAGAGTATTTTATGAGGGAGTGGACCTTAGTTCTATAGGTGGACGCCATTTAGGGATATCGCCATAAACGTGGACCAGGGGTGACTCTAGAATGTATTTGTACGATATGGGTATCAGATTAAAGGTATTAATGAGGGTTTTAAAGGGAGTGGTGGTAGTTGTATAGGTGGTCGCCTTTTCGAGATATCGCCATAAAGGTGGACCAGGGTTGACTCTAGAATGCGTTTGTACAATATGGGTATCAAACGAAAGGTGTTAATGAGTATTTTAAAAGGGAGTGGACCTAAGTTCTATAGGTGGTCGCCTTTCCGAAATATCGCCATAAAGGTGGACCAGGGGTGACTCTAGAATATGTTTGTACGATATGGGTATCAAATGAAAGGTGTTAATGAGTATTTTGAAAGGGCGTGGGGCTTAGTTCTATAGGCGTACGCCTTTTCGAGATATCGCCGTAAAGGTGGACCAGGGGTGACTCTAAAATGTGTTTGTACGATATGGGTATCAAATTAAAGGTATTAATGAGGCTTTCAAAAGGGAGTTGTGGTAGTTGTATATGTGAAGGCGTTTTCCAGATATCAACCAAAATGTGGACCAGGGTAACCCAGAACATTATCTGTTGGATACCGCTAATTTATTTATATATATAATACCACGAACAGTATTCCTGCCAAGATTTCAAGGGTTTTTTATTTCGCCCTGCAGAACTTTTTCATTTCATTCTACTTAATATGGTAGGTGTCACACCCATTTTACAAAGTTTTTTTCTAAAGTTATATTTTGCGTCAATAAACTAATCCAAATACCATGTTTCATCCCTTTTCTCGTATTTGGTTTAGAATTATGGCATTTTTTCGTTTTTCGTAATTTTCGATATCGAAAAAGTGGGCGTGGTCATAGTGCGATTTAGGCCATTTCTTATACCAATACAAAGTGAGTTCAGATAAGTTCGCGAACTGAGTTTAGTAAAGATATATTGATTTTTGCTCAAGTTATCGTGTTAACGGCCGAGCGGAAGGACAGACAGTCGACTGTGTATAAAAACTGGGCGAGGCTTCAACCGATTTGGCCCTTTTTCACAGAAATAAGTTATCGTCCTAGAATCTAAGCCTCTATCAAATTTCACATGGATTGGCAAATTTTTGTTCGACTTATGGCATTAAAAGTATCCTAGACAAATTAAATGAAAAAGGGCGGAGCCACGCCCATTTTGAAAATTTCTTTTGTTTTTGCATTTTGTTTCACCATATCATTACTAGAGTTGAATGTTGACATAATTTATTTATATACTGTAAATATATTAAATTTTTTGTTAAAATTTGACTTTAAAAAAAATTTTTTTTAAAAGTGGGCGTGGGCGTTCCGATTTTGCTAATTTTTATTAAGCATACATATAGTAATAGGAGTAACGTTCCTGCCAAATTTCATCGTGATATCTTCAACGACTGCCAAATTACAGTTTGTAAAACTTTTAAATTACCTTTTTATAAAAGTGGGCGATGTCACGCCCATTGTCCATAATTTTACTAATTTTCTATTCTGTGTCATAAGTTCAACTCACCTACCAAGTTTCATCGCTTTATTCGTCTTTGGTAATGAATTATCGCACTTTTTCGGTTTTTCGAAATTTTCGATATCGAAAAAGTGGTCGTGCTTATAGTCCGATATTGTTCATTTTAAATAACGATCTGAGATGAGTGCTCAGGAACCTAAATACCAAATTTCATCAATATACCTCAAAATTTAATCAAGTTATCGTGTTAACGGACAGACGGATGGACGGACGGACGGACATGGCTCAATCAAATTTTTTTTCGATCCTGATGATTTTGATATATGGAAGTCTATATCTATCTCGATTCCTTTATACTTGTACAACCAACCGTTATCCAATCAAAGTTAATATACTCTGTTAGCTCTGCTCAACTGAGTATAAAAAGTGTCGCGAAAGCTCTGCCATTTTGAGTTTCAGTTTGCTATTAGTGTTTAAATTGATTCCATTTTATTCCATTTATAATTATTTTATTTTATTCATCTAACTGCACATTATTTATATTTATAAAAAATCGTTTTTTTCTCAATTAAACTGTTAACACACACTTTTAGTTAAGCATTAACGTTTTTATTATATGGAAATTTTAATTTAATTTTTACACCGCATTTTTGGTGCAACATAACAACAACAACGTCAACAACGCAAACTGGAATACCAGAAAATGCCAATACGGCAGATTATATAAAAACTAAATATTTTGCAGAATAAATCACAAAAGAGACCACAAAACTACTATATCTACTAACAAAACTAAGTAATACCGGAAATTGTTGTACAGTTACATTTAACGTCTACTGCATTGGTCCCAAAATCCCCATCCTCTTGTAGTCCCAGCGCGCTGAGTTAGTCTGAAAATAACTTTCTAATAAATATGATCATAAGCACTCACATAACTTACATGCTTTCTAAGAAAACCAACAAAAAAATGTGTAAGCGATTATGACAAATAAATAGCTAATGCGAGGGCACAGTCCTGATCGTTTCAAATACTTATTAACTTACGAAAAGGGATCCAATTTAATGCCTTGTAATAAAGCCTTATGCTTGCTTTACTATGACACATCTGATGATATAAGTTAAGCTAAATAAAATTTATTTCACGTTTTTGAAAATTATTTTTCAAATTTCAAATCAAATATAAGATACAGATAATTGCTCTTTTTTATATTTGAATACACCAAGGTAATGAATTTGGGCTTTAGAATATAACCAAGAAATTGCTTTTGTTTTATGACTTTTTTAAGAAATTAAAGGTATAACTTTTAAAAGTGGACTGTTATCAAAAGGGTTGAAAGTAGAATTAAAAGATGACCTTAATCACAAAACTCAGAAAAAAAATTAAAAGTTGTCGTTTATTATAAAACTCAAATAAAAAAAAATTTAAGTTGACTTTTATTATAAAACTCAAAAATAAAATTTAAAAGTTGACTTTAATAATAATAGTCCAAAATTATAGTTAGAAATACATTTTTAATACAAAAGTCAAATCTATTTTTTGACTCTTTTATAATAAAAAATGAAATACAGCACCCACGAAACAGGTTCACAGTAATAATCTGTCACCCTAAATTATAAAAAGTTAATATATGTATTTATGAATTTCAAAAAAAAACTCATTTAGTTCGTATTTAACACAACGCTATTTCTTTATTGATATTATCTTCGTAACTTTATCGGGAATATTTTGTGATTCCTTTTTGAATCATTTTGACGTAGACCCAGAATTATTTCACAATTTTTTTGAATTATATCGTGATCACTCCAGAGTTATTCCGGGATGATTTTCAGGTTGTCCTTTATATCGTATTGGACATATTTCACATTCATTTCCAGATAATTTCTTGACTATTCCCGGATCACTACGGGGCCTTTCAAGATTGCTTTCGAGATCGTTTCAGGAGCAGTTTAAAATTATGTTAGGTTCATTTTGGAACAACTTTTGGTCAGTTCAAGCCTGTTTCAGGATCGATTGAGGAATATTTCGGAATCAATTAGTCACTGTATTTCAAACTAATTACTTACAAACTTACTAGATCACTTAAGGACCATTTCAGGCCTATTTCTGAATTACTGCAGGACCATTTCAGAGTAATTTGAGGGTTGTTTTTGGGATATTTTCAGGCTGTTGCGGGATTGTTTGGTATATGTTTTCAGTAGTATGGCTTGATGTTTCATCAGAAGCAAATGTAATGTGAGAAAATTGTATGCGGTCATATCGCCAGTTTCATATATGCATAAACATATACTTAAGGCTCTTGGTAATGTTTTTGTAAATGTATGTATAGTAGCATTCATAGGAGTGAAATGTAATGAATAATTTATAACATTCGATTCAGACGTTCCAGCTTATCGAAAAAGATCGAAGTTGTAGTTTGAACTCTGAAGACTCCATAAAATTTGGAGCTTTAAGCACTTTGCGGACCCCTTAAATCCCTTAAGATTGTTCAAGTGATTCTTGTTATAACTGTCGAGGACTTACCTCGATATGGTCCGAAACCAGTCCTTAAGTCATTTCGAAAAATAAACCTGAAATAACGCTCAGATAGTTTTTAACCCGTCCTGATAAAGATCCCGAAACAAATCCGAAAACAATCCTCAATCTCGAGCTATCTCTTACGATTAAAAACGAAAATCAGTTTTGAGTGCTATTTTTAACTTGAAATTAAAAATTCTAATTTTAGATGTGATTTTTGGAACTTTTGCGGTATAATTAAAATTTTTTATTAAAAGTCAAACTTTACCTTCTTTTTTTGATTTTATATTTTTTAACTGTTATATTTCACATTTATAGAAAAAGTGCATTTTTTGCTACTATATCTGACTTTTATAAAAAGTAAACTTTTAACAATTATATTTGACTTTTATATTTAAAGTAAAAAATTAAATCAAAAAAACTTACTTTTATGATAAAAGTCAAGAGGTAACTCTTTAATTTTGTCTTTTATTTTAAAAGTCAAAACTGTTACGATCACTGCTTATAAGAGATATATACTGTTTACAAATTTTAGGATTCATGTTGTAAATTGTTTGTTGGGCCAAAGTTCATTTGCGCCAGTGCTCTTTAGCACACGCGCACAGATTATAACAATCTGAACTAAAAACAATGAAGCGAATTTCAGGCCCTTCCTTCTACGTAAAAACTTTTCGAAAGCGGAAATAGTAGTTTGGCCATGTTGTGTGGGAAACATTTTTTTATAGTATTTATGCGCTTGTATATATCTACATATACTTATAAGTAAGTTATTTATTGACACATATTTTTCTATGTGTAAATGCACCTACTAGCATAAATAATAAATTATTATATGGTGTCTACTAAAATTGGCTATAAATATGGTAAATAAATTGAGTTATACTTTAAATGTAAAACTCCTAAATTCAAAGCACAGAAAAATGAAATCCGAAACGTATATTATTTGTGAATGGAATGAGGTGGGACAACTTTTTGCAAAAGTTAGTTCTAACAAGTAAGGAAGTCGAAGTTCGTGCTCTTAGGTGTGTGCTCATACATGGAAGTACATAGGGGAGAAACTTAAAATTAAGTAATGCAAAAGCTGATTTTACCATTTCTGCAGAGCGATCTTAAATTTTGTTTAGATATTTTGCCCACAAATTCCTCAGATCAAGACAAATAAAAACAAGTAAAGAAGGTTAAGTTCGGGTGTAAACCAACATTACAAAATCAGTTGAGAGCTATGGTGACAACATAAGGGAAAATAACCATGTAGGTAAATGAACCGAGGGAAATCCTGGAATGTGTTTGTATGACACGTCTATCAAATGAAAGGCACTAAAGAGTATTTTATGAGGGAGTGGGCCATAGTTCTATAGGTGGACGCCATTTAGGGATATCGCCATAAAGGTGGATCAGGGTTGACTCTAGAATTTGTTTGCACGATATGGGTATCAAAAGAAAGGTGTTAGTAAGTATTTTAAAGAGAGTGATCCTTAGTTCCATAGGTGGACGCCGTTTCGAGATATCGCCATAAAGGGTGACCCTAGAATTTGTTTGTACGATATGGGTATCAAATTAAAGGTATTAATGAGGGTTTTAAAAGGGAGTGGTGGCAGTTGTATAGGTGGTCGCCTTTTCAGAGATATCGAAATAAAGGTGGACCACGGGTGACTCTAGAATGTGTTTGTAAGATATTGGTATCAAATTAAAGGTATTAATGAGAGTTTTAAAAGGGAGTGGTGGTAGTTGTATATATGAAGGCGTTTTCCAGATATCGACCAAAATGTGGACCAGGGTGACCCAGAACATCATCAGTTGGATACCGCTAATTTATATATATATGTGATACTTGCCAAGATTTCAAGGGTTTTTTTATTTCGCACTGCAGAACTTTTTCATTTTCTTCTTCTTAATATGGTAGGTGTCACAACCATTTTACAAAGTTTTTTCTAAAGTTATATTTCGCGTCAATAAACCAATCCAATTATCATGTTTCATCCCTTTTTTCATATTTGGTATAGAATTGTGGCATTTTTTTCATTTTTCGTAATTTTCGATATCGAAAAAGTGGGCGTGGTCATAGTGGGATTTCGGCCATTTTTTATACTCCAGATAAGTACGTGAACTAAGTTTAGTAAAGATATATCTATTTTTGCTCAAGTTATGTTGTTAACGGCCAAACGGAAGGGCAGGCGGTCGACTGTGTACAAAAACTGGGCGTGGCTTCAACCGATTTCGCCCATTTTCACAAAAAACAGTTATCGTATCAAGGATTGGTAAATTTTTGTTCGACTTATGGCATTAAAAGTATTCTAGACGAATTAAATGAAAATGGGCGGAGCCACGCCCATTTTGAAATTTTCTTTTATTTTTGTATTTTGTTGCACCATATAATTACTGGAGTTGAATGTTGACATAATTTACTTATATACTGTAAAGATATTAAATTTTTTGTTAAAATTTTACTTAAAAAAAATTTTTTTTTTAAAAGTGGGCGTGGTCCTTCTCCGATTTTGCTTATTTTTATTAAGCGTACATACAGTAAAAGTAGTAATGTTCCTGCCAAATTTCATCATTATATCTTCAACGACTGCCAAATTACAGCTTGCAAAATTTTAAATTACCTTCTTTTAATTTTACTAATTTTCTATTCTGCGTCATAAGCTCAACCCACCTAAAAAGTCTTATCGCTTTATCTGTCTTTGGTAATGAATTATCGCACTTTTTCGGTTTTTCGAAATTTTCGATATCGAAAAAGTGGGAGTGGTTATAGTCCGATATCGTTCATTTTAAACAGAGATCTGAGATGAGTGCTCAGGAACCTACGTAACAAATTTCATCAATATACCTCAAAATTTAATCAAGTTATCGTGTTAACGGACAGACGGATGGACGGACGGACGGACATGGCTCAATCAAATTTTTTTTCGATCCTGATGATTTTGATATATGGAAGTCTATATCTCTCTCGATTCCTTTATACCTGTACAACGAACCGTTATCCAATCATACTTAATATACTCTGTGAGCTCTGCTCAACTGAGTATAAAAATTAGATATATTTTTTTGAGTTTCATGAAATTTTTTGCGTGAAATCGGGGATAAAATTTCTCATGTCAGTCGACTGACTGGGAAGTGTTCACGATAATCATAATTGATTCCCAAAAGTAGCAAAAGATCTAGATTTTTGATTATTTTTTGACGTACCAAAGCATTGACTTCATCGAAAATTTTTGTGTGCTTATATGATGTTCATGCTCGTTTTAGCATTTAAAATCAAGCATATTCCAGCATGGGATTCGAAAGTGTTCATGCTGGCCGCATTTCGCAAATGCGCATTTCGTTCGAACAATATCTTTTCGTTTAGGAATTCCCAAGCCATGGGGTTTTGGGTTATTCATAAATGTTAAATAAAAAAAAAAAATAAATGTAAGGCGCGATAACCTCCGAAGAGATCTAAGGCCGAGCTTCTCTTCCAATTTGCGTCGTGCTCCTCCTGATTTTTCCCTACAAATTGGCCGGACGGGACCTACATGTTTTATGCCGACCCCGAACGGCATCTGCAAGGCAGATGAGTTTTCACTGAGAGCTTTTCATGGCAGAAATACAATCGGAGTGCTTGCCAGACACTGCCGAGCGGCGACCCCGCTTAGAAAAATTGTCTTCTAATTGAAAAATCTTATTTCTAAAATTTTGATGTTGCTTTGCCCGGGAGTTGAACCCAGGGCATACGGAGTGATAGGCGGAGCACGCTACCATCACACCACGGTGGCCGCCATTTATACTATAAATTGTTGATAAATTGTAATTCGACAAACCAAATGTGTTACAATGTTTATTTAATTCAAAAATATAGCAGTTCTTGAAATGCGACAGCGTTGCATTTATGACCAATATTTATAAGGAAGGAACAGTTTCTACGCTGTGGTCTGATAGACCACAACCTCGAAAATGCACATATAACACAAAACGATGTTTTTTACAGAAAAAATGAGACAAACGTTATAGAATAGAAACTCTTCATGGAACTCTATAAAGTCATAAGACAGTTTGTCGAAAAATGTTGGGGAACCCACAAATTTTTATTAAAATTTTTGAAAATGGTCTGTCAGACCACAAGGTTAAGCCTAGGGTTTAAAAATAGTAAAATTTGAAAAAAAAAATACTGTGGTGTAGAAAAAAATGCAAATAGTTATGTCAATCAAATAAACTGACAAACAACACCAATCGTTTTGATGGCCGCATGGTTTATGCAGTAGCTCCTTAAGGTGATTTTAATAACCCTCGAAAAAGATCTACACCACCGTTATTGTTGGTGGTTGTAGAAATTTTTTGCTCTTACATAATTCTAAATTTGAATTTAAGCTTATATATATAGTTAAAAACATTTTTTCATTAAAAATAAAAATAAATACACAACAATAAAAATGACAAAAAGTTATATTTAAGGCCTTAAGCGCACATCTAATCAATGATTATATGCAAATCAAATAGGCCGACTGACAAAAATGTTTGTTATAATTTTTCCTTAATTAAGGTAGAAAACTGAAATAATGTTTACGAGTTGTCTCGTACGTAGCGTGAGATTCTCATTTAACATTAAATAAAAAATAAATGTAAGGCGCGATAACCTCCGAAGAGATCTAAGGCCGAGCTTCTCTTCCAATTTGCGTGGTGCTCCTCTTGATTTTTCCCTACAAATTGGCCGGACGGGTCCTACATGTTTTATGCCGACTCCGAACGGCATCTGCAAGGCAGATGAGTTTTCACTGAGAGCTTTTTATGGCAGAAATACCATCGGAGCGCTTGCCAGACACTGCCGAGGGGCGACCCCGCTAGGAAAATTTTTCTTCTAATTGAAAAATCTTATTTCTAAAATTTTGATGTTGCTTTGCCCGGGAGTTGAACCCAGGGCATACGGTGTGATAGGCGGAGCACGCTACCATCACACCACGGTGGCCGCCAACTCCTTTAACATTAGCCATATAAAATAAAACACAAGGCCACATTATGTATTACGCGTAGCAGTCATTGCCATTTGGCGCTTTTAGCGAAAAGAAATGTTGATCAATCATAACTTTGTGAACGCGCCGTTCAGTATTTTTGAGCAACCCAATGGTTGGAAATTTAAGTCAAATTACTGAGCATAAATTTCCATAAATTTATAAGATAATTATTTCATTCGGCATTTGGCTCAACTCACCGTCCAAAGAACAAATTTTCTATCACTCAACTGACGGAAACATGTTTGCAACGTATTAATTAACAAATAAAGTGTTTTGTGGAAGTGCCCACTCATATTCAACACTATATAATACCAAAAATTTCACAAAAACAATCAGCTTTACTTTCACCCACTGAGGTTAATGAATGCTCCGATATCATGCGAAATATGGTTCTTACAAGAAAATATTACTCGTTGCGTTATACATAATATGCCCACAGCTATGATTCCCTAGATAACGCACTACTGGTTCACAAAGATGGTCAACATTGTATGAAACAGCTTCTGAATATGATATAAGCATGTACGAATTGCGTTTGTATGAACCCTGTAGGGAATATCTCTAGTTCAAAACTAGTGCGCTTCTAGTGCCTTCCTATCCACAACTAGTTTGCCACATATCTCTTTCACAGGCTCTAAACTGACGAATTTAACACGCCGATATCCTACGCGACGGATATGGTCCCCGGTGCATTACTTCACTAGTTATGAACTATATACAAATTTCCTCTTTAAAACAAGTTATTTATTAGCACTTTTTGCATAGTTTCGAACTTATGTAAAAATATACAGTTAAGATCTAGTAGTCCCTTTTTTGGTATTATTTCGTTGTCTCCAAGCCAGACAGATATTCTTAATGTATCTTCTAGAACAATATTATCCCCTTTTACGATAGATAGCTCCTAGGCTACTCATTGTCTAAGCTTCTTAAGGTTCGCAGAAATTTTATTGGTGGATTTCATAACTGGAAAAAATCTAGCTACTAACGAACCTGCACACCTCTCCTTCTGCATTTATGTTTCCCTAACTCAGTCACTATATAGTCTCGAGTTTGCGCCTTTCTCATCTCTGTAGATGATTCTTTCCCTTTACCACTTTTTCTTACCCTCCTTTTCAAACATTTGATCCAACTACAATAGGGATTTTTTTCAAAAGATCGCAACCCCTCCCACTTTCTGGAAAAAGTATCACATATATCAACCCACTTAGCAAGGTAACTATTTCTTAAGTTTCAAGAAAATCTTATGGTGAACGAATTTTTAGAATAAGCAGCCCTGTTGCACTCACAGGAAGGAAAATTAGCCCAAATACTAATAAATTTCAAACAAATCACAATTTAAGTATGATTTTTTAGAATGAGTCGAGTCGGGATCCATTTTTCGGAAAGAAATTTCAAACAAATCGTATCATAGTTAACCTTTTTTTTTGAAAAGGTCGGCCACTGGTCCACTTCTCAAAAAAAACAAAGAAGAAAACGGGTTGAGTTTATCGACTGTGTTTAAATAGAAAATTATTGTATACAAATAATTGCGCGAATCCGCGGGCAAAATGAATTCGATGACATATAATAAAAGAGAGGAAAGAAAAATATGCATCATTGTCACTTTTTCGTAAAATTACTCGAAATATGAATTGCTAATTTCCACATTTATAATGCTAATATAAAAATACGCCCATAATAGGTAGCTTATAGCTGGATGTAACATTAAAGATACATTCGGTCTACTTATGTGAGATCTTTATTAGGTTCCAGTTCAACCTACAAGTGGGTATGACATAAATGACATCTTGCGAACTTTAATTTTTTTTAAAAGTTTTTGTTTTTGTAGGAAGCTTGAAAATTTTTTCTTTGCGAAACTTTGCAAAGTGCAATGAAGTTGAAATTATAACGCTATAACGCTGTTTTTGTAGCCATTTTTCCTTTTTACATCAGTAGATTCTCGCTCTTATTTTAACCGTTTCTTTTTTTTGTTATGTGTAAGCATAAACTTTTTATGATGTCAGCGAAAAAGTCAGCTAAAATACTTTACAACTATGACTAAGTCGCCTGTTTGACTGGCAGTGCTCCTTGGGAAACGCGAACTTCCTGCTTGTCAAGACATTGAATGGGATTTTCTTATTTTAAAACGAAGACAGATTTGCGGCAGTATCGAGAGTACTGAAAATTTAAAAATTTACACATAACTAAGAATATATAAAACGAGTTTATACTTTTATGTTACATTATGAAAGAGTGCGTATCGGGATTGATTTTGTGCTTACAAAAGTTTTAAAAGTTTTATGTGCATATGTGGTAGATGAATGAAGCCATAAAAGTGATGTACTCGATAACATTCATTCTGTAAAATGGAGTGAAAACTATAATTCGGTTGTTTGTTGATGAAAATTCCTAGATTATGAAAAACTATACGATATAGGTGAATAGACGAAATCGAAAGTACAATTTTTTACGTAGCACCTTCACAATATGTAAGAGACCAGTGGTGATTTCTTTTCGATACAATGTAAGTAATCTAGGTGTAAGGAAGATGAGTAGGTACTGATGGTATGTACACTAGGGTGGGTCGATATGTATGGACGAAAGTTAATCGATATCGCGCCATCGATTTTTCGATAGAATTTGGGCTCAGGAAAAAAAGTTCCACTACACATACCCAAAATAATTATTTTCTAACTGCGAAATTTCATTTTTTTACTTCTTTTCGACTTTGGTTTTTAAGGTTTTTTTCATGACCTACTAAAAATATATATATTTTTTTCAAAAACTGTTATCGCCAACGTTATTAGCGGACATTTTTGGGTCGGACAGGGTATACGTGAAAATTTTACAATCAAATGTATATATTTTAGTAGGTCATGAAAAAAACCTTAAAAATCAAAGTCGAAAAAAAGACAAAAAAAATGAAATTTCGCAGGCTCGAAAAAGCTTTTTCTTTGTTTCTAAATAATACCTATAAACATCCGGAAGTCGTTCTGCAACGGTCCTAAAATGGTTACGAAGATATTCCCCAGGTTACCTAAAATGATCATCACCAGTTGTCGCGAACTGATACCTTAAATAGTCCCAATGTGATGCTGTATGGCTCCTTTAATGGTTATAAATGTGTCCGGAAGAAGTGATCCTATAAAAGTCCCTAAATTATATCTAAAATAAAGTGTTTCTTTAAATTTTTCATTATGGTTCCGAAATAGCCTAAAAATGACTCAGAAGTTATGCCGAAATGATTTGGAAAATAGTCCCAAAGTTATCGCATAGCCGTCATAAAATTTTTTCGAAATAGTCTCGAAATGATTCAGAAGCTCTCCCAATACTGTATCTAAAATAATCCAGAAGTGATCGTGTAGCCGTCCTTAAGTAGTTGCGAAATAGTCTGGAAACGATGTATAAGCTGTCCCGAAACTATACCCTAAGTAGTCCCGATGTGCTAATATGGCAGTCCTAAAATCGTTTCGAAATAGAATTGAAATGATTCAAAGTTTGTCTCACAAAATTTGAACTTAAAATAATCCCAAATAATCCATAAATTATGTCGAAATGACATCTAAAATAGTCCCTCAGTGTTTTGTTACAGTTCTTATATGTTTTCTAAATAGCTTTATAATGAAATTTCTTTAATAGTGATTTACCTACGAACCGAGTATTAATTTCGAAAAAAATTTAACTATTTTTTATGGGTTAGCAAATATTTCTTGTTCGAAGGTTACCTCAAACTTATATAACAATTCGTAGCTTTTGAACTCGTTAACAGATATCTGTCCGGAAGCACCATTATACATAAGCAACGGGTATTTGGGTTTTAAAATTAACAAAGTGACTACTATAAATTGAAATTATTCTTATAGATAAATCACCTATATTTTTAACACTGAATAACAACATTTTAGTGAATCGATCGAACAATACAAAAATTCAAAATAGGAGCCCAAATAATGAGATTACACCTTAAGTGATTTAGACACACACCGTTTTCGTATGTAGTATTCTAAGGCTCGCTTTAATTTAAAATGCAGTCTATTAGTCTACTTTACCTGTAGTTTAAGCGGCCGACTAAACTAAAGTTAAGCTATCAGTTATTTACGTTTGTTCCCAATGGCGTCGAATATACCCAACAATCGTTTGAGCTTGAGAACCATTAGAGTTCATGTTGATGGTAAACTTACTTCCTAAGCCTCAAGAATTGCTTCAAGACAGTAGTTCAACTTGAGAGCCATAAGAGTCTCAGCAAAAAAAGGGATTTTTTATAAAACCAAAATATTGTTATTTACGCTGAAAGAAGACAGCTACCAACTTGAACTCGAGTGTGGTCTCAAATGTAAGATTCTAGTATAATAAAATTTTCAAGAAATTGAATAATACATGTGTTATTTTTATTTATAAGCTTTTATTTAGTTTCACTTTTGTTGTCTGTAATGGAATTTTTCAAGTTAAATTTGATACACTTCCCGGTGTCCAATTGAGCTGAAATTTTGCACGCATGTATAACTCCGATGGCAATGCAATATTACTTTGTTAGAATTCGATAAAATAATCGATAACACAGTTATCGGTAAAGATTTGTATTTACTTTGGCATAACAGCCTAAGTCCCATACAAACCCGCCGGTACCTTTCCGTGGATTGTGATATTTGGACGTGGTGAATCACACGTGTCACGCGTGGTGAATCTGAACGCTTGCGAAAAGCCGAGACACAACCCTCTGTTGTATTTCTGTGTATAACCAACATAGCTGAATTTTTATGGCTGTTTAACTCTAATCTTTTCTGTAATTTATTTTGCTTTTGGAAAAATTACCTATTTGTAAAAAGCTGGCTGAAAAATATTGGCATAACAGCTTAAGTTAAATCAAGAATGGAAAATCTTGGAAAATTTCAGCAGATGTGGCAATTTCGCGCGTCCGTTGAACGAAATATTGACAATATGCTGATCATCGCTAGGAAATTAGCGACATTCCATCAACTAAGCAGCACTTTAGTAATACTACTGTTATTATTTGGCCGCTCAAACACACATATATTAATTGTGCATTAAATCTAAAATATACAAATACACCATAATAATTTACACGGCCAAAGTTGTAATAATTTACACGGGTCATCAATTCTTTCTCTGATTCAAAATCTGAACTACCAGCGCTACCGTCAACAGCTCAGTGTCATCATTGCCAGTAGCGCCAATAACACCAAACTCGTGCCTGACACACAAAAGTCGTTTCGCTCAATAGCGCAAGTAAAATGTACTACGCACTCACTACTAAGTAGCGCCAAGAATTCGCTTGGAGTCATTTCGTCAATGAGCTACCATTGAGCTGGCACCGCATTGGCGCTGGCGCCATGCAATTTACATCACTAAAATTGCGCGAATGCCCAGGCTCATGACTTCAATACTTATATTTACTATGCTTTAAACTTTGAATACACCGCTGAAGTTGCTGCGCATAAAATGTGTACTAATAAATTCCAATCCGCATTATACCAAAAATTTTTGAATATAAAGATATTGCATGCGCGAACTTCGGTGGAAAGCAGCGGAGCGTAACAAAATTCTAGTAGGTCACTTTCACCACACCAAAAACTTTAACACAATTTTTAATATAATTTAAGCACAGAAATACACTGATTGGAGTTTTGGTGAGTAAAAGTTAAAATTCTGAACACATTAGCTGAATAAAAAGTGTACAAATAATTATTAAATAACAAATACAGACAGTGGTAGTTTAACAAATTCTGCTGTGGTAAGTGGTGAATGTGACCTACAAGAATTTTGTGAAGCTTGCCTCACACGATTTTTCGTCTATGCAATGTCTCTATATTATATCGTTTCTGATTATACGCAGATGTAACTGGAATATGTGTTTTTGTTTCACCTCCTTTACTTATATTTAAAGCTTTTCTAAGAACAAGCTTCTATTACTTGTTAATAAAACGAACTAAAAAGTAAAAAATAAAATTAAGGAAAAAAAAACTTTTTTAAAAATAAGCTTTTATTATATTGGTTAATAAAATTAACTAAAAAGTAAACAATAAATTGACTCTAAAGAAATATAACACTTTATAAGTTCATTGTAAGCTTAAACGATAATTAGGCTTTTTCGTCTGCGACAAAAGAATTCTATATTTTACATAATTATATATTTTTAAAATTAAAACTTTACACCTAAATTATTAAATCTTACAGTTTATATCACCGTCCTAATTGTTCTAATAAAAGCGTGTTACATTGCGATAGCAAGAAAATGAGATCCTAAATGTTCTTAATTATACCATCAAAATTTAACACGTTTTTTATTAGAACAATTAGGACTGTGATATAAACTGTAAGATTTAATAATTTAGGTGTAAAGTTTTAATTTTAAAAATATATAATTATGTAAAATATAGATTTTTTTGTCGCAGACGAAAAAGCCTAATTATCGTTTAAGCTTACAATGAACTTATAAAGTGTTATATTTCTTTAGAGTCAATTTATTGTTTACTTTTTAGTTAATTTTATTAACCAATATAATAAAAGCTTATTTTTAAAAAAGTTTTTTTTTCTTTAATTTTATTTTATTTATAACGCTTCATTTGTGGTCAAAACCAGGCGTTTATTTCTCACAACAAACAGCTGTTAGCGCTGGGAGAAGATTTTATGTTAACTCCACCTTAACTCGATAGCGAAGTAGGGTATGAATTGGAGAAGTGTGTTGGATATTTTAGGACTATACATTTCTCAAAATTTCTCAAAGGTTTGCGAATAATTGAATGACTTTGGTGATCAGCTCTAGAACTAAAAATATTACAAGCTTTCTCAAACGTTAAATAGTGATTGGAGAATGATTTTGGAAATCAACTTGAGAACTATCAGGTTTACGAATATTTAGAGAATAATATTGGATAACAACTCCAAAACTAACAAGTAAGGAAGGCTAAATTCGGGTCTAACCGAACATTTCATACTCAGCTGAGAGCTTTGGAGACAAAATAAGGGAAAATCACCATGTAGGAAAATGAACCTAGGGTAACCCTGGAATGTGTTTGTATGACATTGGTATCAAATGGAAGGTATTAAAGAGTATTCTAAAAGGTAGTGGGCCATAGTTCTATAGGTGGACGCCATTTCGGGATATCGCCATAAAGATGGAAAAGGGGTGACTCTAGAATGTGCTTTTACGGTAAGGAATCAAATGAAAGGCGTTAATGAGTATTTTAAAAGGTAGAGAGCCTTAGTTCTATAGGTCGACGCCTTTTCGAGATATCGCCATAAAGGTGGACCAAGGATGACTATAAAATTTGCTTGTACGATAGGGGTATCAAATGAATGGTGTTAATGAGTATTTTTAAAGGGAGTGGGACTTAGTTATATAGGTGGACGCCTTTTCGAGATATCGCCATAAAGGTGGACCAGGGGTGACTCTTGAATGTGTACGATACGGGTATCAAACGAAAGGTGTTAATGAGTATTTTGAATGGGAGTGGGCCTTAGTTCTATAGGTGGACGCCTTTTCGAGATATCGACATAAAGGTGGAGTGGCCCTTAGTTATATATGTGAAGGCGTTTTCAAAATATTGACCAAAATGTGGACCAGGGTGTCCTAGAACATCATCTGTCGGATAACGCTAATTTATTTATATACGTAATGCCACGAAGAGTATCCCTGTCAAGATTCCAAGGGCTTTTGATTTCGCTCTGCATTCATTTCATTTGCTTCTACTTAATATGGAAGGTGTCACAACCATTTTACAAAGTTTTTTCCAAAGTTATATTTTGCGCCAATACACCAATCGAATTACCATGTTTCATTCCTTTTTTCGTATTTGGTATAGAATTATGGCATTTTTTCATTTTTCGTAATTTTCGATATCGAAAAAGTGGGCGTGGTCTTAGTCGGATTTCGGCCATTTTTTATGCCAAGATAAAGTGAGTTCAGATAAGTACGTGAACTAAGTTTAGTAAAGATATATCGATTTTATCGTGTTAAGGGCCGAGCGGAAGGACAGGCGGTCGACTGTGTATAAAAACTGGGCGTGGCTTCAACCGATTTCGCCCATTTTCACAGGAAACAATTATCGTCATAGAATCTATACTCCTACCAAATTCACAGGGATTGGTTAATTTTTGTTCGAATTGTGGCATTAAACGTATTCTAGACAAATTAAACGAAAACGGGCGGAGCCACGCCTATTTTGACATTTCCTTTTAATTTTGTATTTTGTTGCACCATATCATAACTGGAGTTGAATGTTGACATAGTTTACTTATATACCGAAAAGATAATAAATTTTTTGTTAAAATTTGAATTAAACATTTTTTTTTTAAAGTGGGCGTGTTCTTCATCCGATTTTGCTAATTTTTATTTAGCACGTATATAGTACGGCTTGCAAAACTCTAAAATCACCTTCTTTTAAAAGTGGGCGGTGTAGTTATTGAAACCACGTTTTAAACTTTAAACTATATTTTATTAATGCGCCTAAATGTATGCGTCAATATTTTTTTATTTTTCACAATAATGAAAATTTTTGAAAATTGAAAATCAATATTGAAACTTAAAATATTGATAATACATTTAAAAATTAAAAAGTTCAAAGTAACTAAAATACAAAGTTAAATAAAGATAATAAGAACACTACATTACTCCCCCTTCAAGAAAATTTATCATTAAACAAATTGAATTTAACTCTCTTTTTATGTAATTTCTTGGTGTTGTTTGTGTTTGTTGTCTCAATTATTGCAGGTTTTAATCTATCAATAGGAATAGTTTTAATATTATTATCTATTTCAAGTTTAAAACATTTTTGGTCTTTTTCCACAATTTTGTAAGGTCGTAATGGTTGTGGTTGTTGTAATGAATGTTTATTAATGACTCGAACGAATGCAAATTTACAAGTTTGAAGATCTTTTGGAACATAAATTCCAGTATCATCATTTTTATGATGACTTAAATTTGATCTAACATTTTGAAAATGTTCACGTAAATTACTTAAAACTTCAGTTGATGAGAAATTTTTAGCTGATGGCAAAACAGGTTCCCCTGGCAAACGTAAATTCTGACCGAAAACCATTTCCGCTGGTGTAGCCGAAATATCTTCTTTGTAAACAGATCTCAAACCAAGTAGTATTACAGGTAACTCGTCATACCAATTATTTGTGTCCTCTCTAGCTATTATAGTAGTCTTTAATTGTCTATGAAACCTTTCAACCATACCGTTTCCTTGAGGGTGATATGCGGATGTTGTAATCTGGTGACTACCAAGTAATTTAGTTAACTCTGAAAACAATTTCGATGTAAATTGGCTACCTTGATCAGTTGTTATCTTTAACGGAACTCCAAACCGAGAAATATATTCTCTAAAAAACTTATTTGCAATTGTAGTTGCTGAAATATATTTTAATGCATATGCCTCAGGCCAACGGGTAAATCTTTCAATAATCGTTAAAATATAGCGATGTCCTTTTGAAATAGGTAATGGTCCAACTATATCTAAATGGATGTGTTCAAATCTATTCTTGGGAATTTGAATTTTGACAACAGGGGATATTGTATGACGATGAACTTTAGACTTTTGACAATTAAGACACTCTTTTGACCAAATATTAATATCCTTATTCATATTAGGCCAATAATATTTTTTAACTATGAGCCGTCGTGTAGCTCTTGTACCCGGATGTGCTATTCCATGTAAAATATCAAATACTGTCTTTCGCAAATTACTCGGTACAAATGGCCTAGGAGTTTCTCCTGAAATTTTACACCAAATATTAAAATTTAAAATCGGAATATTAATTAACTTTAAATTTAGATATTGAGAATCAGATACAAGTTGATTTAAGTCATAATTTTTTTGTTGTTCAGTTTGTAAAATTTTAAAATTCAGTTCTGTATTATATATTGCATTAACCTCAAAAGCTCTAGATAGCGTATCTGCTACAACATTGGATTCTCCTTTAATGTATTGTATGTCATCAGTAAATTGTGCTATAAATTCCAAGTGTCTCGTTTGTCTAGGACTTCGTTCTCTTTTTGAATTTAAAGCAGTAGTCAAAGGTTTATGGTCCGTATAAATTGTAAATTATCGTCCTTCCAAAAGATATCTAAAATGTTTTATATTTAAATAAATCGCCAATAATTCCCTATCAAATGCACTATACTTAATTTCAGTTGGAGAAAGTTTTTTTAGAAAAGAATGCAATGGGCTCAATTTTATTATTGTAATTTTGTTGTATAACGCCTCCAATCGCTGTGTTAGATGCATCTACTGTTAGAGATAATTTAGCATCTTTGTTAAAATGATTTAACAATATCGTAGATGCAAATTTATCTTTAATGCATTCAAAAGCTTCATTCGAATTCTCGTCCCATACCAAAGTTTTGTCTCGTTTCTTATTTACTTTGTTAATTAGATCATAAATTTTATTTGTAAATTCTGCTAGTTTTGGAATGTATCTATGATAATAATTTACCATACCAATAAATTTCTGTACCTGAAATTCACGTCTTAAACCCAAATTTACGTTTAAAAGCCTTTTCCCGTAAGTGGCAATTGTTGAGCCATTAGCTGCAGTGAGAATTAAAAAATTTTGTTTGTTTTCTCTATCAAAAATAAATAAGCGACGCGTCGAAAATTCTAAATTTCCGTTGTTCGTCGCTGCAACAACGGAAGAATTTAGTTTGTTGAATCTTTGTTTTTGTTATAAGAACAAGGTTGTTCACAACTTCTAGCATTATTTCCAAATTTGTAATTAAATCTACACAACCAATTTGGATTACTACGCGAGTTAGAACGATGCCTAAAAGAATTTCTAAAATTATTCCTAGAATTAGAACGCGACCTAGCTTTATTCCGATAAACTTCTGTTTTAATTTCTGCTAATTCCAAAGAAAGTTTCTGAAAATATTCACACATCAAAGAGGTGGTTTTAACTAGATTTTCAATAACTGAATTTTGAGCTTTTGTATCTGATATTGTATTTACTGAGGAAGGAAACTTCTTTTTTATTCATAACTTCAAAAATGTTATCCGCTAATTTTACTAATTCATTAATATTATTAGCACTTGAGCTAGCCAAAATTGCATTTAAATTTTTGGGAAGTTTTCTCAACCAAATTCTCTTTAAAATATTTTCACTAAAATTTGAACCAGCTAACAAAATTAATGACCGATAAAATTCAGAGGACTTGTGATCACCCATTTCAGAATCATTTAAGATTTTGTCAAGCTTTGAATTTTCACTAAGAGAATGTCTTTCTATTAAAACTTTTTTGAGTTCACTAAACTTGTTAGAGAGGGGAAGGTTTTGGATAAAATCGAAAATTGTTACTATTACGCCTTGTGGAAGTGCTGTTATAATGTGTTCGTATTTGGTATTCTCTTGAGTTATATTTTTGGTGCTAAATTGTGTTTCAGCGTGTATAAACCACGCTTCTGGACAACTAGTCCAAAATTGTGGAAGTTTGACAGATGTAGCACAAATTTCGGAATTATTTTGATTTGCATATGTATTTGCTAATTCTTCTTGAGAAGAATTATTCTGTAAATCAATAAGCGAATCATTTAAATTTTGTGTGAGTGTAGAAGTGTGTGTACTGTGTCGTGGAGAATGAAACATTTTAACTAAATTGAAGAAGGAGTTTACAAATTTAGTAAAATATTAAATATCAATATTAAAAATAAAATTTATATTTTATAATAACTGTTCAAATAAACAATATATATATAATTAATTTAGAACAAACCAACCTCAAAATTCTTCTTCCAAAATTTTGTTCCATTTTAAATTGTGTAATTGCTTTAAAATTGAATGATTAAATTTGACGATGGTTTTAATATTGTGCAATGGCTTTAAAATTGATTGATGAAATTGGACAATGTATTGTGCAATGGCAAATCAATTATGACAGTACTTTGTGAAAATGTACTCCGCTGCTTTCAAAAGATTTAGTTGTGCAGTAGTCCTTCTCCCTTTATTGAAATTTTCCAATTTTCGTTATACAATGTTTAGTCATTGGTATTTTTTAGTTTTAGTTGTTGTTGTCACTGCTCCTAATTCAATTAAATACACGTTCTATCTATGTAGGTATAGGTTAATGATTGGATCGCTGATCGAACTGTTGTTGATGTTTTTAATGTTTATATTTTTGGTATTTCTTTAATGGACATTGATGTTATGGTATAATTGATGGTTGATATTAATTCTGTTATTGATATATTTTAAATTTCTTGTAGTAGAATATCAAAATCTTCGAATAAGGCGTAAATATCGATGATAATATAGTTTGTTTAATTCACTCGAAAAATTTAGCACAATGTATAATGTATGTACACGACATATAATATATATTAATTTAAAGTAATTTGCACGATGTAGTTTATTTTAACTCAAAATGTTTATTTTAAAATTGAGTCATTAAAATTTGTCTTGGTACACAAATTATCGTAGCAAAAGAATATTCATTTAAAATATGTTGCCGTTTAAAAGTCAGTCAAATAACCACACAAAAAAAAAATTGCAACATAAGCAAAAATTTTAAGTCACTCAAAGTTCAATTCTCAAGTCTATATTTTTGAATATATATTTAATATGCTGATAAAAAAGGTCGCCAAAACTTTTATATATTTTATATGTTTTTTGTAAGTTTGAAAATGTAATATGCAAACTACCATTTAGGTTCGCAGTATCGCCAATGTAGTTATTGAAACCACGTTTTAAACTTTAAACTATATTTTATTAATACGCCTAAATGTATGCGTCAATATTTTTTTATTTTTCACAATAATGAAAATTTTTGAAAATTGAAAATCAATATTGAAACTTAAAATATTGATAATACATTTAAAAATTAAAAACTTCAAAGTAACTAAAATACAAAGTTAAATAAAGGTAATAAGAACACTACAGGCGGTGCCACGCCTATTGTCCAAAACTTTACTAATTTTCTATTCTACGTCATTGGATCAACCCACCTACCAAATTTCATATTTTCATTGGTCTTTGGTAATGAATTATCGCACTTTTTGGATTTTTCGAAATTTTCGATATCGAAAAAGTGGGCGTGGTTATAGTCCGATTTTGCTCATTTCAAGTAGCGATCTGAGATGAGTGCCCAGGAACCTACATACCAAATTTCATCAAGATACCCAAAATTTACTCAAGTCATCGTGTTTACGGACGGACGGACGGACGGACGGATATGGCTAAATAAATTTCTTTTTTCTTCCAGATCAGTTTGATATATAGAATGTATATATATCTTGATTAGTTTATGCCGTTACGGATTGCCGTTATGCGAACAAAGTTAATATTCTCTGTTAGCTCTGCTCAGCAAAAAGATATTTCTCTAAGGCTGGAGAAATATATAATATTGTAACGAATTTGCTGCAAATCCTCTTATTTGCAATCCTCTGCTAAGTTCGAATCACTAAACTGTTGAATAAATAACTCCAATATTGAATAATGGAAAAATGGCCTTTATTAAAGTACTTCACAATAACACTTATACTTTGCTACTCGCTGGCTTAATATCCAAACTGACTGATAACTCAAATGAAACTCTACTATTGGCCGCCAGATCGCGTGCTTAATCAAACTGATTGATAGCTCAACTCAAACTGAATTACTTCTTACTCGCCTGCCCCGCTTTTATAGTTCACGCTGCATACTTCTAGGCTCTTCGATTTCCAGAACTTACTAGTTATTTTCGGCTACAAAATCGCCAGCCACAACTACGTGCACAAATTATTGCTCTCTCTTGTGACAACTCAGATAAGATATATGCATGTGTTTGTGCATTGCCGCTCCGCTGCTCGTATACGTACATATGTGTAGACGCAATTATTTATTCGTTTATGTAGATACATAATGACTGAATTATTGATGTGAATGTTTGTAGTTTACAGTCTCTCGCGCATACATAGGCGTATAAGTAAATGCGTCTGTGTGTGACTTATTTCGGCTGCCTTATATATTTGTATACATGATTTGATTATTGACGTAAATACTGCTTATCGATCGCCTTAGTGATGGGATAACTTAGTGATGCTAATATCCGTGACAATATAAACAAAACTCAGCTCTTGCCGCATCTACAAACTGTCTACATATCTAGATAATAGCGGTCGCCGTGGTGTGATAGTAGCATGCTCCGCCATCCACACCGAAGATCCTGGGTTCACGCCCCGGAAAAAGCAACATCAAAATTTTAGAAATAAGGTTTTTCAATTAGAAGAAAATTTTTCTAAGGGGTGTCGCCTCTCGGCAATGTTTGGCAAGCACTCCGAGTGTATTTCTGCCACGAAAAGCTCTCAGTGTTGCCGTGCAAAAAACCTACCCTAAAGGCTCTGACTTTTAACTGGTTTAAAATTTGACTAGCAGGAAACGTGGTTCAGACTTAGCTTAACCAACCACTGGTAAACGCGGCCTTAGTCTATTTATATACTACCAATGGCCTTTATTTCAGTTTTTCCTCTATATTTGTGTCGAGGATGTTCAATGATCTTCACTTTACGGCGGAGTTTAAGAAATCAATTTTCTTTCTCAAAGAAAGTATCGGTTATTGTCATTAAACCACCAATATATATGTGAAAAGTATACATAAAATATATATGAAGATAAGTTTAATATTTCTTTTGTGGCTTGAGCTCTGCAATGAAATATAATTAATTGAAACGCAATAAAGTGTATTTAAAAATTGATTGTGAATTGCGGAAAAATCGCAGATAAGCATTTCAGTAAAACATATAAATTCATATGAAGATTAATATTTGCAGTTTGGTTCACACCATGAATAAATATGCAGGTACAGACTTTATAAGTACATCTTAACGAAAATAATAACAAAACTGATTAAAGCAGTGGTGCACAATGCCAGAAGAAATCCGAATGCAGGCATAACATTTTTTGTAGTGGTTTGTGTGTACAAGGCCGGCAAGGTGTGGTGTGTAGTGTGCTCACTGGAATAACAACATGAAAATAGTTTAGGAAAAAGTTATTTTAAGTGGGTTCGCCCCTCGGCAGTAGTTTGTAAAACATTTCTAGTGTATTTTTATTGCGAAAGGTATGTAAAGGCTGAAGCTCCACTAAGCTCTTGAGCGCATACCTGGATTAAAGATAGTTGCGTGCAGTACAAATAGTAAAATAAATGAGTTGGTGTTGAAAGTGATATTATTTCTCATTATATCTTTATATCATCGAATAAATAAATCCTGAGTGGAATACGCTTGAATATTGAAATTATTATTCTTTTATTTGGGTTTCTATCGCATTTTTGCGCCACGCTTTATTTTTATTTAATATTTGTATTGCAGATATTTAAAAGTTTTCAATTCTCATTTCCGTTTTTGTTCAAGAGAAGGTTTTGAATTGTTGGTATGTAAGTATCTATATACAGATGGACCGCTGTGTGCTGCCATTTCGAAGCCGCCTTATCTTAGAAAACGCTTGAACAACGCCCTTTTCATACTTAGCTGAGCAAACCTCACAGAGTATATTAATTTTGTTCGCATAACAGTACCACGTAACGGCATAAAATAATGGAGATAGATATAGACTTCTATATATCAAAATGATCTGGGCGAAAAAAGAAATTCATTAAGCCATGTCCGTCCGTCCTTCCGTCTGTTCGTAAACACGATATCTTGACTAAATTTTAAGGTGTCTTAATGAAATTTGGTATGTAAGTTCCTACGCACTTATCACAGATCGCTATTAAAATGAACGAAATCGGACTATAACCACGCCCACCTTTTCGATATCGAAAATTTCGAAAAACCGAAAAAGTGCTATAATTCTTTACCAAATACGGATAAAGCGATGAAATTTGGTAGGTAGGTTGAGCTTATGACGCAGAAAATTCGTAAAATTTTGGACAATGGACGTGGCACCGCCCACTTTTAAAAGAAGGTAATTTAAAAGTTTTGCATCCTGCAATTTGGCAGCTGAGTATGTAATGTTCTGTAATGTTTTTTTTTTCATAATTATATGTTCAAATGTATTTATTTAAGCTCTGCAGGACATTTTTTTTAACAAATTCAGAGAACATTTTTCAAACGTTTTTTGAGATAGGGCGATTTTGAAACGGCAGCTGAGGTAGCGTGATATTTAAGTATATTGAATTTTTTGAAACTTGAGCAGAATACTTACAAATACCATGTCCCAATTAGGCCAAGAAACAATATTTTGACATATGACATTTTCTTTCCTTATAATAATATTGCCGTATTTATTCTTCTCAGCTCTCTCGTACTTTTTTGTGTTTCTTGTGTAAATTATTTCAGAGGTGTGCAGTAATGAATAAATTTGGTTGTGGTATTTGGCCAGTTACAATTATTTGATAATTAAATATTTTATTTATCAAATACAATTACTTTTTACTAGTACTTGGTAAGGAATACATCTTTTTTCAATTCGTAATAAGTGACTTCAAATACTTTCAATAATTTTCGATAGAAAGAAAAGAAATTCATTAAGCCATGTCCGTCCGTCCTTCCGTCTGTTCGTAAACATGATATCTTGACTAAATTTTGAGGTGTCTTAATGAAATTTGGTATGTAAGTTCCTGCGCACTTATCTCAGATCGCTATTAAAATGAACGAAATCGGACTATAACCACGCCCACCTTTTCGATATCGAAACTTTCGAAAAACCGAAAAAGTGCTATAATTCTTTACCAAATACGGATAAAGCGATGAAATTTGGTAGGTGGGTTGAGCCTATGACGCAGAAAATTCTTAAAACTTTGGACAGTGGACGTGGCACCGCCCACTTTTAAAAGAAGGTAATTTAAAAGTTTTGCATCCTGCAATTTGGCAGCTGAGTATGTAATGTTCTGTAATGCGCGCATCGAACTCGATCCCGCAATCGATGATGATGGAATAAATGTCCCCCCTGCCCGATTATGACGTAGTCAGAAAAGCAGTAACCAGATTGAAAAATACAAGGCCGCGGGCGCTGATGGATTGCCTGCGGAGCTATTCAAATACGATGGCGAGGAGTTGGTAAGGCGCATGCATCAGCTTATTCGCAAAATATGGTCGGACGAGTGCATGCGCGACGATTGGAATCTAAGTGTTCTTTGCCTAGGCCGCAAGAAGGGGGATACTGCAAAATGCACCAACTATCGTGTAAAAAGCCTTCTTAATATCGCATATAACGTCCTGTCAGGTGTATTGTGCGAAAGATTGAAGCCCACCGTGAATCGGCTGATTGGAACTTATCAGTGCGGCTTCAGGCCTGGTAAATCTACCATCGATCAATTTTCACAATGCGCCAAATCTTGGAAAAGACCCGCGAAAAAAGAATCGACACACTTCACCTCTTCGTAGATTTTAAAGCAACCTTCGAATTTAGTTTCCCCGCAAAACTTTTACGGCTGTACAAAATGACGTTGAGCAACAACATCAGCTCAGACAGAATTGGGAAGGACCTCTCCGAGCCGTTTAAAACTAAACAAGGTTTCAGACAGGGTCACGACCAATTTAAAAGTGAAGTCTTCTCTAGGCAAACGAAAATCGTACTCTACAAATTACTTATCGTTTCCGTCCTGCTATATGGTGCAGAAGAATGGACCATGACAACATCAGAGGAAGCGGCTCTGTGAGTGTTCGAGAGAAAAGTTATTCGAATGATTTACCTTACTAATCTTTAAAGACCTGTACGCGTTGGCGATAGCGAGTACCGAAGAAGATTTAACGATGAGCTGTACGAGCTATACGCAGATATCAATATAGTCCAGCAAATTAACATGCAGTGGCTTCGCTGGCTAGGCCATGTTATGCGAATGAAAGATGAAGCTCTGGCCAATAAAGTGTTTCTATCGGAACCCGCCTATGGAAGCAGAGGTAGAGGGCGGCCCCCATTCCGTCGGAAGGACCAGGTCGAAAACGATTTAGGCTCCCTTAGTGTGACCAACTGCCGCCGGTTGGTAGAGAGAAGAAGCGACTGGCGCGCCTTGTTGGACGGCCATAACCGTTTGAACGTCTGCCAATTTTGTCAGGCTGCTCCCATTTCTGTCACACATATTCTCGCGGAATGCACAGCCGTACTTAGCACCCGACTTAGAATATTTGGGACCGAAAAACCTATGACATTATTGCAAAACCCAACAATGGAAAATATCAATAAAATCTACAAATACATAAAAGCAATTAATATCAAAATATAACTATACCATAACACCACGTCACGTATGTACTCGTAATTGATACGTACATACATATACTTTTTATATTTGACTACCTAGCCGATAGCCTCAGCAGCTAGTGCTAAATGAGCTTTAAATTTATAACTTTTTATAAGTTTAATTGATCAAATAAATTAATAAATAATTTTATTTAATAGCGTATTTCACTAAGCTAATTTCTCCATATACATACATACAAAGAAAGGCAGAGATTCAAGTTAATTAAAAGCACGGTGATTTAAAAACGTTTGTAGTGATATTCAGACTACAGAATAAGCAGCTCACACATTTTCGCTTAAATTAAAACATTTCATGAACTGTTTCGTTTGAAAGAGGATGAAACAGCATTTAGTAGGAAAACCAGCTTGGGAACCAGAACACTGATCAATTTCCTAGAGCACTACAGCTTCGTGGCTGTTATCAGCGTTGCATAGATTATTCCATGTGGATGCATTGGTCGAGGTAATGAATTGATTTCTCATTCACTCCTTCATCCACTTTAGCGACCACCGTCTTATGGTCGGTCTGGTTTCTGGAGGCCTTCGCAAGCTTCTTCCACAGCGTATACTTTGGATTTTATGAAAGTTAATTTATTATTGCAGCTTGCCGTTTTCATAAGATAGCTTGCCGAACGAAACTCGTTTTGGATTGATCCTACAACCTTAACAGAATTTTTTCCGCGAACGCATGTTTTTTATGCTTGCGCAGCATTGGGTTTGGCATTTCGGCTCTATACGGTTGCCCAAGTCTCAGCCGTATGGAGCCTTCGGCGAAGTTTTTTTTTGTTCGTGAGTGTTTTTAATTTCACGAGTCGCTTTCGCTTCGGCGAATTTTGCATTTCGCGCCTTTGTTAAAGAGCACGTGCAACTCAGTGTGTATTCGAGTTGCGCAATGCCTTTCGCAAAAACAGTAGTATTTATTCTATAGATACTATTTTCTTGCGTTGAAAAATGGATTTACTGCTTTTTGGTTGGAAATATTTCAGATAATTTAAATTTAGTTTCATCTTAAAATTTGAATTTTTATTGATTAATTTTTAAGATCGTGAGTAAATTGGTGTCGCAGAAATATATTGGCATCAAAATTCCTAAAAGGTAGAAAGTGAACTTTACTGCCTTTTTGCTATGGACGGCAGACTAGCTATTAGTTTGATAATTTGTTTTGAATTTCTAACTAAAATGAATAACCGGTAACCTGTTATGTGTACAAATGAGTTGAGTGCTGCCAACTCTCATAAAAAGTGATTCAAATTATTCTAGTAAGATTTGATCGTGATTCAGGGTGTGTTATTGCTTTCTATGCGCTAATCTAAAACAGCGGGTAATATATAGTTACATGTACAAGTTCAATGAGCTCGAATAAAATCACTCGACTAGAGATTAATGACTGTGACAGTAACACAATAAAAATTTTTTTATATAATTTTCTCCATTTATATAAAAATTATAGCATAACCAAAGAAATAAATTAATTTATTATTGATATTGGAGAAAAATTATGAAGTTTACAAACGGCGATGGTTACTAGGACATGTACCTGAATTTAACTTCTTCAACAGCTAATTTTTCGGGAGCTGAGCATTGAACTCGAATCTCCAACATTCATATCAGTGCAAAGGCAAATGCCTTTACCTACTCAGCCATATGAATGTCCCGTTGCTCGCTGTACAATTGGCCTTTAAGAATTGCCTTTTAGTTTCTATTCCTTTTATTCACAATTTAGGCACATACACTCTGTACGCAGTTTATTTCTAATGGTATGGATATGATTTTAGGTCTGCTTATGAAAGCTTAGTAACAGTTGTTCGGATTTTTACAGTATTTGTTTTGTTACTTCCGCTGTTACTATTATATTGTCACGGATATTAGCATCACTAAGCTATACCATCACTAAGGCGATGCTAAGCGATATATACGTCAATAATCAAATAATGTATACACATATATAAGGCAGCCGAGAGATGTCACACACAGATGCATTTACTTATACGCCTATGTGTGCGCGAGAGACTGTAAACTACAAACATTCACATCAATAATTCAATCTTTATGTATCTACATAAACGAATAAATAATTGCGTCTACACATATGTACGTATACGAGCAACGGATCGGCAATGCGCAAAGACATGCATATATCTTATCTGAGTTGTCACAAGAGAGAGCAATAATTTGTGCACGTAGTTGTGGCTGGCGATTCTGTAGCCGAAACTAACTAGTAAGTTCTGGAAATCGAAGAGCCTAGAAGTATGCAGCGTAAACTATAAAAGCGGGGCAGGCGAGTAAGAAGTAATTCAGTTGGAGTTGAGCAATCAATCAGTTATTGATTAAGCGCTATCTAGCGAGCTATAGCAGTTTTATAGTAGAGTTTCATTTGAGCTATCAATCACTTTGGTTGATAAGCAAAGTATAAGTGTTATTGTGAAGTATTATAATAAAGGCCATTTTTCCATTATTCAATATTGGAGTTATTTATTCAACAATTTAGTGATACGAACTCAGCAGAGGATTGCAAATAAGAGGATTTGCAAGCAAATCCGTTACAATTGGTGTCAGAAGAGGAATTGTTGAATAAATTGCAAAGACTTCGAATAAACTTGGACATACCAAAGTTGAGTGAATTGACGATCCAGCAACTGAAGGAGGAATTGGAAGTCCGTGAAGTGGCTACTTTTGGCGATAAATCCCAGCTACAAAAACGACTAAGTGTATCTATGGTATTTGAAGGAATCTACAATGCTGAGGAGTATGACTTTCATTATGATAGCGACAAAACAACAAAAAAAAATGGAAGAAAAAAATGAAACACCGCAGACAGTGACGAACACAGTATCTGTACAAACATCGACAATGGCATCTCAGCTGGAGTCACAGGAGGCACGCATTTCCGAAATGGCATCGCAAATGTCATCTCAATTGGAAGAACAGAAGGCATATAAAAAAATAAATAAATTTAAGGCGCGATAACCTCCGAAGAGATCTAAGGCCGAGCTTCTCTTCCAATTTACGTCGTGCTCCTCTTGATTTTCCCTACAAATTGGCCGGACGGGACCTACATGTTTTATGCCGACTCCGAACGGCATCTGCAAGGCAGATGAGTTTTCACTTAGAGCTTTTCATGGCAGAAATACACCCGGAGCGCTTGCCAAACACTGCCGAGGGGCGACCCCGCTTAGAAAAATTTTCTTCTAATTGAAAAACCTTATTTCTAAAATTTTGATGTTGCTTTGCCCGGGAGTTGAACCCAGGGCATACGGTGTGATAGGCGGAGCACGCTACCATCACACCACGGTGGCCGCCATATATGTCATCTCAGTTGGTGGAAGTTATATATGTCATCTCAATTGGAAGCGCAAGAGGCACGTATATCTGGAATGTCGACAAACATTTCGGAACAGGTATCATCGCAGCTCTTTGCGAAACTGGACGAGCAGGATGCAAAAATTTTACAACTCGAGGACAAAATTGATGACGAGATAGAAGCGTTGAAAGGTCTTATGCAACAGTTACAACTAAACCGCCCAGCTGTTTCAGCAAGCAATCGAAAGGTAAAAACACCATCATTTGACGGTTCTGTTCCTTTCCAGGTCTTCAAGCTACAGTTTGAGAAGACCGCAGCAGTGAACAACTAGAATGCGGAAGATTAAGTTTCTGCACTGTTCGTGGCATTGAAGGGGCCAGCAGCGGAAATCCTACAGACGATTCCCGAAGGAGAGCGGAACAATTATGAAGCATTGATGGCTGCTGCAGAACGACGTTATGGAAGCGAGCATAGAAAACAGATATTCCAAATTTAGTTGCAAAACCGCTACCAAAAAGCAAATGAGACATTGCAGGAGTTTGCTTCAGATATTGAAAGGTGGGCTCATCTCGCAAATGCGGACGCAACTGTGGAATACACTGAAAGGGTAAAAATCCAGGGTTTCATAAATGGCATACGGGACGTGGAAACGAAGCGAGCTACATACGCAAACCCAAAGCTGACATTTGCTGAAACGGTATCACATGCACTGACTCAGGACACGGCCTCACTATTGAGTAAACCAGCATACAAAGCTCATCGTGTGGAAGTGGAAAGACCAGATTGGGTAGATTGGAAGCACTGAAGGGATTACAACAAAATAATACCGGAGTTATGAATTGTTTCAAGTGCGGTAACCCAAGTCACATTGCACGTCATTGCAGAACCGGTCATGGTAGTTCCAACTTGGCTGGTCGTAAACGCAAAGCTGGAGGAGATAAACAAGAGCGAGTCAAATGTAAAAATCGAGGACTTGCCCCAGCTATGGAATGTCGGGTGATACCTATCTCGCAAACTGGAAGGAAATCGAGCAGTCTTACCGTCAAAGGAAATGTGGATGGCAAGGAGCGTGTACTGACTGTAGATACGGGCGCATCTCATTCATTGATCCGATCTGATTTGGTCAACAGGAAAGTAAAGACATTACCTGGAGCAAGATTGCGTACGATTACTGGCGAGTATAACCAAGTCCAGGAAGTGGTCTGTGAGGTCTTAATTGGGGAGTTCATGGTTCTACACAAATTCGTTGTGGCAGAAATCGTTGATGAAGTCATATTGGGAGTGGATTTCCTAGTTGACTATGACATCAGGATCGACATGCAGAAAAGGATTATGCATTATAAGAACCAGGATGTGCCAATTAACTTCAGTTTGGAAAAATGTTTCAGCAGTAATCGAGTACTGGTGGAGAAAAGTCGACAAAGGCCACGAAAGTCAAAGGTAAAAGTTGATGAAACGAATGGGCCAAACAGAGCGAAATCAAAAGTACCTGCGAGAAAAACACCGGCATTGATAAACCCTAATGGACGCACTAAACCGACTGCAAGAATTTTGCAGGAAGCATGCAAGGGTGGTTTCAAGCATTCGCGCACTTCTGTTGGGGAACGACGGAACGATACTGTCAAGCCAATCCGTCAAGCGCAAGCTCTGCGAAGTAGTTCATTGGTCAAACAACAGAGTGCGAGGGAACGACTAAGGATAATGAGTAGTAAGATCAAACGCAGGTACAATGAGAACAATAATTCGGAAGGGTTCTTGGAGGGAGATTTGGTACTGTTAAACAACCTTCACCGGGGGAAAGGTGTTCCAGCCAAATTTCGGTGCATTTGGGAAGGCCCGTACAAGGTTGTGAAGAAGATCAGTAATTCCATCTGCCGTATGCAAACCATTGGGAAACCACGAAATAGAAAGGTGGTTCATTTGGAGATGCTAGCGGCGTTTAGATCGAGAGATTTGTCTGATCGGGACGATCAGACTTAGGTGGAGGGCAGTGTCACGGATATTGGCATCACTAAGCTATACCATCACTAAGGCGATGCTAAGCGATATTTACGTCAATAATCAAATAATGTATACACATATATAAGGCAGCCGAGAGATGTCACACACAGATGCATTTACTTATACGCCTATGTGTGCGCGAGAGACTGTAAACTACAAACATTCACATCAATAATTCAATCTTTATGTATCTACATAAAAGAATAAATAATTGCGTCTACACATATGTACGTATACGAGCAACGGAGCGGCAATGCACAAAAACATGCATATATCTTATCTGCGTTGTCACAAGAGAGAGCAGTAATTTGTGCACGTAGTTGTGGCTGGCGATTTTGTAGCCGAAACTAACTAGTAAGTTCTGGAAATCGAAGAGCCTAGAAATATGCAGCGTAAACTATAAAAGCGGGGCAGGCGAGTAAGAAGTAATTCAGTTGGAGTTGAGCAATCAATCAGTTATTGATTAAGCGCTATCTAGTGAGCTATAGCAGTATTATTTTGAATAGTAGAGTTTCATTTGAGCTATCAATCACTTTGGTTGTTAAGCAAAGTACAAGTGTTATTGTGAAGTATTACAATAAAGGCCATTTTTCCATTATTCAATATTGGAGTTATTTATTCAACAGTTTAGTGATACGAACTCAGCAGAGGATTGCAAATAAGAGGATTTGCAAGCAAATTCGTTACAATATCATTATGATCATATGTATTTAATTAGCGAGCTTTGCTCATGTTGCTTTATACAATGGTTTTTGTTATTGATATTAGAGAAAAATTGTGAAGTTTACAAACGGCGATTGTTACTAGGACATGTTTCTGAATTTCACTTCTTCATCAGCTAGCTTTTCAGGAGCTGAGCATTGAACTTGAATCTCCAACATTCATATCAGTGCAAAGGCAGATGCCTTTAGCTACTCAGCCATATGAATTTCCCGTTGCTCACTGTAGAATTGGTGGATTTTTTACAGTAAAGGATTATTTTCCGGCAATCGCATCAAAACCATTTCTCTGGACCGGGGTCAGGTACAGGTGCCGGATTGAATTCGGTACCCTCTCGGAGCAGGAGAATATGGTGCAATCCCGCTGCAATGATCTGCTGGGAGGATGGAAATTTGTGGGAGGGACGCAACAAATTAAATGGGGTTAAACTGAAATGACAGCCCTTGTTCGGGAAAAATCCAGGTCGCTCCGGCTTATAAAACCAGCTGCCTTGAGACGCGGGATGGTTTGTAATTATTCTTACATTGAAATCAAAGCACTTTCGCTAGCGATTAAAAAAAATTATAAGGAAGTAAGTACATAACCGTTTTTCAGAGTACTTCTAGTACTGCGAACACGTAGCTGTTTTCGATCATTTCTAAACCAAAAGAGATATAAATAAACGGAATATGCAGAAATGTGGGCTCTATATAGCGATAATAAAATGTGTAATAAAAAAAAAATTTGGAAAAAAAAAAAACACATAACTGTTTTCGTTAGCGCAGCGGCGATTTGTTTTTTTAATAATATGTCAATTTGAGGTACATAAAAAGTAGCTTACATTTTTAATTCCCCATGACGAAACTGTCTCCGAGCGAGACAAAAATTTATTTCCATACCTTTTTTTGTTGATCGTAGGGACCGCCCTAATATTTGTGCATCTCGCTGGCCAAAGTTACGTATAAGTTATCAAAAAACAAGGCACGCTTGCAACCACTTTTTAATATATGCTTAAAATAAAGTTTAAACTGCGGAAATATGTTGGTCATTAAAGGAAGTTTTATTTCTATTGCGTTTACAATTAAAAAAAAAAAATTTTTTTGCATTGTAATAAAATGATAATAGATAGTGCAAAAAAAGTGAATACATTCTGCTGCAGTGTCAGTTGCACGTGTTATATGCAGCAGTGCTTAATATCTCGTTTTAACGCTTTACCGGATATATTTTTGCTTAAACAGACTTATATATTTTTTTGACAAAAAAAGTTTTTTGTGTTTTTTAAATCCCATACAATTTTTTTTGTTAGTTATTTTTTTAATTTTTTTTTAAATAACTTGCTGTGTTTTTTTACATTTATTTCTTTTAAGGAGAATAAAAATACACACACACATAGTTTTACGCAACACAAAGCTCATTCATTCGTTCAGTTTTATTTACCTGTAATTTTTAATTAAAAATGTCAGCCATTAACTCGGAAAAATGTTGCTTGTATTTATATAACAACTATTGACGATTTCATAATAACAAGCAATTATGTTAATTGTTTGACATTATGAATATGTAAATAAGTTGCTATTGAAACAAGGTGAAATTGTATGTTGTTTTGTTTAAAAAGAAAAGGGATATAATATGTAATACTGTTTTTAATTTAAAGTTTTACATTCAAAAGTTATTTTATTACCTGCCACAGTACGCGTTCGTTAGAAGTTATGCCTATAGAAAGTATTTTAAGCTGTAATTTCAGTATTTGTACTTGCCACTCCCAGGGCAGCAGTAGCAGCGAAAAATATGCACTATTACTGGGGCGGCTCTGAACAAAAGCAGAGCAGAGAGCAGAGCCATTGCACAAAAAAGTGTCAGAATTTCTTATGATCTGCTGCAAGCTTTGTTGTGTCGTATAGTGAAAAAAATATCAAAAAAAAAAAAAAAAAACTCCAAACGAAATGTTATTTGTAGTAGTGAGAGCAAGAAAAAAAAATGCTATCTGTTCAGTTCAGTATTGTTATGTAAAAATTTGTATCTTCACCTTTTTTGGTAGTGCGAGCTAATGTAGCATTGTGATGTGGTTGTTTTTGTACCTGTGGTTTTAGTTGTCGGTATTTTAGTTTTTGTTGTAGCTTCTTGTTTTTTTTGTTACTGTTATTACGTCGAGACATTCTGCTCCACGGTGCACTGCAAGTTGTTCTAAATAAGTGGTAGCGCGAGAAAATACCAAGTTCTACATAACAATGCCCAACTTAGCAAATAGCAAACAATTTTTTTTGCTCTCGCTATACTACATATAACATTTTGTTTGGAATTTCTGTTCTGCTATTTGCCCCACTCTAAAACACGACGTAGCTATAAGCAGAGAAGAATTTCTTATGCTCTGTTCTACGAAGAAAATTAATACCATTTCTTATGTTCTGTTCTGTGCTTTGTTCGTGTTCAGAACCGCAGCAATAGCGCGAAGAAAACTCCATAGGAATTTAGCATTTTCAATCAGTAAGTAAACTTATGCAAATTGATATCATTCTGAGAGAAAATTTTTCATTATTTGCGACTGATGTTCATCACGTTGCGATGTCATTATCACTATTATATCAGACATTGAACCGAAACGGGTCATAACATTAGTCTTTTTGAATGCAACGATATATAATTGCATCTCGAAATAGCTCATTTATTTTCTACCCCAATGATAGTAATTTTTGATCAAAAAATATATATTTTGGCTTATTGTTAAACAAATTTTGTTATGTGCGTGATATCCGGAAGAATTTGTATAAGCTTTGACTGTCAGCAAATCACTCGTCATACCTGTTCTAGTGTGTGTCTCGAAATCATGGATAGTACCAAAAAAAAAAAAAAAAAAACAGTTCAGATTACTCTTGTGTATAAGAGAAAGATTTTCTTCGGAATATTTCTGTAATCACGATGGCGAGAGAGGTATTATAAGTAAGCCTATGCACATATGGAGTTAGTGTGCAAATAGAGCTCATAGCCTTTACTGGCCAGGCCATGTTGTGCGAACGGTCGAAGACGATCCAGCCAAGAAATAATTTCAATCGCAACACCTATTTGCAAGCAGAGAAGATCATTGAATTGAGAGGTGGAGGACTTGTTCTTTCTTGGTGCTTCCAATTAGTTATCGCGAGGAAGGGATAGCCTTGTTAAGAAACAGCTAAATCACTTTGGTGGGTAAACACAAATTGGTTATAAGGAATAAAAAAGTGGAGAAGAATAAAAAGAACTATAAAGAAGAGAAAAGAGGGAAGGAGAAAGAGACTGAGAGAGAGTTAGACGAAGATAGAGAGACAGGAATATATGAGGAAAAGACGGAGAGGGAGGAACGAACGCAGAGTATGAAAAAGGCAGACAGATGAGTGCATAAAGGGAAAAGGAGGAGGGAGGGTAAGTGGTAAAAAATTCTTAAAAATTATTCAGAAGGACCAAAGTTAAGGCAAAACAACGCCTGCCTATATTAAATGAAAATTCTGTCATAATTGATTTTATTCCCAACAGCGATGAAAAAGCTCGAGTCTCCACCTCTTCCAGTTTTTTAAGTGTTTGAAAAATTACTCATGTAAATGAGTTGTATGCCCAAAATGAGTTTATACATTTCTAAGGCCTAAGTTAACAGTTTTTTTTAATTTGTTTTGGTAAGACTAGGTTGAGCTGGCTAGTCTGTGAGGACCTCATATATAAGGAATGAGTCCATAGTGCTACCAGAAATTCGCTTATAGTCAAACTGACAGATCGCATCAGAAATCAGGACCTGTATTTAAAAAAAAACTCCGTCCTCTTGGCAAATACGCAAGCATCGAATTGGAGGAAGAGACAGAGAAATTGAACTTTTGGTTTAAAACTACCGGCCATCATAACGCTTCATCTCAGTATATTGAAACTGATTTTTTTTTTTTTGTTTTTTTGTTTTTTTGCGCAACAAAAAACCATCTTTATTACCTTTATTATAAATAAAATAAATTATAAATTATTTAATAACAATTAATTAAACTACTTTGTTTCTTTGCAGGTATGGAATTCTGGTTCTTTTAGAGGTGAGGTTAAATAAAGTAAATTTTTCCGTTCTTTGTAATGGTATTTCAGAATAGTAATGTCAACTGATTTTTTTCTTATCTTTCTTCGGTTAATTTTGTGAGTTTCTACTAGGAAATGCATTTGTTATTTTCAGAAGCACAAAAGCTAGCCATTGCGGCAAATGCTCTCTATTACTTAATATATGAGGACATATTTCAAGCAGTTTTTAAAACTAATATATATTTTGGGAAAACAAAGCAATATCAGTACCGACAAGGAGACAGCTGTTTTGAAGTTTTCTTCCCACGGGAGATTGATAAACACACGAACTCCTAAGTTGATCGATTTGCTGACAAACAGATCCTACCAAAGCTAAGTCTTGTTGTAGTTAATCTTTATCCCAATTGCCTTGTGCTACATATATTTAAACTTTCATACAGAATATACTTAGTATATTTTTATATATAAAAATCATGTGTCACATTGTTTGTCCGGGATGGACTCCTAAACTACTAAACCGAATTTGAATTTGTTTTACACCTCGTGTGTAGTTTGATCTAACTTGAAATATGGAATAGGTTATATCTCAGTTTATAGTCGCAATATTATTTTATTGCAAGTTTTTTTATATGTTTATACGTAATAATAAAATGTTACGTATACGCACCGGCACTCATATTTTCAGTGGTGAGGATATACTTCCGTGTAATTGGTTGGTGTTTAATTAAACAACGTCGAGAGAGGGAGGAGGGGGGGGAGGGGGATTACCCCCGGACTCCGGGTTTCTGAGGGGGCCCGCGACTTAGAAGTACTAAGACACTTTTTTTTAATTCAGGAGAGTCTTTTGTTGTTCCATGTGCAACTTTTAAGCCGAATTTCAAAAGCAACGAATATCTGCATTTCGTTTTAATATTATAGTGAAGGGTGAAAAATAAAAATCTATATAATATATATTATATAAAACGAAAGGCTAAAATGTGTGTTATTTGGTCGCCGGTGTTTGAAGAGGTGCGTCGGTCGATTTTGTTCAAACGTGGATCCGGGTACCCTAGAATGAGTTTATAGAATATGGATATCAAATGAAAGCTGTTGATGAGTGCTTTAGTAGAGGGTAATTTTCATACCCCTGTGTAGCTAGGGTTCCGAGATATAGGCCAAAACATGGACCCGGATACCCCTAGAATGTGTGTGTATTATGGATATCAAATGAAAGCTGTTGCTGAGAGCTCTAAAATTCATTGTGATATTCGATTTAGTCGCATCAACCTGGCAAAACTGATAAATATGCATGCCAAGCCGAAATAAAGACAAGAATTTATAATACCCACATACCTATTTACATATGTCCTATTCGATTTGCCTGAAATTTTGTATATAAATTTGCTTATATTAGTATTTAAGATCCTTTTTTACGAGAAGTAAACCAGAGACGGACTGGGACTGGGATTAGGACTAGGACTGGGACTAAGACTAAGTGGGACTGGGACTGGAACAAAAGAGATAGACTGAGAGATAGATAGAATGAGACGAAGATGGAGATAGATGATGCGAAAAAGACGGAGGGAGGAGTGAATAAAAGGATTAGGAAAAATTGAAGAGGGCGAGGGCAGAGCTAGACGGATAAAGCTTTTTAAAATGTATGCAGATAGGCCAAATTTAGGGCAGAAAAACGTCCGCCGGGTCTGCTAGTTTGCGTATATAAAAGCAAACGAAAAGCAAAAAATAAAATTTTAAAATTTGAGAAATATATAGTTAAGCTCGTTCATGCTCTGGTTATATTTACCACACCAGACTCCGCCAGACAATTTTTATACCTTTCGTGAAATCGAAACCGTATATTGAAATTGGATATACATACCTAGCAATATATAGTCCGACTTAGCCATATCCGTGTGTATATTTCCTTCAATGCAAAAAGTTCCCGATATATTTTACTCAAATTCGGGGAGAGGGTTTATTTGGGTGTCCGACTAATCATTTTTAGAACCGAGTGGATTTGATGACGCAATCGATTTTTCGGATATGAAAGTTTAGTTGTTGTTGTTGTTGTAGCGATAAGGACACTCCCGAAGGCTTTGGGGAGTGTTATCGAGTTGATGGTCCTTTACCTGATGCAGATCTGGTACTTTCCGGTACCAAGCCCGACCATCTCGGGAACGATTTGTTATGACCACATGCGACCTTCTAGGCAATCCTGCCCTCCCACCCCCTAGATCCATGAGAAGTTCTGGGTCGTCGAACCTCGGCTGCTAAGGAAATAGGAATCGCCACGGATAGGTGAGGTTGACAATTGGGTCTGGAGAAGCTATATATTGCGCTGGAAACCTGAAAAGGTTACGATACACAGCTCCTTGAATCTGGTATTTTAATCATCTTTTGCGACAGGCATACCTACCGCGGGTATATTCTAACCCCCTAACCCGCTGGAGGTATAAGACAGAAAGTTTTTGTCTTTCTTCCTTATTTTGTAAGCTAAAAAGTGGACAGAATGTTTACGTATAAGGCATACATTGTTGTCTGAAAAAATTTCCAAGATCAGTTCTTCATATAATATATATCTTAAGAATTGATTTTTCATAGCTTATGAATTTTCGATATTTCTTCAAACTGTTATTCAGCACCATTCAAAAAGCTTTAAGATCCTCGGCTCAGCTTATTTTGTGACAAGTTGTTTAGCCTAATTAACATGTCCCTGAAATGCACACTCCAAAACTGTGTCGGCCTGAGTGGCCATATTTTTTTTTGGCATAACTTTGCCTCGAGAAAGACGAATCTGTTGTCAGATTTGCGAAATATATAATAATTTAGCCACCAGGCGAGGTCCAATGTAGGAGGCCTGACGACATCCCTGAGCGTATAGATATACAAAAATTCAATACATTACAAGCTCATAAGAAAACTATTTTTATTTTTTGTTTCTTGATATTTTTTGTTAAATACAAAACAAAAAATTTATAAATAAGCGCACATTAGCAGTAGCACCGAGATCTGGACTTCCAGGTACAACAACATTATCACCTGAATCATTGAATATCTCGAAACTATATAAGTACCCATGTGTATCACTCAGTACAAATAACTTTACGCCCCATTTATGAGGTTTGTTTGGCATATACTGTCTAAGGTGATGTCTAATTTTGGTACAACACATCGCGCTGTTTTTCGAATTGAATGAAATCCTTCGTTCAATGCATCTAAGAGCTTCCTGATACGAAACAGAGAATCATAACCTCTTCGCCCGTCTTACCCTTTCTTCTCAGTTTGAGAAAGACACATATTTCTTCATTTGCTCACACTTACTTAGAGGCATGAATTTTTGTACTTTGTCTACTTGAATTTTTCCCAAGTACCAACGAGTATTGGGATTGTAACAACATACATAACCTAAGATAGCGGTGAACCAATTCCAAGTCCACATGAAATTGTGTGTTGACATCTTCTGCAAAAGCTTTCACAATCATTTGTTCTACAATGAATTCAATTATTTCTTCCGAGAAAAGGTATTTGAAGAATTGGTAGGGTGCTTCAAGACAAACTACTTCATCAGACAGCTTTTCATTCCCTCTAAACGCTACAAAGAATGTTTTTAAACTCATTGGACTGCTTATCAATATCGGCCAAACCTAGTGAAGAGAAAATTCTTGGTTACTGCTACTACTACAACAATCTTACTTAGGGCTCGTCTTTAACTTAATTTGTGCAAATCCCCTGCGCTTTAACTAACAGATGGTCCCTTCTTCTTTGGGTACTGTATTGTTTGACTGAGTCGATGTTTTTGGTATTTCGGCATTTGTTGCTATTTTTGGGGTATCTAAAAATGTTGATGACACTCCAAGCAAACTGCTGTCCAGAGAAATGTTAGCATCTTGAATAAATGTACTACTTGCTTCAGCTAAATTCATAGTATTCAAACAATCATCTATATTCTTATACTTTTCTGGCGTTATCTCGTCTATGTAACCCGGATCATTAACTGAGTCGTCGTCATCGAAGTTACTGTCATCTGACCCAATCACTGAATCCATCAAACTTCTTATCTGATCATCACTTACTGAGCTCAGGTTAAATTTTTTTTCTCTCATTCAAGTCGCCTATTTTCCGCCTTTTCCCCTCTTGTACGAGCTGTTCATGGCGATTAGATATAGCTTCAACATTAGCCGTGTTTTTTAACACGCGCGTATATGTTTCGTTTGCGCGTGTTAAAAAACGCCTATCTTCGCTTAGATAATGCTTAGGAGACCCATCTAGCGGCTGTGGTAAAACCACTAGCTACAGCAACAGGGTGTACCGAAAAGCGGAGACGCAACGCTCTGATGGCCATAGGGTATAACATATAGCTGAATCAGTTGCGATGAATTGTGGACACACATATAATACATAGAATTAGTGTACAGGGTGAAACAAAGACACATATTTCAGTTACATCTGAGTATAATGCATATTGAAATTTAGTAGGACAAAATTTATGCGCAGCAATTTCAGAGGTGTATTTATAGTTTGTCTCTTAGCAGTCAATATAAAGTTTAAGCGTAAACGGATATACGCGTGTTAAAAAACACGGCTATTATCTGCAATGACTCTATATCACAATAAAAAAAAAAAATTATCAAGAAATATTCACTTATTCAATCTAAAAGCAAAAATATATGTTCTTGGTTTCACAAAGTTACCCACAGGCACGATTACAAAACTTTTAAAAATTTGCACAGTCTGTTTCTTATTCCATTTCTGATACTGCACCAACAAACTTTATACTTACGAAAATTGGTAAGAAAAATTTAACACAGCTTAAAGTTATAAGTTTTTTTTTTTTTTAATTTTTTTAAAACAACGCACTTCACATGAAAATTACCCTTGTGTATTTTACGACTTAAAACACTCGACTAACAAAAACTGCGCACCATTTCACAATACCTCGTCCGATTTGATCACTTTTTGTTGGTGGACATATGCATGAAGTCTGCATATAAACAATGGTACGAAATACATCTGTACGTTCAAATTAACGGACTCTGAAAACGAGTGCCCTGAGGAACTCTTATGCATTAGAGGGATTTGTATTTATTTGGTAGAAAAGTTTATAAATAAAAACTTAAAGAAATTTCGTGTTTGCAATCATTAAAGTCTACTCGCTTAACAGTTACTTTAGAAATAAAAATCTTGTAAATCTCTTTACTGTACATACAAAAAAAGCTTTGGGTTGGGCTACACGTATAAGAAAAAAGGATTAGCGCAGGTGATTGTTTTTAAGTTCTTTCTGTCTTTTTTCGAAGAGCAAGTAATGGAAAGTTAATATCTAATATAAACAGATCTAAAAGTATGCAAATTAATTTCAGACGCAAAATTATGCAATAAAGTTAAATTACGGCAACTCAACCGTCAACAAACAAAAAATCGAAAGGGAGCAGCGATAGAATGGCAATGAATACTTTCTCTCTTGTTATTTTATACTATTTGCTTTTTTTCTTCCTTTTTTGTACACATCTACACAGCTACATACAGGAATCGCAATACTCCCCAAGCAACTAACCAAAATATAAAGCCAGCTTCCTTTGCTAAGAAAACAAAGAAATGTGCTTAGTGTGGCAATAAAGTAGACTTAGCTGCTTACAAGTTTAAACTAAACAATACCAACATTTTTTCTTGCATAATTTATTTATACTAGGAAATATAAGGAATGAAAAATGGATTGATTTTGTTGTATAGAAAAATCAAAAACTTCGCGCTGCTAGGTATCTCTTTAATTGATTTTGATATCCGTGGTTGAAAATCACTGTAACAAAATTTTGCGCCTAAAGTACTTAAAAATAGTATCACCTCATTACTAACGGTAATTTCACACTCTTTGATTTTTTTTAAGGTATTTGTTTGTTCTATGTTCAATAGATAATTCGAGTAGGCTTTTCCGACCTTGGGTAAGCGTTAAATGTATATGTATGCTTAGGCTCATACCCCACACAAATATAAATACAAATGTGTACATGAATGTATAAGTCGCTATTTTAATTAGGGGGACTCATGTAACCGTATAAATGCCTTATAAAGTGTGTAAACGTATAAATTTATCTAGTTTACGCAGGAGCTGTCAAATTTTGTATGAAAAATCATTTACACGATTTGTATAAATTTACGCGCACATTTCATTGTGTAAACGCGGTAAACTCAAAGGAATGCAACCTTGCAGACATTACAGACGGCATTTTCATCAAAAATCTCCAACATCAGCAAGTAAAGGCGTTTTAGTTTTGATTTTACACTTAATCTTGGTATTTTTTAATTTGTATAACAATCAAAAAAATTTTTTTGGAAATAATACAGCTGAAAAACAATCAAGTTTATCAAGAGTATTACTAGGTGCGTTCATATAACCGCGTGTGTAAATGGATATAATTTTACACCTTATAAGTTTATATGCTATCATGAGTCCCCCTATTATTTTGCCGTCAACGTAAAGGAGATTTAGACAAATTTGCGGTTTATCGTCAGCTGCCGCACCAGTTCGCACTTAAAATCCATTCAACTATGCGTCAACACTTAACCCTAATATGAGTTTGTATCGTCAAATATTTAAAAGCGGTTAACAAGCTTCTCTCTATCGTTTTTGCTCAACCGTAAATTAGAAAATTACTTTAATGGAATTTAAGTTAGTTTTTTGGGTGAATTATGAAGCTTTGCAATCATGTGTATATTTTTAAGCGCATTTGGAGCAGGGAATGTATGCCAAGTTGCGAAAGGGAAATAATCCTTTGTAAGTTTTGGCTTGTAGTAGAACTTTCAACTTCTAGAATTTTTTCGAGAAGACATTTTTTGAAGCCGATACCCTCACGCGAGATTCGCGAATACCGAAAGACTCGTTAGGCTCGTGAGCTTCATGAAACTCAATTAAATCGCTGCTATGCTGCATTGTTATACGAGTTTTGCTAGAAGTTGAGCGCAACTAAGTTGAAGTCGCAATCTTAAGGAATATTTCCAGCTAAGAACATCTCTTGAATAGGCAAATTTCTGATTTATCGAGTCAAGTAATTCTTGCTTGTTTTCAAAAAAAAAAATTCTAAGGCCTATACTTCTGTGGTCACAAGCGATAATAACTTAAGTCAACTTAAGAAATACTAAGAATGTAATATTTAACTGCCGAGTGTCACAACAAAGATGTACGGCAATTTAAAATAAAAAACAATTTTATAAAATAAGGGAAAAAATGTGCACAACAATCTGGGATTTTATTATTAAAAACAAAGCGGCAAATCTGGCTCCCTCCAAATTTCTCAGGTCGACTTAGGTTTTGTTTCATCAACAAGTATTCTAGAATGTAAAGAAGCATTGGAAAACCTTCACTCAGGCCGGATAATACATCTTTACTGGGTTCCCGGTCATAAAGGGATAGAAGGTAACGAAAAGGGCGATGACCCTCACACCCTGAAACGACAATAGAAGTCCCAATCCGTTTAGGAGAAGCAGGAATGGCGGTGACAAAAGCGCGGGGCTGCAAAATTTCTCAGAGCATGTGTAAATCCCACGATATTAGAGAGTGGCTCATATATCTGAAGAGAGAAGACTTAAGGCTCACGAAGGGCATACTAAATGGTCACTGCCTTCTGGCGTCACATGCTTATAAGCTGGGTCTCGTCAGTAACAGTAGGTGTGGGAAGTGCGAGCTCAATGAAGAAATGGTTGGGCACATTCTATGTTCATGTTCTGCGCTCGTCAGGTTAAGGCTCCAGTGATAAGGGGCGTCAGATCTAAGGGTAGCAAGGTCCTAGTATTTGCCAAGAGGATGGAGTTTTTGTACAACGTTTGGTCGTCAAACAAATTCTAGCAATACTATGGACACATTCAGTCTATTTGAGGTCTATATTGACCGGCCAGTTCAACCTAGCCATACTAATAACTAGGTTGTTCGGCGTTTTAGCATCTTCAATTCCTTATCTAGTTCTATCGTTCTCTTTGTAGTAGACAGTCAAATAGCTTTATGTACGAACTGCAATCATTAAACCGTTATTTGTTTTAATGCTGTATATGATTCGTAGGCAGGTAGGAGTGAACGATTCTAGTTTGTTTGGCCGCTGTGTGGTTGATGTCATATTTTTACGGTTGCAAAAAACAAATAATTGAAGACATCATTGGATGGATTATGTTATGTGAATATTTGAAAAATATCCGGAGTATTTCCAACCACACTTGCATTAGGCATTAGATTAAGAGTCAGAGACCTGCACCGAGTAAAAGGAAGACTTCATTAATCTTCCCGCTCATTATTGGGGAAAACTGATGGGTCTGTCGTAACTTTCTATTTTACCATCACAATTTTCTTATACATCTGTTTTGGGAGAGGGACACTTTTCCATCTTATTCCATTTTTACCTCCATCAATTGCAGCTTTAGTCTAATAGCCTCTTTTCCCTCTATCCCCTCATTGAATTCCTTTTCTTTATTCTTCTTCTTGTTCTTCATTTTTTCCCCTCTCTAACTTTCCTTTGCCTTCCGTTCCCTATTTCCTGCTCGCTCTATTTCCTATTCTTCTCTCTTTACATCTCCCTCTCGCCATCTCTAAATTATCCCTCTACAGCTCTCTCTCTCTCTTCCACCCCTATCATTTTCCCTCTCCACATCCTTCTCCTTTTTCTTCTCCTATTACTTCTTCGTCTTCTCCACAGCCTTCGTCGTCATTGGCTCCCGCTATCTTTCTCTCTCTTTCGTTCCATCTCCTTCTTTATATCCCTGGCTCTCTTAATCAGCCCCCTTTTCAACCTAACCCTCTCTCTCCATCTCTTTTTATACTCAGTTGAGCAGAGCTCACAGAGTATATTAAGTTTGATTGGATAACGGTTGGTTGTACATATATAAAGGAATCGATATAGATATAGACTTCCATATATCAACATAATCAGGATCGAAAAAAAATTTGATTGAGCCATGTCCGTCCGCCCGTCCGTCCGTTAACACGATAACTTGAGTAAATTTTGAGGTATCTTGATGAAATTTGGTATGTAGGTTCCTGAGCACTCATCTCAGATCGCTATTTAAAATTAGCGATATCGGACTATAACCACGCCCACTTTTTCGATATCGAAAATTTCGAAAAACGGAAAAAGTGCGATAATTCATTACAAAAGACCGATAAAGCAACGAAACTTGGTAGATGAGTTGAACTTATGACACAAAATAGAAAATTGGTAAAATTTTAGACAATGGGCGTGGCAACGCCCACTTTTAAAAGAAGGTAATTTAAAATTTTTGCAAGCTGTAATTTGGCAGTCGTTGAAGATATCATGATGAAATTTGGCAGGAACGTTACTCTTATTACCATATGTACGCTTAATAAAAATAGGCAAAATTGGAGAAGGACCACGCCCACTTTTAAAAAAATTTTTTTTTAAAGTAAAATTTTAACAAAAAATTTAATATCTTTACAATATATAAGTAAATTATGTCAAGATTCAACTCCAGTAATGATATGGTGCAACAAAATACAAAAATAAAAGAAAATTTAAAAATGGGCGTGGCTCCGCCCTTTTTCATTTAATTTGTCTAGGATACTTTTAACGCCATAAGTCGAACAAAAATTAACCAATCCTTTTGAATTTGGTAGGGGCATAGATTTTATGGCGTTAAATGTTTTCTGTGAAAATGGGCGAAATCGGTTGATGTCACGCCCAGTTTTTATACACAGTCGTCCGTCTGTCCTTCCGCATGGCCGTTAACACGATAACTTGAGCAAAAATCGATATATCTTTACTAAATTCAGTTCACGTACTTATCTGAACTCACTTTATCTTGGTATGAAAAATGAACGAAATCCGACTGTGACCACGCCAACTTTTTCGATATCGAAATTACGAAAAATGAAAAAAATGCCATAATTCTATACCAAATACAAAAAAAGGAATAAAACATGGTAAGATAATTGGATTGTTTTATTGACGCGAAATATAACTTTAGAAAAAACTTTATAAAATGGTTGTGACACCTACCATATTAAGTAGAAGAAAATGAAAAAGTTCTGCAGGGCGAAATAAAAAACCCTTAAAATCTTGGTAGGTATTACATACATAAATAAATTAGCGGTATCCAACAGATGATGTTCTGGGCCACCCTGGTCCACATTTTGGTCGATATCTGGAAAGCGCCTTCACATATACAACTACCACCACTCCCTTTTAAAACTCTCATTAATACCTTTAATTTGATACCCATATCGTACAAACTCATTCTAGAGTCACCCCTGGTCCACCTTTATGGCGATATTTCGAAAAGGCGAACACCTATAGAACGAAGGCCCACGCCCTTTTAAAAATACTCATTAACACCGTTCATTTGATACCCATATCGTACAAACAAAGTCTAGAGTCACCCCTGGTCCAGAAAGGCACACTCCCTCTTAAAATACTCATTAACTCCTTTCGTTTGATACCCATATTGCACAAACGAATTCTAGAGTCACACCTGGTCCATCTTTATGGCGATATCTCGAAAAGGCGTCCACCTATAGAACTAAGGCGCACTCCCTCTTAAAATACTCATTAACTCCTTTCGTTTGATACCCATATTGCACAAACGAATTCTAGAGTCACACCTGGTCCATCTTTATGGCGATATCTCGAAAAGGCGTCCACCTATAGAACTAAGGCCCACTCCCTCTTAAAATACTCATTAACTCCTTTCGTTTGATGCCCATATTGCACAAACGAATTCTGGAATCACCCCTGGTCCACCTTTATGGCGATATCTCGAAAAGGCGAACACCTATAAAACGAAGGCCCACGCCATTTTAAAAATACTCATTAACACCTTTCATTTGATGCCCATATCGTACAAACGCATTCTAGAGTCAACCCTGATCCACCTTTATGGCTATATCCCTAATTGGCGTCCACCTATAGAACTATGGCCCACTCCCTCATAAAATACTCTTTAATGCCTTTCATTTGATACACATGTATACAAACACATTCCAGAGTTTCCCTCGGTTCATTTTCCTACATTGTTATTTTCCCTTATGTTGTCACCATAGCTCTCAACTGAGTATGTAATGTTCGGTTACATCCCAACTTAACCTTCCTTACTTGTTTTCTTTTACTTCTTCTTCTCCTTTCCCCCTCCCTTCCTCTTTCTCTCTCCCTCTCTCTCACACCTTCTTCTCCATGCCGCTCTTCATCTTCCCTTACACATTTCCCTTCGTCTCCCTCTTCCTACCCATCTCTCTCTTCTTCTCCCTACACTTTTAACTATCCTTCGCCTTGAATTTACTTATTTTTCTATATTTAACTGAAGTACATTTTTTAGGTTTGGGAAAGCTTGCAAAATTAAAACGCACTTTCTCAAATCCGATTAGCATAGTTTTTTAAATAAAATTAATAAAATAATAAATATGCCTGAACCAAAAACGAGGAATTTAACCACGAAGCATAAATGATCAAAAGGTGAAAATTTTAAAATAAACTGACATGGATGGCATTAAAAATTTACCTGTCATAAAGGAAAATTACGAATTCAGCTAACATTCGATCTGAGAAAAAATGTTTATCTAGCAAATCGACGAAGAAAAAATAAAAATTTAAAACAGTGTTAAATAAATGAAAGGAGAATACGAAAAGAAGATGACGGTTGCCCGAAGTTGATTTAAATATCGCCTTACATCGCGCATATTACCAATTTATTTACTTTATATTACCAGTGAGTCTGTCCATGAGCAAGTTGTTCTTTGGTTATGTCAGTGATTGCAGCAAATCGGCTTAAAGTCATGACACATAAGCTTAAGAGCTCATAAAAATCGAAACCAAAACGCGGAAGCCCTAAGCATGTAGGCGAAGTTGAAAAGAAAATGTAGAAGGATAAAATGAAGTAAATCACTGGAGAAAAGAAAGCATTAGAAGGAGTTCGTTAAGAGAAGAAAGCAAAAACCAAAAAACCACAAATACTAATCCGATCACAACACGTTTGTAGCGATTTGAGTATTCGCCACCTACAGGTGGCGAAGATATGGGACGCAAGTGAAATGGCATTTGCGTGTTGCAGACCTGTTAGCTGTCAGCATAACATAAATATTTAGAAATAGATAATCTCATGCAAACTCACTAAAGTTGTATGTACCATTATGAAATGCTTTAAAATTGAAAATGAAAACTGTACTAAAGAAAACTGAAAAGTATTTGACTTCGGACTACTCAACAGAAGCAATGTAGAAAACAAAGCTTCTGTTGAAAGGCCAATAAATTGACCACAACTGCCTGGAAGCAATCAACTAGAAAATTATCAAGAATAAAGTCATATTCGTTCACGATTATTGATATTGGAAAAAATTTTAATTTAGAGGAACGCAAAGCGAAGTTCTACAATTTAAAGTTTAGCTGTAGTTACCCTCTGAAAGTGAAATACGTAGTGACTTTACTATCAGAACTAAAGAGTTTTGATACTACATTTTAAAAGTGGCTATGGATATCTATCACTACTACCTGCACCTGCGAACAGACCTTAGGTAGGAGCTGCGGACCGTTATCCATTGCATGTACAACGAAGTCGTTCGATAGTTAATAACATATGGAACTGTTGTTTCTTGAAAAGCGCTAGACAAAAAAAGAGAAATCAACACATATTAGGGAAAGTGAAAAAGCTAGCATGTTTCGGATTGTTAGGCGGAGTGAACAGCTCAACTCAGGAAGAGTTAAACTGAATTTTCTACTGGACACTTTCGTGCAGGTATTGTCCTCGAAGGAGCCTTCGTTATTAAGAGAATCAAACTCGTAAAATACAACCACACACGGGCCCGCGACGAATCGTAACTCATCTACTGCTATAAAAGTTACATGAAGCACCTCTAGGTGGTGGTAGCGAGCTCGAAGGTCCATGATTGAAAGACCGGGCCAAACAACATTAAAATACTTTAGAAGCAGTTGCTCTACAAGCGGAGTCGCCCCTCGGAAGTCACTTGGCAAACACTCCAAGTGTATATCTGCAATGAAAAGTTTGTCAGCGAAAATTTATTTGTCTCCCGTATGTTTCTCGTATGAGATCGCCACTACATCTTCTCTTCATTGACTTTGAATGTGCGATTGATACAATCTTCCGTGATGCGATACGGAGTGCGCTGAAAAACTGCGGTGCCCCAGAGAAAGTCATCGACATGATTATGGCCCTCTACAGAGATGCAATGATCAGTGTACACATCAAAGGAAAAAACAGCAACAAATTTAGCATAAACAAAGGCGTACGACAAGGGTGCGCCCTATCACCGGTGCTTTTCATAGTAGTGCTGGACGATGTGCTGAAGTGCACAAGCGCAGAAGCCCCAGATGGGTTACAATGGAGGCTGAATCAGAAACTAAGCGATTTAGACTACGCTGATGATATCGTCTTCTCTACTCACACACTAGCTGCTGTTGCCGCAAAACTCCAGCGACCCGAAATCAACGCTCGCACAGTTGGTTTGAAAATTAACTACCTAAAAACTAAACTAATGAGACTACAAACAACGAACACATCTCCTCTCCAACTTGTATGAAATGGCAGCACTACCGTTATTTGGGATGTAGAAGAATTCTGCTACCATGGTAGCCAAATTACTAAAGATGGCGAGGCAGAATCGGATGTATCTGCAAGGATCTGTAAGGCACGAACTGTATTCCACAAGTTAGGCCGAGTATGGCGCTCTCGCATACTGTCGATGAAAACAAAACTGAAGATTTTTAACACCAGCATGAAATCAGTTCTTTTATACGGATCAGAAATCTGGCTTGTCTCTGACCGCATTAACCGACGATTGCAAACGTTTATAAACAAGTGTCTGAGAATAGTCTGCCGTATCTTCTGGCCAAGAACAATCAGCAACGCCGATCTACTGTCACTCACGAAAAACCCCTCAATCTACACTGAAATTAAAAAAAATAAGTGGGGTTGGATCGGTCATACTCTCCGCAGAGAAGATGACAACGTTGCCAAAATGGCCTTTTAATGGAACCCACAAGGAAGACGGCGCAGGGGACGTCCTCGACAAACTTGGATGAGTACGATTTTCAATGAGAGCTCTTCCACCACCACCTGGAATAAAATAAGACGTTTAGCGACGGACTAGGAGCGATAAGTTGTGCTTCTGGATGGCTATGGTATTAGTTTTAACTTTTGCGATTGTCAACTAGATGTTTTCAATTCTATCTAAGAATATAACTAACTAACTATGTTGCTCGGAGTCGGTATGGAATGCTTGTTCTGTGAAACGATGAAGTGCAAAAAATATGTATATTCATAAACTGGGTCGATTTATTAACCGATATCGCGCCATCGAATTTTGGATAGGATTTGGGATCAGGAAAAAAGTTCCACTACGCATACCCAAAAAAATAATTTTCGAGCCTGCGAAATTTCATCTTTTTGACTTTTTTCGATTTTGATGTTTAAGGTACCGTATACTATTTAAAACCTAACACCTTTTTGGAAACGGGTACTTTTTTGAATGGGATACTTTTTTCTGAAACGAGGTATCTTTTACATACAATAAATCCAGTGAGTTATTGTACGCCTGTGTGGTGCATCTGTCACTATTTTCTCCTTACTTCCTCTAAATGCCACTTTTGTTTTCTCTTTGATAGAAGTTCCTCAATAACATTATTATATACACAGTTTTTAAAATTTGATATAGATTTGTATAATGATTGAGAAAACATATCATAAATTTTGTTTTCTGATGATATTATTCACAATCTCTTTCAGTGGCCAGCATGTCCATCAATTTGAACATTTAAACAATATTGTAGGTAAAAATTATGCAATTCAAGTGTTGAGCTGTTTCTGTCATTATAAAACGATTTTTTTTTCTACACAAAGCGACGAACAGAACAAAAATGATAGTTTTGCGTGAAACACACAAACATCACTTGGCAATAGATAGCATGCCGACCTAAGATATTAACCTAACTAACCGCATTTTCGCGCATAGCAACAAACCACCACACCAATAAAATCAAAAGGAATTCAAACCCGATTGGGAGAAACCATAGTAGGTGTACCAAACTAACCCAAAATACTTGGCAAAGCGCTTTAGTCACGCAACTTTCAGTTCTTGCTCTACTACGGTCTTGTAGTTTATTGGATGTGTAGGTTTGGTAGACATTTACAGGTGGGTGGCTAATAAAGGTGGTTGCGATAAAAACGATTTCAGTAGAGTAATGGCTTAAATAGAAACAAGTAAGGAAGGCTAAGTTCGGGTGTAACCGAACATTACATACTCAGTTGAGAGCTATGGCGACAAAATAAGGGAAAATCACCATGTAGGAAAATGAATCTAGGGTAACCCTGGAATGTGTTTGTATGACATGCGTATCAAATGGCAGGTATTAAAGAGTATTTTAAGAGGGAGTGAGCGCGGAGAGGGAGATATGGCCATAAAGGTGGACCAGGGCTTACTCAAGAATTTGTTTGTACGATATGGGTATCAAATGAAAGGTGTTAATGAGTATTTTAAAAGGAAGTGGGCCTTAGTTCTATAGGTGGACGGATTTTCGAGATATCGCCATAAAGGTGGACCATGGGTGACTCTAGAATTTGTTTGTACGGTATGGGTATCAAATGAAAGGTGTTAATGAGTATTTTAAAAGGGAGTGGGGCTTAGTTTTATAGGTGGACGCCTTTTCGAGATATCGCCATAAAGGTAGACCAGCGTTGACTCTGGAATTTGTTTGTACGTTATGGGTATCAAATGAAAGGTGTTAATGAGTATTCTAAAAGGGAGTGGGCCTTAGTTCTATAGGTGGACGCCTTTTCGATATATCGGCATAAAGGTGGACCAGGGGTGACTCTATAATGTGTTTGTACAGTATGGGTGTCAAATTAAAAGTATTAATAAGAATTTTAAAAGGGAGTGGTGGTAGTTGTATATGTGAAGGCATTTTCGAGATATCGACCAAAATGTGGACCAGGGTGACCCAGAAGATCATCTGTCGGGTACCGCTAATTTATTTATATATGTAATACGACGAACAGTATTCTTTCCAAGATTCCAAGGACTTTTGATTTCGCCCTGCATAACTTTTTCATTTTCTTCACACCTATTTTACAAAGTGCTTTTCTAAAGTTATATTTTGCGTCAATAAACCAATCCAATTACCATGTTTCAACACTTTTTTCGTATTTTGTATAGAATTATGGCACTTTTTTCATTTTTCGTAATTTTCGATATCGAAAAAGTGGGCGTGGTCATAGTCAGATTTCGGCCATTTTTTATAACAATAGAAGGTAAGTTCAGACAATTATTTGAACTGAGTTTAGTAAAGATATATCGATTTTTGCTCAAGTTATCGTGTTAATGGCCGACCGGAAGGACAGACGGTCGACTGTGTATAAAAACTGGGCGTGTCTTCAACCGATTTCGCCCTTTTTCACAGAAAACAGTTATTGTCCAAGAATCTAATCCGTTACCAAATTTCACAAGGATTGGTAAATTTTTGTTCGATTTATGGCATTAAAAGTATCCTAGACAGATCAAATGAAAAAGGGCGGAGCCACGCCCATTTTGAAATTTTCTTTTATTTTTGTATTTTGTTGCACCATATCATTACTGGAGTTGAATGTTGACATAATTTACTTATATACTGTAAAGATATTAAATTTTTTGTAAAAATTTCACTTTAAAAAAATTTTTTTTTAAAAGTGGGCGTGGTCGTTCTCAGATTTTGCTACTTTTTATTAAGCATACATACAATAATAGGAGTAACGTTCCTGCCAAATTTCATCACATCACATATCTACAACGACTGCCAAATTACAGCTTGCAAAACTTCTAAATTACCTTCTTTTAAAAGTGGGCGGTGTCACGCCCATTGTCCAAAATTTTACTTATTTTCTATTCTGCGTCATAAGTTCAACCCACCTACCAAGTTTCATCGCTTTATCCCTCTTTGGTAACGAATTATCGCAAAATTCGGTATCGAAAAAGTGGGCGTGGTTATAGTCCGATATCGTTCATTTTAAATAGCGATCTGAGATGAGCGCCCAGGAACCTACATACCAAATTTCGTCAAGATATCTCAAAATTTACTCAAGTTATCGTGTTAACGGACAGATGGACGGACGGACGGACATGGCTTAATCAAATTTCTATAATGTATATCTATCTCGATTCCTTTATAACTGTACAACCAACCGTTATCCAATCAAAGTTGATATACTCTGTGAGCTCTGCTCAACTGAGTATAAAAAAAAAGACAAAAAAATTAGCTTGGATCGGATTCGATTTGTTGTCATTTGGAAAATGGTCGAAGATGTGCTGAAATAGATAATAAAATAGTTTTAGTTTGCTTACGCGAGTATTTTAACAAACGAATTGTATTATGAAGAGTTTTGCAGTATTCTCAGAATTGTGGGACACAAATGCACCGATGTTCAGTTTTGACTGAGTATGTGACCGGCATTTTAAATTGGACTTTAAATATTTAAATTGAACTTTAAATACGAACTGGTTTTAATAGAAATAAGTGCTTGGAGTTAACAAACATACACACTAGACTGGGTGTCGCGCTATCGAATTTTCGATTGGATTTGGGCTCAAGAAAAAAAATTCTACTAGCATACCCAAAAAAATAATTTTCGAGCCATACACACATATGAAAATTTGTTTAGTTGGTCATAAAAAAAACCTTAAAAATTAAAGTCGAAAAGTAAAAAAAATGAATTTTTGCAGGCTCCAAAAATTTTTTTTGGGTATGCTAGTAGAATTTTTTTCTTGAGCCCAAATCCTATCGAAAATCAATGGCGCGATATCGGTTAATACACACATAGTCTTTTCTTATCTTTTCTATGGTGAATTATTATTCGATAAGCGAAATGTAACTTCAGATAGTAGTGCTTAGTAAAGCATTACAATCTACGGTCAGATATCATGGGTCGACAAAATTTGAAAAAAATCCAGACGAAGAATAAAAGCTTAGAAATCTTTAATCTAAAAAACCTCTTTATCTAAATATCGAATCGGATTTTAGTTTTTGTTCTGGTTTTTTAGACATTCATGCATATAGTTACGAAAATTACATTTTCTGATGTATTTCACGTCCAGTTTTCCATTTACAAAGCTATAAATGTTTTACGCACTCGGTGTATTCCACGGATGCTCGAGACGTGCCGAAATCTAGAAAAGAATATTACTAAAATAAGAAACAAATTTGAAATTCAGACTCTAGAATTATATTATGTATACCAAACACTAATAAAAAAGTATTTGATCAGTTTTTAAGTCTAAAGCATTTTAGACAGTGGTAGCATAGTCCTTTATCACATATATGTACAAAGCCGAGAGTCTTTTCGGGATTTTTGCCAAATACATGTCGTTCATCATTCTAACTACAACCTTGAGCTTACGATAAATGATTAAAGACGATACGAAATTGCGCTTTCGTACTTCAAACGAGTATTTCTGGAACCAAAAGGAGCAGTAAATAGCATATAAATAAATGCAAGGCGCGATAATAGTTTAGGCCGAGCTTCCGCGTCAAAAATCCTTCCTGATCCCGGTCAATCCTAATGCTCAGTTGAAAGCACAAAGTGACACCAAAAAGAAATCATATAAAAAACAAATTGTGAGTTTTTGTTAGCGTAATGGGAGTCTGATCGGACTCCTATTTAGGCTCACTTAAGGTACGAAATGCTCTTAACGAACCCATAATGACTGTAAACATAGCAATTTAGGTGTCTTTTAAGATAATTTTTGGCTCCGAATATTTGAAATTGCTGGAAGCTCACTATAGATATTTTTAATAATACGTAGCGCTATTTACCTATTTCCTTTGCCAGATTCCAATTTCAAAGCCTTTACGATTCAGGACATTGATTTCGCGAACGAATCTTATAACACGATACTGGGCCAGAAATGGTCTAAATGTTTTCAAATTTTTGATGAGACCATGAGACAGCCCTACAGAATAAAAAGTGGTATGTTCAACGGACAAGACCGGTCGTTTCATTTCTAACCTAAAAAAAATTAAGTTTTTTTTTAAATATTTTTATTTGCCTTCAAATATTATAATTTATTAAATTTTGATGAACTCAAGGCAGTTAAAAAAAAAAAATATCTACCAAATAAAATTAGAAATTCAAACATTTAAACTGTGTTCCAAATTTTTAAAACTGAATTGAACTCATCAAAATTTAATAAATTAAGTTGTTTTTTAGTTTTCGGCGCAATAAACTGGACTGAATGAGTTTAGAGAAAAACCTGTACCTAACTTTTGAGTTCTGATCACGCATGCATGTTCAGTGATCCAAATTCCTTAACAAGTTACCTGCCATGTCCGTTGAACATCCAATTCTGTGGGGCTGCATTATCAACAAAAATTAAAAATTTCTCGAAAAGAAATGTACCTCGAATTTTTCGTTCGTTTTTTGCCCAATAATTCATGTGAAAAATATGAAATAGCAATTTGGGATCACCCTGTTTCTAGCTCAATAAATGTTTTAGTTTTATGCCACTTTTATGTTTACTGCTCTAAATTTTTTCGCAGCTCACTTCAAGTCATTTTGCGACAAAGTGTCTTATATCACAATATACCATCATTGATAGGCGCGCCAAAGAGTCCCCACTCTTTTATAGTTAGAAAGTTTGGTTACTTGTGTTTGTGGGTAATCAATAACTGAGTCCGCGCGTATGCACTGTCGTTGCCTGTAGAGAAATTTTGTGATATCCAGTTGCCTCATTACCACATCTTACTTAAAGACTTTTAGATGAAGTCGGAAAACTCACTTTTTGTGCTCTTAAACAAATGGGGATCGATCTTTTGTAATTTTGATGGTGTCCTATGAATAATATATGATTTTAGGATAAAGTTCGATGCTGTTGATAAACCTAGGGAGCAGTTATGTAAGGCTTTGAAAATCGTATATGACTGAAGCGATTTAGTTCCAATTGACACAAGAAGAGAGTTTCACTCTCTTGATATAGATGAGAATGAGGGGAGAAGAAAAAGGATGCAAAAAAATAGATGAAAGACGAGAAGGAATGGGAGATGGTGCAGGAGCAGTATAATAAGAAGGAGTAGGAGTAGTAATAGGAGTCGTAGGAGTAAAAGTTGAAGGAGGATGACATAGTAGGCTATGAATTAGTAATTCTTGGACTGGTGTGTTCTAATATTTTTAAAAATTTACTAGCTTCTGAAGTAAAGCCTTCAACAACGAGGAAAATTAGTTAGTAGGAAGAGATACATAAATAAAATGCATACATTTAGTTTACCAATCGCGATGTTAGTTACAAAAATTTGACAAAACTTGTTGGATTATCCTATGACACTACCCCCATGAATTTTTTGTACTTCAAGATAGGCTCATTGAAGTACAAGCCAAAAAGTGGCCGCCCAAAGGGATCATCCGACGCCAAGTTGGAGAATAAAGATCTTTCTATCCCTACCCCAACCTATGTCAACACAGCTGTTGCAAAAATAACCAGAAAATCCAGAAGAGGAATATTATTTAAAAAAGAAAAATGTTGCAGAAGGAAGTGAAAAACATACGCTAAAAGGATTTTTTTCTGCACATAAACCCTATGAGATCAAATTGACAAACAACAATTTTTGTGTTATTATGGACGACAAAATGTGTTTAAAAGTGGACCTAAGGGAGCTGCAGGTATTCAGTTCTACTACGTGCAGTCTGCAGAGAACATTCCTTTTCGAAAAACACCACCTAGAAAATAGATAACTTTGGCAGAAAGCTCAGATTTGGCAAGCCCTTTGTTAATATGTGCATAAGAGCACGCCGTTTTCTACAATGGGAACAATAAATGGTGTTCAAAAACTTCTTCTGCCATTTTAACGTCGTAATAATTGTTTATATATATTATATAATATAATAATTGTTTATATATATATTATATAACACTATGTTAGGAAAACCTCGAGTCCACTCAACGAAATTGGGTTCAAACGAAAGCAATACTTTTGAGAATAGGAAAACCCACCGTAACAGAAGTAAAAAGAATGTGGCAGACAGTGTCGCTAGAAGTATAAATAATAGAACTCTTAGCATATTATGAGCATTCTTCAGTTTGCAGAACTTTTTGTACCAGTTTTTATAACATTTCATCAAGCCCGACGAGAGGGGGGGTCTGAGGGGGTCATTAACCCCGGGCCCTGGCGCTGGAGGGGCCCGGGAATCTCAAAATGCTATCCAAGCTTTTTGCTTATAGAAAGAAAACAAACCACACCTTTAATCACCTTTCTTAGAGCAATCAATTTAATTTTCAAAAAATTTTATAAATCTCTTAACGGGTCTGCACCCCGCTGAAGGTGTTGTTGGTTTTTGGCGTCGGCTTTGTAGCATAAAGTTGAATTCGTTTTCTGTTGCAGCAGAAAAATTCGGTATGATGCAAGTTCTTATACAGCGATATACATGTATGCATATAAATATGTAAAATATGGTAATTTTGATGTTGAGATTTGGTTCATTTTAGTTTGGGGGCCCGTATTTTTTTTGCTTTCGGACCCGGATTTTCTCTCAGCGGCCCTGCATTTCATTTTCATGTAAGGAATAAAAAACATAATATAAGTTAACTTACTCTTTCTCTGCGGCCACTATTGTGTGATGGTAGCGTGCTGCGCCATCACACCGGATATCTTGGGTTCTCGCCTCATGCAAAGCAACATCGAAATTTCACAAAACAAGCGTCTTCAATTAGAAGAAAATTTTACTAAGCGAGGTCACCCCTTGGCAGTATTCAAAAGAACTCCGAGTGTGTTTCTGCTATGAAAAGCTCTCAGTGTTAATGAATGTAAATTGCATGTGCAATCTGGTGTCGGCAAAAAACACACAAATTGGAGGAAAAATTAAAAGGAACACGACGCAAATTGGAAGAGAAATAATCTCTTCGGAGGTTATTGCGATTTATATTTACTTCTTTTCTTCTAAAACTTGCTTATTTTTTGGAATCCACTAAAATTTCTCAGAAAAAAAAGCCATATTCTTGCTATAAATATTAGGAAAAATTATTTTCGTTACTCCACTTGTGTGTTTTCGGAATGGAAGCAAAAGCGTTGTTTATCAAGTTTTGCACTGCTGCACAGATTGCATGAGAGCATATGATTACTAAGTTTTAGCATGCATCAATATAAATTAGGAAAAATTAACTATAAAGAGACGAATTCGGCGAAAATTGTCAGCAAATAATTTTAATTTTTTTGCAAGCGAAACGAGAAATCTGAGATTAACATAATTGTTGTGGGTTTACATTTACGTGAAAATACAAAAAAAAAAAAAAAAGGTTTAGCACAGTTTCGGTTGCACTAATTGCATAACATTTTTGCAGATTTTATCTAGTACTAATACCAAACTAATGTCATTATGTTTCACACTAAGCACTACCAAGCAGACACGTGTTCTGATGTATATACAAATTTAAAAGGGTGTACCCCTATGTTGTTATTATCTTGCAACTTCATGCATGCCACATGTGTAACGAGCACAGCGGATATTTTAAATATGTAGCGCATGTTGGTCTTTTGAGGTCTTGTTTGGCATCAATTATTCTTATCTCTAATACTAAATTAATATCAACAAGTAAGGAAGGCTAAGTTCGGGTGTAACCGAACATTACATACTCAGTTGATAGCTGTGGAGACAAAGTAAGGGAAAATCACCATGTTGTAAAAAGAACCTAGGGTAACCCTGGAATGTGCTTGTATGACATGTGTATCAAATGGAAGGTATTAAAGAGTATTTTAAGAGGAAGTGGATCATAGTTCTATAATTGGGCGCCATTTAGGGATATCGCCATAAAGGTGGACCAGGCCTGACTCTAGAATTTGTTTGTACGTTATGAGTATCAAATGAAAGGTGTTAATGAGTATTTTAAGAGGGTGTGGCCTTAGTTCTACATGTGGACGCCTTTTGGAGATATCGCCATAAAGGTGGACCAGGTGTGACTCTAGAATTTGTTTGTACTATATGGGTATCAAATGAAAGGGAGTGGGCCTTAGTTCTATAGGTGGACGCCTTTTCGAAATATCGTTATAAAAGTGGACCAGGGTTTATTTAGAATGCGTTTGTACAATATGGGTATCAAATGAAAGGTGTTAATGTGTATTTTAAAAGGGCGCGGGCCTTAGTTCTATAGGTATCGCCATAAAGGTGGACCAGGGGTGACTCTAGAATTTGTTTGTACGGTATGGGTATCAAATGAAAGGTGTTAATGAGTATTTTAAAAGGGCGTGGTCTTTAGTTCTATAGGTGGACGTCTTTTCGAAATATCGCCATAAAGGTGGACCAGGGGTGACTCTAGAATTTGTTTGTACTATATGGGTATCAAATGAAAGGTGTTAATGAGTATTTTAAAAGGGCGTGGGCCTTTGTTCTATAGGTGGAAGCCTTTTCGAGATATCGCCATAAAGGTGGACCAGGGGTGACTCTAGAATTTGTTTGTACGATATGGGTATCAAATGAAAGGTGTTAATGAGTATTTTAAAAGGCCGTGCGCCTTAGTTCTATAGGTGGACGCCTTTTCGAAATATCGCCATAAAGGTGGACTAGGGGTGACTCTAGAATTTGTTTGTACGATATGGGTATCAAATGAAAGGTGTTAATGAGTATTTTAAAAAGGAGTGGGCCTTAGTTCTATATGTGGACGCCTTTTCGAGATATCGCCATAAACGTGGACCAGGGGTGACTCTAGAACTTGTTTGTACGATATGGGTATCAAATGAAAGGTGTTAATGAGTATTTTAAAAGGGCGTGGGCCTTAGTTCTATATGTGGATGCCTTTTCGAGATATCGCCATAAACGTGGACCAGGGGTGACTCTAGAATTTGTTTGTACGATATGGGTATCAAATGAAAGGTGTTAATGAGTATTTTAAAAGGGCGTGGGCCTTAGTTCTTAAGGTGGACGCCTTTTCGAAATATCGCCATAAAGGTTGACCAGGGGCGACTCTAGAATTTGTTTGTACGATATGGGTATCAAATGAAAGGTGTTAATGAGTATTTTAAAAAGAGTGGGCCTTAGTTCTATATGTGGACGCGTTTTCGAGATATCGCCATAAACGTGGACCAGGAGTGACTCTAGAATGTGTTTGTACGATATGGGTATCAAATTAAAGGTACTAATGAGGGTTTAAAAGGGAGTGGCCCTTAGTTGTATATGTGAAGGCGTTTTCGATATATCGACCAAAATGTGGACCAGGGTGATCCAGAACACCATCTGTCGGGTACCGCTAATTTATTTATATATGTAATACCACGAACAGTATTCCTTCCAAGATTCCAAGGGCTTTTGATTTCGCCCTGCAAAACTTTTTCATTTTCTTCTACTTAATATGGTAGGTGTCACACCCGTTTTACCAACTTTTTTTCTAAAGTTATATTTTGCGTCAATAGACCAATACAATTACCATGTTTCATCCCTTTTTTCGTATTTGGTATATAATTATGGCATTTTTTTCATTTTTCGTAATTTTCGATATCGAAAAAGTGGCCGTGGTCATAGTCGGATTTCGGCCATTTTTTAAACTAATACAAAGTGAGTTCAGATAAGTACGTCAACTGAGTTCAGTAAAGATATATCGATTTTTGCTCAAGTTATCGTGTTATCGGCCGAGCAGATGGACAGACGGTAGACTGTGTATAAAAAATGGGCGTGGCTTCAACCGATTTTGCCCTTTTTCACAGAAAACAGTTACCGTCCTAGAATCTAAGCCTCTACCAAATTTCACAAGGATTGGTAAATTTTTGTTCGACTTATGGCATTAAAAGTATCCTAGACAAATTAAATGAAAAAGGGCAGAGCCACGCCCATTTTGAAATTTTCTTTTATTTTTGTATTTTGTTGCACCATATCATTACTGGAGTTGAATGTTGACATAATTTACTTATATACTGTAAAGATATTAACGTTTCTTTTAAAATTTGAATTAAAAAAAAATTTTTTTTTAAAAGTGGGCGTGGTCGTTTTCCGATTTTGCTAATTTTCATTAAGCATACACATAGTAATAGTAGAAAGGTTCCTGCCAAATTTCATTATGATATCTTCAACCACTGCCAAATTACAGCTTGCAAACCTTCTAAATTACCTTCTTTTAAAAGTGGGCGGTGCAACGCCCATTGTCCAAATTTTACCAGTTTTCTATTCTGCGTCATAAGTTCAACTCACCTACCAAGTCTTATCGCTTTATCCGTATTTGGTAAGGAATTATCGCACTTTTTCGATTTTTCGAAATTTTCGATATCGAAAAAGTGGGCGTGGTTATTGTCCGATATCGTTCATTTTAAATGGTGATCTGAGATGAGTGCCCAGGAACCTACGTACCAAATTTCATCAAGATACCTAAAAATTTACTCAAGTTATCGTGTTAACGGACAGACGGACGGACATGGCTCAATCGAATTTTTTTTCGATACTGATGATTTTGATATATGGAAGTCTATATCTATCTCGATTCCTTTATACCTGTACAACCAACCGTTATCCAATCAAAATTAATATACTCTGTGAGCTCAGCTCAACTGAGTATAAAAAGCAGAGTCGCCTTACGGTTCACAATTATGTTATGGAAAACTTTTAAAAACAATTGAAACTTAATTTAATGTCAATAGCTGCACAACTTTTAGCGGCGTAGCAAAGCTTCAAACATTTTATTTTGAATTTAAAAATTTTATAATTAAATTTAGTGTTGGTAATGAAAAAAGTTTTCAGTACCACTTAATTTTTAATTTCAATGGAAACGAAAAATAAGTGAGCGTGATATGTTTTAATGTGACTATATGCCAGCTGAAAATGAGACGAAAAGTTCTCCTTTTATGATAAAAAACAAAATATATAAATATAGAAAATATAGTGACAGTTTTGGAGTACTATCGATGTTGATGGTCCTTTGCCGTTACATTCGGTAACAAGCACTAAAAATCAAGCGCGAGGTATAGAATTGGGGCACATGCCCTATCATTCCAGGAACAATTCAATTTAATCACATTTAGCCTTTTGGACCACTCCGCCCACACCCCTTACTCACCATTACTAAGAAAACTGAAAATCGGGCTGGGCACGCTTCAAATATCGCTGGCAACACCTTGAAAGAATTGCACAACATAAAGCCTTGAGTCCCTACTCTTTCTCTGCGGCATAAAAATTATAGATTGTTGACAACTAAAGCACCAGTGTCATTCCGGTCTTGTCTTTTCGCGTGAGCGGTCGTCATCCTCGGCACAACGTCAATTTTCGGGCTTTTGTGCATTGAGTGGAAAATTAAAATAGGCCTCAGGGTTGGCTTTTGTGCTTCCCTCGGGCATTCAGGCGGACTTAGGAGATGCAATGCTTCCTTGACCTGGAGTTAGGGCAGTTATTTTGCACCCCTGCCATGAAAAACCTAACCTTGTTTTTATATACTAAACAAAATCTGAATACAATGATACAAAGAAAATTCTCGAAATTAAACATAACGGGATAGTGAAAGAACATGGCGTCTAGCCACATATAGAGAAGAATACACATTTATATAGAACTGAATTAATGAAAATTGAAAGTCTGGCGTGGTGCCATTTAAAATAACATACGTTTTATACAAAATGCGAAATGAGATGAAAGAAAATTCTCGAAAGTGAATCGAACAAATGAATAACTGGCGTGGTGCCACTTAAGGTACCAAGAATACCTATTGAACAAATCTTAAGTGAAATTAACGATTTTATGGAAAATAACGGAATTAAATACAAATGAATAGCGGAATTGAATAAGTGGCAGTATGAGGTCTCTTATAAGCACTTTTACATATGACGCTTGCGAATGCAGTGTTATTTATATTTAAAAAAAAATCACCAGTGTCAAAGATGTGGTCCCTATACCAAAACGAAGAATCGACTCAGGTGGCTGCTAAGATACCCCTATGCAGAATGGACAGTACTCGTTAAAACCCAAGAGATCCTGGCCGTCAAGAAGCAGTTAATGAAAGAGACCTCTGCACTAATCTCTTAAAGCTAAAAATTTTAAAAAAATATTCTTGGGAACGATTAAGCCCATCACGATATGTGAGCTTGTTTGTACAGCTTCATTTAGTTCAAGAGCTTCCAATTCTTGGCGACTTCATTAAATTGAAAATTTAATCAGAAAATCCGGCAGATTGAAAATGGTTTCAAGTTCGTCACAAAGAATCGACATATATAATATGCTTTATTTATGGGGGAATATTTATCTTCCCTGCTAGATAGCGACGGAGGAGACGAATCCTACAAATAAACCTCTGTAAGTAGTGAAAATGGCTTTATCTCCGCCAAAAAGAAACAAAGGCCGAATAGCAACGTAATTTTGGCTGAAATATTAAATTACGGAGGCAAAGAGTTCCTATAATGGAGCTTGTTCTAGCACTTGTGGAAAAACTGTAATTGGAAGAGCTTGTGCCTCAATATTGAAATTGAACTGGAGCCTTTCAGCCTTAAAAGTTATGTGTGGCATGTTGCGAGGACGACAACGGAAAAGCTATATGAGTCAGCAATCTGCAAATCTCCTGATAACTAGATCTTCATGATGCCCTCCGTCATGGGGAAATTCCAGGGTAAGTGTATCAATATGCGCTTTTTTCGACTAAAAGACAAATTTTGATAATACAAAGAAAGCTTGCCTGTATGAAACTCAGTCTGAATTTGAGTTCACTGCTTAGCTTTTACTCCTAAGCAATGCCAAATGACGTTGAACAACACTATCAATTCTGCAGGGAATGGTAAAACTATGCTAACCCTCGCAACCACTGAGGGATGCAGTCAAGTCGACTGCCTAACCTCAAGATGTAGAACAAAACTCAAGTAATAGCACGTTTTTGCTGAGGTAACCTTCTAAAGAAATATTATTTGCCTAAACAACAAAAGTTCTGCTTCTCTCCAAGACAAAGAGGGGATAAAGAGGATCTTAATTTAAGCGAGGACAAGAAGATTTATTTGTGCCTTAGTAGCCGTTAACTCTCAACAAAATATGCTAATTTCGTCTGGGTGAACCTTTGAAAAGCAGAGTCCCTGCCGCCAAACAAGAACACCCCACCATAAATATTCCGTTATGCCTATCCTAATGCATTGGAGAGAAATCTTGGACGATGAAAGTAAAGATGAGTTGACCGTAGTATTGTTGGAGACGAAGGCTCTCCGTGCTGATAATAGCTAATTTCAAAGGAGTTCTTATTACAAGCTGTTCAAGTTTTAAACGGATATGGACAGAGTGGAATAAATAATGGTTTTGCCAGCTAGATCATAATATGTTCCTGAATGAAGTAGATGTAGGGAGTAAAATTGCCTACTCCTAAACAAAGCAGAACAGAGACAGATAAACCTCCACAAAATCATGAGAATAATGTGAAAGAAGACTTGATACTCCTTGGCTTGCGACTAGCTATGCATAAAATAAATTGGATTAGGTGGTTAAGCTCTGATTAATGACGTTGATGAAAGTCGTTGTATTATTTATAAAATATTCTCAGAAATTTTTTATTTGTGACAGCATTTTAAGGATATTTCAAATCCAGGAATTTATAATACCTTTATATCTCTTATTTTACTTATCTCTCTTAGAATTTAAGCCTCACAAATAAGCTTATCCAACAATTCATAATGGAAACTTAAACTCAATTAAAAGACAAAATGCGAAGCTTGGGAAATTAAAAATTCAGTATGGTAAAGAAATTGGATACCAATATGATTTAAAATTTTTCCACAAGTAGCTCATGCAGTTTAAATTTTCAACTCAGCATCATTTCACTAGCCTAAGCACGTGCATCAAACAATAGAGGCGTCATATTGGCTCATCAAAATTCTACAGCTTTGCATGGCAATGCTCTTCGCACTTCATATGACGACGCCACAGCTATGTGTGTGGGCTCTACAAATAAAATACGTATAACGATTTTTGAAAGAGGGAGCAAGAAAGAGACAGAGGAAGCATGTGCGAGAAAGCCGGCGGGTAGAAAGCAAAAATTAGTAATGTAAAAATCACAGCACAGTATGCAGTTCGCAAGCAAATAAAAAGTCTTTTGTACGACATGGCGGATACGCAACAAAATCTGCTTATATACGTATCGACATTTGACTAAAGGAAAGCGACCGATTGGAAAAAACGTAGTTGGTTTGGGTGTGTTTTTGTTTGCAAAGTGTTATGGTTTGGTTCCTAAATGTTATTATGATCTAATTCTAGATTCGATTTTTAATAAAAAAGATGAAACCTGTGAAATAAAGTTTGAGGGAAGAACTTATAAAATATATCTGTGGTCAATCTGTGGAACCTAGCGCTTTGGTTTTGGAATTAGTACTGCTGCGTCTGCTGAAGAGAAATAGAGATACATAAAATGGTCACACTTTTGTCTGTATATCTGGTGCAAAGCGTAGTTTCACCTGGGGTTAACTCCTAATAATCGTCGCGAACACAATTTCTTTAAATCATTTGTGGCTCTTTGGCGGTCACGCACAAAGGCGACTTACGGTTACTATTAATGGTATATTAATACTCATTACTCTTGTGGCACAGGGCGCCTCCAGTTTTTAAGAGCTATAATTTCCGATGTGCGAATAGTATCAATCCTGACCACCAGTCGCTACCACGCCTCCTCCCTCACGCCATATGCCAGCACAGAAGCTATATGACTGCGACTTCGAACTCATACCTTCGTCGACGCAACTTTCCCAGAAGCTCTAGGTGTAGCTCCGAAGACTTTCTAACGGATGTTTTCGCCCCGCTATGCTGCCTAGCTACACCAGAGAAACACCTTGAAACGTTAGGGGGTGACTATTCGGCCAAGGATGCCGCCCTCGAATTAATAAGCAGTCTAAGTGGATGTCATTGCGTTACTCATGGGTGAAAATCGTATAATCCTCGGCGCATCTACTTAATTAAAATTTTACAAGGACCCTGGATAAAATTTTTGAAATGTAGACCAAATTTTGCAGAACTTTGTGTTCACAGCATTAATTTCGATAGTCTTCGTTAAATAAAAATGATATTTAAGAATGAAAGTCGACCGATTTTAAGTTGAAAGATGTTAACTGCTGTTTTCCGGCCTTATGATAAAAGGCTCATTATGGATGACCGCATAGCTTCAGTTTTCAGACTACTTCGAATGTTCCTTACGTTAGGGCATTAGTTCGACTGTCTTGGGAAAGCTTTTGTTTCACCCCTTTGAGTGTTCTTCCGAAGGACAAAGCCTCGCCTAGTAAATATATGTATGTACCTACGTATTCACACTTGTAAAAGGAGCCGTAACGTGTAAGTGATATTTAAGCTTGGTTGATAGGCTATAATCAACTAGGGACTAGTTTTGGATAGGGATTTCGCATCACTGGTTTAGCTTATTCTTTCAGCCAATCGCAATATAAAATTCTTTTAAAAATCGGCACCTTTTTGGGTAATTTGCTTTTTTTAACAACTTAAGAACAATTTGAAAACATGTTCGCCTTACGTCATTTTATTTGAATTCATTGTTATTATTAATTTTTTGAAAAAAAAAAAGAAAAGAAAAATATGCAAAGGTAATATGTACATTTATTATATAACTTTTCTTTTAGCTTTTGTTTTAGTAACTTGTTGAGTTGGGTGTTGCAAAGTCCGTCTTAAGCTGACATCGAAAACGTTTGTTTTTTAAATAACTTTTGAAGAGTTAGAAAGAGTTAAATTTCGCAAATAGTTTCTTATAACTGGCAGTGATGCACATCCCTTGATACTATTTCGACCATATCCGAAAAATTTTCGACATGAACAATAAATGGCCTAAACAGTCTTAAACGATTAGAAAATATAGTAACGCGCCGATATTATTCGGCGGCGGCGCGCGAAAACCGACCCAAATCGGCGGCGTCGGTGGCGTTTATCGGCGGCGTATATCTCTACTTCGTGGTCTCAGCAGTATATCGCCATCTAACTTCGGCTTTCATTTTTGAGGTTTTTTTCATGACCTACTATACAAATTTTCACATGTATACCCTGTTCTATCCAAAAATATCCGCCAAAAACTTTGGCGTAACAGTTTTTTGAAAAAAAAAAAAAAACATTTTGGGGTCTGACAGGGTATCCATGAAAATTCTACAATCAAATGAAAATTTTTTAATAGGTCATGAAAAAAAACCTTGAAAATCAAAGTCGAAAAATAGTCAAAAAAATTAAATTTCGCAGGCTCGAAAATTATTTTTTTGGGTATGCGTAGTGGAACTTTTTTCCCGAGCCCAAATCCTGTCGAAAAATCGATGACGCGATATCGGTTAATAAATCGACCCAGTCTAATATATATTGATAGTGAGGCGGTGATTAAGGCAATAATCCCATACAGCACCACATCAAAAAGTGCCTTGGAATGCAGAGAAACATTTGAAAACTTCATCAGAATATGCGATAACGAAAAGGCCGATGAGTTGGCAAAGAAGGGTGCATCACTTGCTAAATCAACGGTAAACGTACCAATCCGTTTGGGGGAATTCAAAATGAGACAGGAGTTGTATATGAGCCTTCAAGCACGAATGGCGTAGACAAAAGGCGGGGCTACACAATTGCTAAAATTTACTTACACAGTGGCCCATATTTCTGAAAAAAAAGTCTTAAGGCTCACAATGGGCATACCGAGGGACGGATTATAAACTATTTACATATTTCTCATTGAAATTCGGTATCGACATCAAAATTTATCAATTATGTAATGTTCTCATATTTGTTCTGTCATGTCACCCTTTTTATTATACCATACTTATTATACCATGCATTTCTGAGAGATGGTAAATGTCACTTGCGGGCGGAAATGCAGCCAACTTCGCTTTTGCTCTGGTTCCTTCTTCTTACGGTGAATATCAAAGAGCAAAGTCGAAAACTAATCGACAGCGACAATAAAATCTTAAAATAAATTATCAATCGTATTATTTTAAAAGACGAGATTTCAATCGGTTACACATTTTTCATCAACGAGTTATAATCGAGAAGTTGTCGATTTATATGCTATAAAATATTGACTTTTTATCTACAGTTTATCGAAAAATATAGATTTTGTTGAAAAAATTTTGATATGTTATCCAACGGCTATCGAATTTTTATCAAAGAATATAGAAAATATATCAATGTTATCGATTTTTTACCAAAAAATTATCGTTTTTTTTTATCGAAAATTTTATTGATGAATTAAACAACGCATTTCGAAATTTACTAAATAGATTTGTTCTGGACAGCAATAAACGTGCGGCCGTGAATTTTTTCATTTTTCAAAAGCCGGTTTGATCCGGTTACTGCAACTGAAATTATTACGGCTCCAGTTTCATTCGTCTTGTTTACTTGTACTCATTTCACTACGAATATGAGCTCTGATTTCCTGTCGTAAGTATGTAAAGGCAAAACAATGTAGGGAAATCAAGTTAATGCCGCATGAAGTCTAATCGGCGACATAAAAAGCACAAAGCAAAGGGAAAAAGGAGTGCAAAAAAAGTCGAATAAGATGAGGAAAGAACGCGAAGAATTTAGCCATATTGGTTAAGCGTGAATGCCATATACGTATGTGTGTTTATATATTTCCAAAAAGTTAAAAATTGTGGCTTTAAGAGCGGATAAGTTCACATTTACTTTGGAGGAAATATGACATTAAAATTTAGTTGCATTAATATTTTTTTTTTTCGTAAAAATATTTTTTATGTTCCGCCTTTTGTTTGTGTGAAAGGAAACTGTAAAAGTGTTGAACGTTGTTGATGTTAACATAAAAACAAAAAAAAAAAAAAAAAAAAAGATTACGTAAAAGCTACTTAAAAGCATGGACTGACTGTCTTTTCTTGTGGGAAGTGAGTGGCAGAATGCTTAAGTGGGTGTTAACTAAAGGTCAACGCAAGGGAAGAGACAAAATACATACAAAAGCTAATTCAAAATCGTAATTGAATAACAAGTGGAAGGCAAACATGAAGAAAGCATAAAAACTGTGTAGAAGTGGATTAGAAAATGGCCAGTAAAAATGCTATGCGGCATGGGAGGAATAGAAATTGGAAAAATAATGTTAATATGAAAATTTATGTTTTGCGTTTATTGTTTTTGTTTGGCTAAAAGACTTTAAGTTAACCGCATATTTTAAGAAATGCTAGGGTAATAGAAAACGACATCCCCCGTGATCCGTATGGTTATTTAATGCTCTTATTTAGTTTTACGTATACTTGACAGCGCCAGTCCAAAATAAATTTTAATTGAATCGGGTCAGATGATATCTCAGAACAATATATCTGCATCATCTGCAGTACTCGGTTTCAGTATAAAAAGAACTCATTACTTACGTCATGATCACCAGCAGGCATAGTTCCAATGTTCTGGAGATCTGCAATCTTCAAAGTCAAAAGACCGATTCCCACCACTACTTATTGACAGCTGAAATACGTACAAGACTCGATGCAATTAAGAAACGGCACACAGTGGCACAAGGAAAGTTTGCAGTCTAAAAGCTGCTCTCTAAACATACAATGATCAGTACGCCTGAAGTACACACGGATCTCACACCCACTCACTGAGGGCAATCGTCCACATGACCATGTACCCGCACAGTGGGAGCATGATATCATGGGATTCCAGCGGGACTGACAAAATTACTGATATGATGTGGTATGCCGCGCTGCTTAAAAAAAAAGACGCTGACTTTACGATGCACATGAATGCTGCAACGCTAGAGCGTGTTCGTGAACTAATAGCCAAACTAAATGGCAATAGTGTCCAAACCCCAGCTAAGAATAACAATGCGTCGTGTTATCACGGAAAAGCTGTGGAGCTGTTCAAAGACAGAGGCGTTGTGATGGTTGGAAGCATGCATTACCTTCTATGCCAAATATTGTCAAATGTCTTCATATAAAAGTTAGAGTGTGCATTGCTCAATCCACATGAAAGGCGTTACCGCAAAGCTGCCCTAATTGCCGTGTAACAAGCCTGCCTATTATTGCATATACGGTTTTATCTAGTGTACTGTGTAAAAAAAAGGAAGAAAGCCCAATGTTAACAAACTGAATGGACTTTATCAGTGCGGCTTTAGGTCTTATAGTTTTACTTTCTACCAGACCTTCACAATGCGCCAGCTCTTGTAGAAAACTCACGATAAGAAAACTAACGCTCCACATCTTTTTGGGAACGTCAAAGCAGCCTGTATGTCAACTAGTCACTAGTTCCGTATTAGATAGTAAATGACTTCTCCGATCCATTCGGAATCAAACGAGGCTTTATACAAAGCTCATGTGCTTTCTTTAATTTATTTAATGCTAGAGAAGATAACTCCAGAAGTAGAGCTAAACCGTGATGGCGTAATCTATTATAGCGTACAATTGATGGCATGTGTTGATGATATTGATATTATTGGAATTAACAAAGATGTTGTGAGCTTTGGCTCCTCTTGATTAGAGGAAAAAAGTTGTTCTTGTGGTAAATGAGGACAGGACGAAGTAGTTGCTATTGTCCAAAGAAAAATGTGGGAATTCGCTGTTATTGTAGACGGCTATGCGCAAATTCAATACCGAGAAGATCAGCGTTTATGTGGTAGCCAGAATTATCAGCGGAAACTATGTCGGCTTAGAAATCGAACGAAGAATAACTCTTGCCAACAAGTGCTTCTTCGGACTGAGTAGGCCATTGAAAAGGAAAGTGCTCTCTGGACGATTAAAAATCACGCTCCATAAGTCGCTTATCACTAGTCTCCTGATGTGTGGTTCGGAACCATGTACGGCATCGAGAGAAGATGGGATATCCCTTGAAGTGTTCGAGAAAAATTTACTCCGGAAGATTTATCGTCCTGTCCGTGATGTCGACGGTAACAAAGTGTTTCCATCGACACCTTAACTGGGAAGCAGAGAAAGACCTCCACTGAGTTGAGAGTGATAGGTGGAGGAAGATTTGATCTCTCTTAGCGCTTCCAATTGGCTTCAGTTTGGGCGAAACAGGGATAAATGATGTAACATTTTACGAAACGGCCAAATTCGTTTGGGCGTTCAAGCGCCAACTTATGTACGTATTGGAAATTATTAAGGAGAGCAATTTTGAAATCAGCAGAAATTTACGATTTGCTATGGGATGCTCGGAATATAGGTTAAGTTTTAAATTTCTTCATTTCGATTTGACATGCTGCGTGCAGTACGTAAACTTATTTTCTAGATAATATGTTATACATACGAAAGTCCTGCTTATGTTATTACGTAGGTAGAAACCTGTAAATATTATGCCAGGCGCGCAATGTTCATTTTCATCTATGTAAACCTCATACTAATAAACAAAATCTGAAAAATACTCGAAAAAATTGCATATAATTTTTGTGTGCACTTCTCAAATTGGCATTTCGCTATGTTTTTTTTAACGTGGTACTCATATGTAGTTATGTTCGTTGATGAAATCTCTAATGGCTTTGATGGCGCCAATTGTAATGGCAATTGTGGTTGCTTATTGCTCTGTGGACGAAACGCGATGTTTTTGGGTGTTAGTGTGCAACGGCGTGGAAATGATTGAAAATTACTTGCGCTACCAAATGATCACCATGACAATATTGACAATTTGTAAAATGAAATAAGATGAAATTGCTTTGGGAAACCTCAATAAAGTGAAACAAATGAGGACGTGGGTAATAAAGGTAGTAAAAGTGTATGGTGATGTACATTTACATTTACATTTAACGAATATGTCTTAAATAATAATCAGTTTTTTAGAAACATGTCCCAATAACCATTGCCGTTCGTTTACACCTTGCAATTTTTCCCTAATATCAATCATGAAATAAACTTCAGAAAACAGAAAAAATTTTTCTTGTAGAGTGGTGCTATTCATCGTTAAAAAATTTATTACAATCGGAAAAAATTGATAAATTTTAATAAAAAACGTATAACTTTTTGATAACAAATCGATAAATTTTTGATAAAAAAATCAATAACTTTTCTATAGATAATAGAAAACTTTTTGATTAAAAATCGATACCTTTTCGATAAAAAATAATCTTCTAGATAACAAATTGATACCTTTTATCGAAAACTTTTCTATTATAAATGACTAATTTTACGATAGTAAATCGATAAATTTTCCGATAAAAATTGGTAATATTCCGATAATAAATTGACAACTTTGTAATATCGTGTCGAGAAATTTTAGATAGCATATCGTTAACTTTTCGATAACAAGCCAATAACTTGTCGATTAAATAAATATATAACTTATCGCAAAATTTTTTATAGATAACAAATTTATAACACTTCGGTAAAAAGTCAATATCTCTTTCATAACGGATGGGAGTGCCACGAAATCCCAAAAAAAAAAAAAAAATACCCAAACACAAAATCCCCAAAGAAAAAAAAAAAAATACCCAAACACATAATCCCCAAATTCAAAATCCCCAAAATCAAAATCCCCAAAATCAAGATCCTCAAAATCAAAATTCCCAAACACAAAATCCCAGTGCTATGATAAACATCATGCCGTGTAAAAAATAGCAATATCTCTTTCGTCTTTCATTCATATTTATGTATGTATAACTATATATTCACGTTTTGGCAATACATATTTTTATTTATCCATATATAGGACGCTAGTCCCTCTAATTCTAACAAACTAACAGAAGCGTGTACTACGCAGAAGGACATCACCGTGGCCGCAGCCACGGTTATACCACCCATGCGGACTTGGCATGGCGTAGCCCGGGGTTATGTTTTATAAGCGCGGCCGAAGGCCCCCTATGCAGAAAGTTGGTACGAATTATTAGCCTTTTTTGGTCGCAGCGATTTTAAACCTAATTTGAATTTATTTCACACATATAATGGGGATTTTGTGTTGAAGATTATGAGTTTGGGGATTTTGATTTTGGGGATTTTGATTTTGATGATTTTGATTTGGGGATTTTGTTTTGGGGATTTTGATTTTGGGGATAACGTGGTAGACCCATAACGGATCGATACGACAAGAAAGGGTTAAAGAAATACTACATACTCCTTCCCGGAAAGACTTCAATTAATTCGAAAAAAATTGAATTCATACTTAAATATGAAACAATAAGCAAACAAATTCAATGACTACACTTCGAAAGCAACAACAACCAGCAGAATACAACTAAACAAGAACAGGTGTATCCCCGTCAGCAGTAAATGAATTTTGATGATTGTGTGACATACCGGCACCAACGCAATTCAATGTTTTAAATTGCTTTAAGTTTCAAAGCCTGCTTTGATAATTTTGCGTTGTTTTTTTGGAGCCAAACCGATCCAAAAATATTTTGGGTAAGTACCATTGCTTGCGTGAAATGCTGGTATCAATGCAGCTTAAAATTTTGATTTCAAGGAGTGCTATGAGTATTTTCTGCGTTTTTCTATTTAAATCGATTAAGTTCTTGTAGTGAGCCCGCCCGACCCAAGGAAATGTCGTCGTGAGTCATACATAGCCAAAAGAGCCATTGCGTGCGCATACTTTCTGTCATACACTTACTTGAGATATTAATGTTAAAATATCCTATGTACAAGTGCAAACGAAAAAAAAAATTTTTTGTATTTTTTGTCAAACATAGAAGAAAACTTATAATCCCGTAACTGATTAATTCTTTGTTATTGCCAATATTGGTGTACGTATCCAAGAGTATATCTCTTCTTCACGTGCTTGTAAATACTATACCAAAGTTTTTTAGTACTGTAGCCTAAAGTCATACCACAATGAAATGGCAGCGACTGCAAGTGGCTTAAGATTATACTTAGCAATCGGTTCGTGAACTTAAAGGCCCAAACTCATTCGACTTTTGCGTCGTTTTGGCGTTTCCGTTTCGTCAACAGCTGACTTTGAACACACACGTTTTTACTGTTATGTTCTTAATCAGCAGGTAATATATGGGAGGGCCAAAGCAACAACAAAAGTGTTCAAAACTTAGGTTTTCCCAGGCGCAGTCAATCCCTTATTCCAAACTACTGAATTGTACGCAAAATCCATTAATTCCTATTTTTTTTATTTATTTGAAAAATATATCCATACTAATGGGACAAAATTGGTTATTTTTAAAATGAAATCAATGTAAGTTAATTAAAATTTGAGTTTCTGTTCATTATAGGAAGCGACACCAACACCAAAGCGACGCAAAATTCAAATGAGTTCTTGCCTTAAGATCTAGCTGATTTTACCTTAGTTAATAATATTAAATTAAAAATAAATAAAAACTATAATATATTATATAATAAAAAATAAATTAAAGTAATAATAGAGTGCTGGTCTTACTAATGGAATGCGCCAGATACAAGTGACTAAAAATTTAACATAAACTCAAGGAAAACACGTCTCCTTCATAAAACTGTAAGTCTCAGAACATATACACATTTTTTATGCATGCAAGCGCACCGATAGTCGTACTCTCCGCTGTTTTGTTGGAAATAAAGGGCCAGAGATATACGGAAAACTAGGAGCAAATGCGCCATTTTTATTACTAATACACAAAGTGGTTATTAAAACAAAGCATATGATATTGATGTTTAAGTTGAAAGTGGTATATTTTAGGGCTTTTTCGCTGCACATTTTTGTACGTGATTGCGTATTATAAAAATTCATGAGCTTAGCACCAATTATTTAATTATTATAAGCCGGTGTTAAGCTCATGAATTCTTGAAATATTAAATTGAAATTAAAAATTGCAAAAAAAGTTTAACAAAATAGAATAAAATAAAATAAGATGAAATCGAGTAACATAAAATAGAAAAAATGAAAAAATTTAACAAAATTAATTTTCAATCGACATGTTATCAACTTAATATCGAAAAGTTATTGATTATGAAAATTTTTCGGTATGGTATTAAAAAGATACTACTTGTTTTCTGAAACTTACATATATGTTATCGAGGTGCTACCAATTAGTTATTGGCGTGTTATCGATTTTATTTTTAAAAGTGTATTGATTTGGAATCGAAAATTTATGTATTTTTTATCGAAAATGTATGGATTTATTATCGGGGTGTTACCAATTTTTCATCGTAGTGTTATCGGTTAGCTAACGACATATGAAGCAGATACCGATCAGTACCAAGCCGATAAGAAATCAATAAAAATACTCCGAAAAACTGACACTAAATCGAAAACTGGACGATAATAAATCGCAATCTATGATAATCCGACAATTAAACAATGTCTTGACGTTATCATTATTTACCGATAAGAAGCCGACGAAGCTCCTCTCAAAAAGTCAGAGAATTTTTGTTTCCGATAAAGTTATCGTGGTTGTGGGTTAAAAGCAACCTTTGAGCGAGCTCACGTTAGCTTCAACAGTTTAGAGTCTTAGAAGAATATATGTATGCTAACACATTTAACTTCAGGAGAATTTAATATACACGCATTTTTTTTAAACAAGGTTGCTCTTTTGCAGAGGTTTGACTAGCTCTCTGAGTGCATTCCCGCTATGAAAAGCTTCTCGGCGTAAGCTCATAGCAAACACCTTTCGGGAAAAAAGGGAAAAAATATATAGGTTAGCCAGTTCGTACATAAACAAAAAAGAACAGCACAGAGCCGTGGTCGTCACTTTTCTGCTAAATAAAATGCCATTAGATTTTTAAAATCATAGCTTTTACTGAAATTTGCTTTAAGATATTCGAATTTAGAGGCAGATATTAAATATTGCAACAATAATTATAAATATGTAATGTTATCAAATATCTTTTACTATAACAGTAGAAAATGCTTATGCAAGAATAAATAAAATTCAATAATAACTGAAAAGTAAATCTAAGAAATAAATATTCGATATCAAACAACACAAAAAACGAGAAACTTAATAAATCATACAGACAGGCACTCAGGGTGCTTGTTAAAGCAACAGTTGACGGGTAGAAATAACGGTACCACTAAATATAAAGAAAAAACAAATCAAACTGTTGACATCAATATTGTGACAGTGACAAGGATAAATATTTGGGAAATAGCTTGGCAGAAAGTGCTTCATATAAAAATTTAACAGCTACAAAATAAATGGCAGGTAATGTGAAGCCGAACACTGGAAAAAAGCGCAAAGAATCAACACCGAAATACTCAGTAATTCAATAACAGGGAAGAAGCTATTTGTTCCTTAAGCTTCATATTAAGCGATGTTTCCAACAAAAAAAAAAAAAAAAAAAGTCGGAAAAGGATTTTCAAAGTGCAAATGTTTTATTGTGATAGATGCGATACAACCAAATTTGTTTGCGTTACAGAAATACTTAAGTGTGGTTGGTGTAGAGCAAGAGGACAATTTGTTTGTGTAGAACGAAAAAAGCAGATACAATGTAAATTGCATTTGTAATTTTTATAAGAGAGCAGGCACTTTACAAAACATTTAATTAAATGTTACAAATGATAAAAAATTATTATCTCATACTACCTATAATAAACTGGATAGTATGGAAATGTTTAGAAATTAATATTTTCAAAAAAGGGGTAAACTTAACACTCTCATTAGAGATGAGATGGTGAATTTTTTTTTTTTTTCAAAATTTGGTAAATTCTGTGATCGACTCCAGGAAGAAGAGTTAAAACCAAAGTTTAGAAAAAAAAGAGAAAGGTGTAATCCCCTCGAGGCTATTATATGCATACATTTTCATTTTAAGCTCACATTTCTATAGTGAATGTAAAGAGATCCTCAAAATATGTCAACTGAAATTAAATAAGGCTTTCGTTGTTGTCCCTGAAGCACCAAAAACACTACCTAGAAGATGGAAAGCGTACGGTGACAGTGATATTTCCTTTTTAGGTATATTTCTGTTACTCGCGGTCTACAGCATGTATACGTGTCAGCACGACTGCTGTTGGAGTGGTGTGATAAGACAACGTGGCATCTTCTACCTCTCTCGCTTGTCTGTAAAAAAATCAGCACATTTTCCTTGAGAGTGGTAAAAACGCACATACAAGCATCAGATACCTAGCAGCACATCACTTCTTTACAGCACCTTCCTCTGGGAGGGATTTTTAGTTAATCAGCGCCTCGCATAATAAATATATATTACACTCTTGTTTACGTAGGCATGACTGCTTCGTCTGTCTTAGTTGATTGCTCATGTCCAATCCTGAACTAATCCTGCTAGTTCAGGTCAGCTGGTTATTGCGACTATTACTTCAGCAAGACTTTTTCTTTAGTATTAGATAACATTTTTTTGTGATAAATTGGTTACGTAGCATGACTTCTTGGAGTATTTCGAAGAACATTATAGGGCTTTGAACGTATTCTTTCAGACCAGGACGTAAGTCGAGACCTAGGGGATGCAAATTTAGTAAATTAAAGTATATATCTGGATAACGTCTTGAAATGGGAGTTTATGATATGTATACGTTTTTGCTAACGGCATGAGTAAACCGGAATGTAAGTATAGGCATGTAACGGCATGTAAGCGGAATGTAAGCGTTAGGTAAATGCAAGCGTAGGCGTAGTCTTTGGAAGGGCAGCTTTATATGGGAGAATAAAATGTAAGTATAGGCATTCTGTGTGGTATCGATAAACCATATGGGGAGTACAAAATGTAGACGTAAGAGTAGTCACTACATTGCGGCGAAATGTGGAAACAATATAGCATGGGTCAAAACCGTACGGAATGTTATCAATTAGCGAATGAGTCGTTCACCGTTTGTTGTCGTTTTGTTTTCGAACGGTTTTAGGCGTGTAGTCAATTTCTTATCGACGAACTATCGGTTTGCTATAGATGTGTTATCGTCCGGGTAGAAACGAGTTATTGTATTTGTTATCAAAATGCTCAAAATTTGCTATAACTGTGTTAGGTTAACCATGTGTTACCGTTTTTCTATCAAGGCGTTACCGGGTTAATGTCGAAAAGTCATTATTTTCTGTCAAAAAGTTATCGATCTTTTATCTTAAATTTATCGATATATTATTAATAACTTAACGATATGTTATTAAATAATTATCAATTTATTATCGAAATGCTATCGATATCTTATCGAAAATTTAAAGATTTTATATAAGAAAATTATCGATGATTTGTGGGAAATTATCGATAAGTTATCTTATTATATCGAAAAGCTGTTGATAAGTAATATAAATTTTCCCTTACTTATGGCATGATTTGGTAATAAAATCTATTGATTTGCAATCAAAAAGTTATCGATTTTATATCGAAAAGCTATCGGCTTCTTATGTTAGTAATAAACATTTGGTACCGTTGTTTTATTGAGCTATTATTGATGATTCATCGGCTTAGTAAGATATACATACCGTTAAAACTTAACTTTAACGATAAGAAGCCCACGATGCTCTTGAAAAGCCCTATTTTGATTTAACTTAAGCCTTTCTAGTTAACTTGAAAACGTTTGTCTTAGCTTCATCTCGATTACAATTGTGCTGAAAATTCAAATGTATAGTCTTTTGCGCATTGTATATATACTCACTCATGGAAACGAAATAAAATATATGAATTGCTATTTCGCGAATTATGTTTGTATCCTTCGTCAGCATATGAACACAATTATTTAAAAATTTTCGCCTTATGGTCATGTATCAACTTGTTCAAACATATCCGGCAGCAGCAGCAATTAGGTCAAGCGATTACACTAACACGTGATATAACCAACTAAAATTTATACAGAAACAACAAAGCTCATTGATGTTGGACTTAGCAGCCATTGACATATTTGTGTAGGAATATTAGTCGCTAGATTGCATTGGTTTTATTGTGCGCTCGATTTCAATTTCCGCGAATCAAAATACGTACATACACATAAACGTATCTACGTACGTACAACCACATAACAATATTTGAAAGGTTCACGGTATTACGGTTTTATTGAATCAGAAATTTGTACGTTTCCCGGATGCCATATGTACGTGATTAGGAATAGACGAGCATTACAGATTCGTTTACATACAAAGAAACAAGCGGAGGACTGCAAAAGAACGATTAACAGATTTTTGGTTTGTTGGTTTATTGGTCGTTCTGTGCCGTTTCATTTTGTTTGGTTTCATGTGGCTAGCTTATAGACTTTTGCACACATATGTTTCTATGTAGGTTTGTACGCTTGCGCGCATGCATGAGGGCAAGCAGGTCGCATAGCAGGGATTCGAGTCTAATAAGTTTCAAAAGCTGTTGATGTATCGATTTGCATAGTTAGCAAATAAAGAGTTGGGTATGTTTTGCTCAAGTCATTTAATCTAGTCTGAAAATTGGGGTTGAATTTTTGTATGCATTTCAAGGCATTTTTTCCAAAAAGTTTCTTAGAACGTTCCTCAATACAAAGCGTAAGCAAATTTTTTTTATAAGGACGGAAATCTGAAACACCCTTGAGGAAACAAGTTGTCAAAAATCAATGGAAATTTCGAATGACTTGTACCTTGTTTGGCTAAAATTGAATAAGTTGAAACACTTCATATTCAAAGAAATTCAGAGTACCCTTAATAAAATATTGGAAATTGTCTAATACTTTTTCGGATTTTGGTACTTTTTTCGAAAACCTTTTTGAAATTTGTTTGAAAAACTTTAATTTCAAAATTTGTAGAGGTTTTTAACTAAAAATATCCAAAATAAAAAAAAATAAAAAAAAAAATAATCAAGGAAATTTCAAAAATCTCCCAGTTATTTTAATTTTCGTATTTTGCCCTAGTATATCACTAATTCTAATGCAGTAATGTGCCATAAATATATTGTAAACTTCATTATGATTAAACCTTTAAACAATATTATTTAAAAAGGCATATTATAGGTATGATATCATGTTTCTGCGAAGTTACAATATGACATCAACCGATTTGAATTAACTGCTTTCGAAATTTCTAAAGTGTATTGATCTAAATGTTAATAAGCCCATGCCCTTTTGCATTTGACTAAATTTATAGTTAGCGCAATTCAATCAATCCAGTCGCTAAGTTCCAGCAATTTTGGAAATATTTGCTTATGTATTTTCGCATTTTTTCATAATTTCGATATCGGAAAAGTAGACGTGCTTATTTCTTTCAGAAATATATTTTGAATCCACAAAAGGTTTTGTATTTTTTACCGTATTTGATGAGGATATCTCAATTGGGCTTCCAGCACAATTCAGAGCTACCGCAACCCAATAGTCAACCTCACCTACACATATGTATCACACATATATTTAGCAGGCGAGATTATGGCAAACGCATGCTCCTCATGGAATGAGAGGGTGGGCGGCGGGATGACCTAGAATGTTCAATGTGTTTATATTAAATCGTTTCGCGGATGGTCGGGCTAGTACCTTAATGGTGCTTGTTACTGGAACGCACCAGATCTATATCCAATATTTTAGAGAGACTCACTAAAGAAAAGGCGAGAAAATGTTTGTATTTCTAGTATCTACTATGCTCAATGACCGAAAAGAGATTAAGTTGTTTCTTAACTCTATCCTTAGAAAAATAGATTTTAAGTGGGCATGGTCTTCAACAGATTGTTTTATATTTACTTGGTTTATATATAGTACAGAAACCCTGCCTGCCAAAAATTCAACAAAATTGCTGATTTGGATATATGTGTTGCTAACTTTTTAAAGTTTCTTTATTAAATGTGGGCGGTGTTATACCCATTTTTCAAAATGTTTGGCAAATTTCTTTTTTTTGTGAAAAAGTCAACTCACTGATCAAATTCCATCAGTTAATGGGCCATTGTTAATGAATTATTGCACGTTTTCTATTTCGAAATTTACGATATCGAAAAAGTGGGCGGGGTTATTGTCGCATTCTCTTATTTTCAATCACAATCTATAAATTTTTATCAATACATCGGTCTTTGGTAATGTAGTTTTTCTATTTTTATACTCAGCTTAGCATAGCTCACAGAGCATATTAACTTTGTTCGCATAACGGTAATCCCTAACGGCATAAATTAACCGAGACAGATATAGACTTCTATATATCAAAATGATCTGGCCGAAAAAAGAAATTCATTTAGCCATGTCCCTCCGTCTCTCCGGCCGTTCTTAAACACGATAACTTGAGTAAATTATGAGGTAGCTTGATGAAATTTGGTATGTGGATTCCTGGGCGCTCATCTCAGATCGCTGTTTATCTGGAACGAAATCGAACTACAACCACGCCCACTTTTTCGTTATCGAAAATTTTGAAAAACCGAAAAAGTGCGATAATTTATTACTAGAGATGGATAAAGTGGTGAAACTTAGTTGGTGCGTTGACCTTATCACGCAAAATAGAAAGTTAATAAAATTTTGGACAATAGGCGTGGCACCGCCCACTTTAGGTGTAAGGTAATTTAAAAGTTTCGCAAGCTCTAATTTCGCAGTCGTTGAAGATATTATGACGAAATTTGGCAGGCAAGTTAGTTCTATTACTATATGTGTGCTAAACAAAAATTAGCAAAATCGGATGACGACAACGCCCACTTAAAAAATTTTTTTTTAAGTCAAATTTTAACAAAAAATTTAATATCTTTACAGTATATAAGTAAATTATGTCAAAGTTCAACTCCAGTAATGATATGGTGCAACCAAATACAAAAGTAAAAGGAAATTTCAAAATGGGCGTGGCTCCGCCCTTTTCATTTAATTCATCTAGAATAATTTTGAGGCCATAAGTCGAACAAAAATTCACCAATCCTTGTGAAATTTGGTAGATACATAGATTCAATGACGATAACGGTTTTCTGGGAAAATGGGCGAAATCGGTTGAAGCCACGCCCAGTTTTTATACACAGCCGACCGTCTGTCCTTTCGCTCGGCCGTCAATACGATAACTTGAGCAAAAATCTATATATCTTTACTACACTTTGTTCACGTACTTATCTGAAGTCACTTTATCGTGGTATAAAATTTGGCCGAAATACGAATATGACCACGCCCACTTTTTCGATATCGAAAATTGCGAAAAATTAAAAAAAGCCATAATTCTATACCAGATACGAAAAAAGGGATGAAACGTGGTAATTGTATTGCTTTATTGACGCAAAAAATAACTTTGGAAAAAACTTTGTATAATGGGTGTCACACCTACCATATTAAGTAGAAGAAAATGAAAAAGTTATGCAGGGCGAAATCAAAAGCCCTTGGAATCTTCTGGAACAATATCGTGGCACTACATATATAAATAAATTAGCGGTAGCCGACATATGATATTCTGGGTCATCTTGGTCGACCAAAAATATCTCGAAAACACCTTCACATATACAACTAAGGGCCACTCCCTTTTAAAACCCTCACTAGTACCTTTAATTTCATACCCATATCGTAAAACACACATTCTAGAGTTACCCTGGTTCACCTTTATAGCGATATCCCGAAATGGCGTCTACCTATAGAACAATGGCGCACTCCCTTTTAAAATACTCTTTAATACCTTCCATTTGAAACCCATGTCATACAAACAAATTCCAGCGTTACCCTAGGTTCATTTTGCTAAATGGTGATTTTCCCTTATTTTGTCTTCAAATCTCTCAGCTGAGTATGTAATGTTCGGTTACACCCGAACTTAGCCTTCCTTACTTGTTCCAAATATTGATAACTAAAAAGTGGGCGTGTTTATCGTTTGACGTCGTTTTTTTGCTGTACAAATATATTCTGGGTTCAAATAAGAAAGTATAGCCAATTCCATAAATATAGATATTTTGAATTGTTATCAATTTATCGCATCAGTAGAAAACCCGATTCAAGGACATAATCAAATACAAATTTTTTTCGATGCTGTTAATTTTGGTAACAATAACTACGTATCTCGATTTTGCTATGCCATTACATTCAACCGTTATTCAATCAAATTTATAGTACACTTGTGTTCAAGTACACGCTGGGTATAACAAGTTGCAAATATAGTGATTGAGCGCGTTATATTTAATCCCCTCCCATTTTTTTCGCCTACGTAAGCATGTGTATGTTCCATTATATATTCTCGAGCTCGTTAACCATAGTTGGTTTTTCGTTCTCTCATATGAACATTGTAATCTATGCACTACTCGGTGTTTCGTCTATGTGCATAGAGTTTGGCATTGACCAACAAATTAATTAACGCAAACCAAAAATCCCTCAAATACATCGAACAAATACTGAAACGAAATAAAGCAAATCAATGGATACTTAATATGAACGCCTTTATATCTCATTTGCATAACGTGTACCCGTTCGACAGTTTTGTTATGTTCTCTGCAAAATTTTTTTTATAATTTTCCGACTTATGGGCTTGAGGAAGATATAAACTTTATGGCAGCAATTTTAAGGCAAATGGCGTTTCATAAGATTCACTTGACGGCCACTGACAGTTTTATTATGCTGAGATGGATATCGGTCCATATTTATGACCGACGCGCTTTTTCAGAACAAATTTATTGGCTTCTTTTCGTTAACAATCAATCCCGACAAGTTATTGTTTTACTACTGGCCTACTATCCAAAGGGAATGGTTGCCATCGGTTATTGGTTTGTTGTGGGCATCTTATCGCCGAATCACCGATTTCTTTTGGTTCTTCATCGGCTTGATAAAGGACGGGACACAGACGTGCTACCTTTTTCTTGTCGAAATTCTAGCGGTATGTGGTTCACAATAAACCAACGTCTCGTCGATAAAAATCGATAGCACATTTATGACAAGTTGGTAACACTCCGATAAAAAAATTGGAAATTTATCAATATCAAATATAAAAAAATTTTATTTTAAACTGATAACTTTTCGAAAAGCTGAAGGACTAGCTATCATCCAATCAACAAGGCTTCAGGACTGGGAAATGCACATTGGGCGCAATCGAATATGTCCTTACTAACGTAATGTTAGCAAAGCAACCAACTAATCAATCAGAGCAAGTTGTTCTCCTTGCAACCGTACAGAGAACAGCTAGCCTAAGTGCAGCCTCCACTTGTCGCACTTTATCAGAACCAGCCAAATAAGCGATTACCAAAACAATACCAAAGACACATTAGGAAACAAGGTTATGGGAAGCAAAAAGCAGACAAATTAAAAGTCCGTGTTAAAGATAGCAGAAAGGAAATATTTAGGCCGTAAAAAAAACGGTTCAAAAATAAACAACGAGTGAGAAGGACAGCGGAAATTATCATATAACTCTAAGCCTGAAGCACAGAAGCTCCATTAGGGTAAAGTGCTACAAATGCTCTCTAGACATTGGTACTTTCAAAAATACCCGGACTGGATAAAAAAAGGTTGGGGAACCTAAGTGTATTTGGGACGAAGCATGAACCGACACACTATAGAGAAAATAGTCGCCTATTATCAAAAATGCTTCAACGCACCTATAAGAAATTAATTATACTCATTGAAATGCTTTATTAAAAGCTTCGCCGAAAGAGGGAATGTTTTAAGTCAGGGCCAAAGAACGAAAGCGGCAACCTTGTAACCGAAGTCCAAAGAGTACTTAGGTGAACTGGGGAACCGTTTTCTGCTCTCTTAAACCAGTGCCAGTGATGTACCGAATAGGGATGGTGAACCCGATCCCGTGGGTGCTGATGGATTACCTCAATGGCGAGGAGTGCATGTCCGAAGATTGAAATTTAAGAGTTCTTTGGCAATTCCGTCTTCTTTATATCGCATATAAGGTCCTGTCTAGAGTGCTGTGCGAAATATTGAAGCACGCCTGTGCAAAATGATGCGAAGCAATATCAGTTAAAATGACCTATCCGAGCTGTTCTAAACTGAACGAGGTTTCAGACATGGTGACCGCTATTATGCGATTTCTTTAATTTTAAGCTGAAGAATATAATACTAGCTGTAGAACTTAACCACTCTGGAAAAACGTGTAGTAACTTGCATAAGCTTACGACATTGATATCATGGGCCCTAGCATTCATGCCGTAAGTTTAGCTTACTCAAAACTGGAAGAAAACGCAGAAAATGTGGATTTGAGAGTGAATGAAGACAAAAAGAATTGTCTGCTGTAATCGAGCAAAGAGTCTGTGTATTTGCGCCATGGCAAAGCCACTGCTGACAGCCATAATTTCGAATAAGAAATTTTATTTGGGGGAACCAGCAATAATACAAACAACAACATCAGCTCTGAAATCCCTCGAAAAACCATTCTTACCAATATATGCTACTTTGGACTACGTAGGCAATTGAAAAGTAAAATACTCTTTTTGCAAACGAAAATCATGCTCTACAAATCTACCCGTCCTGCTCTATGGTGCCGAAGCATAAGACATAACAACATGAAGCGGATCTGAGCGTGCTTCAGAGAAAACTTCTTGGAAGGATTTATATATGGATCTCTTACATAGCCGATATCGAATACCGAATAAAATTAAATGGTTTTTGTTCCTCTGTAGCTCAGCAGTCTAAGGTTTCCATGGTCAACAAACCACTGCTTTACAACGACTCGATATAAACAGATATGCTAAGAAACGGAAAGGAGTGGAAAAAATACAGCAACTTCATACAAACCACACTCAGAATAACGGCGTGGGTGGGGAGGGGGGAAGCACAAAACGCCCTTGTAGAACACAACCCTCAAGTTATGCGAAAGTGGTTCCGTGTGGACGACCCTTTCAAATGAGGTGGTTTTCAAAACACGGACACATGTTCGCTGCGACGGCAGCAATTTCGGTGCGTTAGGCATTTTTCATTCTAAATCAAAAAAAAAAAAAAAATGCCCAAGCTAAAACAGTGTCTTTGGATGTAATCTCATATTTTTTAAAAGAATTACTTTCAAAGGGTTATTGCTCCGTTTCCGGTTGAAATTTCTTATTTTCCTACAGGGAACTCACAAAACTTTCATTTATGCGCTTATGTTACGGCCTACATACATACAAGTGTATTTAAACCTGTGTTTGCATTTACTTACGGGTTTATTCGCGGTATTATTTATTATTTAAAACATACGCAAATACTCAAATCCATATCAAAGCGCATATGTTTGTATTTGTATAGCTTACATTTGCAAATGTTTAAAGCTGTTTTAGTCTTATTTTAGTATTCCACATTTGGTGAACTAATTTTACGTTTCACTTAACACGAAATGCACAAACAGATTGTGGGAATTTGTTGGCTTGCCCTGATTAGCAAGCATTCGTAGCAATTATATGTTGATATAAATGAATGTGTGTAACACGTATTTAATGCGACCACACATATACTTATGTTAGTACATACCCAGCAAACATTCGGTGTCAAAAAGTGTCATAAAAGATAATTGAATGGTAGCGCTTACACTCGTTATGAGCTCATTTAAAAGCCCGATAATCATGTATGAAAATTAATCTTACAAACGCCGCTCCATATGAGCCTTACTTCGTACATTAAGTGTGCCTGACCGGAATCGAGTCTGATCAGATACTTAAACAGGATCTCAATCAGACCCCCAAATAGGAGTATTATCTTAAAAAGTTCATAATTTACTTCTTATGCCACTCTTTTTGTATTAATTTCGCACCAGATACTCTTGGCTAAGCTTCTGGCTTTGGGTTTTCATTCCACATTTTTGAAGTGGATTGCGTCGTATCTTTCAAATAGACAATGCGTTGTTGAAATAGACAACGCCACGTCCCAGCCCTTCATTGCTTCCTCTGGGGTCCCGCAAGGAAGTATTCTAGGGCCTCTATTTTTTATATTATTTATAAATGATATCGGCTCATGCTTCGCTTTTGCGGAATACTTGTTGTATGCAGATGATTTGAAAATTTTCGCCACCATAAAGAGTTCTCGTGACTCTGAAAGGCTGCAACCGGACCTCCTCAATGTTGAAAACTGGTGTTGTCTAAATTGTCTTACTCTTAACATCAAAAAGTGTTTTCACGTGACTTTTTCTAAATCGGCTAATGTTCTACGGACTTCATATAGTATTGCGGGCTGTGCCCTGGAATCCGTTGAGGAAATTAAAGACTTGGGTGTATTTTTTGACGCGAAATTTGGTTTCGCTAACCAAGTTAACTACGTTATTACTCGGTCTTATGCCATGCTATCGTTCATTCGTAGAAATTGTTCAGCTTTCACTAACCCTCACACCCTCAAGTCTCTTTATTGCTCTTTTGTCAGATCGAGACTGGAGTATGCTGCTATAATTTGGAGACCATACAATACTAGTCCCTCTAATCGTATCGAGAGAGTTAAAAAAGTTTTTTTACGTTTTGCTCTCCGTTCTTTGAATTTTTCTGATCCTTTGCCATCATATGAATCGAGATGTCTTTTAATTGAACTGAGTACGCTTGTAAATAGACGAGCCATCTTATCGTGCTCGTTTATCATTGGCTTAATTTCTGGAGCTGTTGACTGTCCATCGCTCTTGGAAAAAATTCAGTTCAGTTAGGGGCGATTTTATTTTATAGGTCGCTTTTTACTAATATATGTATTATGTGTTCCTAATATGAGCAACACAAATACAATTTTTTTAAATATTTCGATTCGTGCGCCACCTATCGGAGTTTTTTTCTAACTACTGCATTGTCATCGGGTTCTGAACTATATTCCAAGCTTCAAGCTTTTAGCTTATCGGGGATTTACTTAAATATTAATTACAAAATTCGTTCACAACGGTCAATTCAAGCTAAATAAAACCGTTTAACACAGTTCTCGGCAGGTACTCATTCTGAGCAGACGTGTTTTGTTTACTCTCGATATTCTGTTGAAGCTTTCGTTTGCCGTTTGATTAGCGAACACGTGTTTGATTTGTAAACCTGTTTTTCTCAAATTTTTCCCATACAAGTGTATTAAAAACCAGTGTTTGCTAAGTGAAAACTGAAAAAATGGCCCCCGGGCCACCAAATCTCGGGGATAATAGGTTTGCACTGCTTGCCTTAGATCCCCAACCAAAAAGAAAAAAACTACGTATACCCCTATGGTATATCCGAAATTACCAGACATTAAAAAAGAAAACCCTAAATTTCTTACAGTTCGTGCTACTGACACAAACACATCCCTTGCTAAATACTCGTGTTTTGCTGTATATAAAGCATTGGAATCAATCAGTAAGGAAATTCTTTCGATCTCGGAACTAAGGGACGGAAATCTTTTGCTTTTAGTAAAAAGTCAGCAAATAGCCGACAAATTTTTATCAGCGAAAAAGCTCCCTGGTGTGTATCAAATAGAAGTGAGTTATCATGAAAATTTAAACAGTTCAAAGGGAACAATTTATGCTCCCTGCTTAAACTATGAGGAAGATAAAGAAATCGTAGAAAATATGAAATCACAAGGTGTTGTTTCCGTGTACAAATTTACAAAAACAATCGACAACGAAATCAAACCCACTGGAGTTGTACTCCTTACTTTCAACCTCTACAAGCTTCCTGACCAAGTTGAGGTATCTTGGAGGAGCGCAAAAGTTAGACCTTATTATCCTAACCCTATGAGGTGTAAAACCTGTCAGCTTTTGGGGCATACAACCAAACGCTGTACTAATTCTCCAGCCTGTCAAACTTGCAGCCTACCTCCTCACACTCCTCCATGTTCACGTACTTTATGTGTAAACTGCTCAGGTAACCATCCATCCTCTTCTAACGCATGCCCTAAGTACACGCAGTCAAAAGAAATACTGAAAATCAAATGCCAAAATAAATGTACAATGCGAGAGGCACTTAAACTTTACAAACAGCAAACTCCCACAATACTCAACTCATTTTTCGCTGATGTCGTGAGAGTACAGCAAAACAACAACGAAAATATTGCTACTAAAACCCTTCCCTCTTTACCCGAATACATATCAAACACACAGCCAACGTCACCTTTACCAAATTCTCCTTTGAACATCCAATCACATGCACACACCAATTCAATCAACCTCACAACAGAAAATAACAACCAACAAGTAAATAACCTCCAAAAACCAATTGTCGACTCACTCTATATTACTTCCAACAATTTTTCCAAAAACACCTCAAATTTAAACAGTCTCACTTTACAAAAAAATAACAATCCACAAGAAAATAACCAACAACCTAACTTATCATCTGAAACAAATTCAATCACCTTCGATTCTTTATCACAAACATTCTTCAAGACACCTCTACACTTAGATTCCACTCTCTCTCAAGTTCTTGCACAAGCCCAAAACTTCCAAACTCAACAAATTCCACAAATTTCAACAGCAGCTACTGTTGTCACATCAATAAGCAATACAAATCCAAATCACACACATCATAATTATGATATACAATGTATGTCAGATGATGACCAACAATAATTTAACTAATAATTGCCACAAAAAACCTCCCATGTTCAAAATCTTGCAATGGAACATGAAAGGTTTTTACAACAACTATACTGAGTTAGAACTTTTAATAAAAGAGCAATCCCCAAGTTTTATTGCTCTCCAGGAAACTCAGTTGGCTGTTGGTAAACCCGCACCTGTTCCTAAACAATACCAAAGTTTTTTTCATAATCTACCCATTAACAAACAGAATAAACAAGGTATCGCGGTTCTATTTCGAAAGAACGTTCCGCACAAGCAAATCCATATAAACTCAAATATTTCCGTCCTTGCAATAGAAATTTCTCTTAACTTTAAGTTTACTATTATATCTTTGTACATACCCCCGCATCAAAACTTCACTCGATGCGAATTAACCAACATAATAAATTGTGTCCCGAACCCCGTAATAATGCTTGGAGATTTCAATGCGTGGAGTTCCCTCTGGGGCTCACATAGTTGTAACAAACGTGGTGAGATATTGGAAGATTTGATTCTTTCGGAAAATCTTACAGTACTAAACGACAAAAAACCTACACACTTCTCCACGCACAACTCATTTACTACCATAGATTTAACAATATGTTCTACAAATATAGCTCCAAAATTATCCACCAACACACTAGATGGGCTATTCGGCAGCGATCATTACCCGGTCATTACCGTGCTGCAGCATAATTCAGGCAACACTACACCCGCCTACCCCAGGTTTTTAACAGACAAAGCCAATTGGGAAAGTTTTCAGAAGATAGCCTTAAAACTTGCTAGCGAGTCGCCCATTTCTGGCAATATTAATCAAGAAGCAGCCTCAATTACTAAAATCATCCGCACCGCAGCCCATTACTCAATCCCCCAAACAGCCAGAAAGATACACCAGAAAAGGGTACCTTAATGGACGGATGAGCTTTCTAAATTACGTAACGAAAAAAAGATCCTTTGGGCAGAATTTAAAAGAGATAGATCTGACATTAACTTAGCTAACTATAAAAAAGCGAACGCCTTATTCAGGAAAAAATCAAAACTAGCAATAAGAGACGCTTTAAATAAACTCTCAGAAAAAATTGACCACAGAACAAATACAAAGAATGCTTGGGCAGATATCAGAAAGCTCTCCGGCTCCTACTACCAAACTAATATTCCTCTCGTTAATAGCCCTAATGGTCCCATCCTTCACTCCATAGACATAGCCAACCACTTTTCAGCAGTTTGGTCGAATTATTCATCGGACACAAACTTTGACTCTTCTTTTATATCAGCAAAGAAAGAATGCATAAACAAATTTAATAACCACAGCAATGGAGTTGCGGAATCCGCTGACTTTAAAATCCACCCCACCGAGTTAGAATCCGCTCTCGCTACTATGACTGGTAAAACTCCAGGTGCCGATAGAATTTCTTATCCGATGCTTCAGCATCTTCCCAGTAGTTTAAAGCTAAGAATAGCACAATTATATAACAACATATTATTAAAGGGAATTTATCCACAAGCTTGGAAAAACGCAATAATAGTACCAATACCAAAATCGACTAACATTTCGACAGAAGTCCTAGGTTATAGACCGATCTCGCTTTTATGCTGTCTTGGTAAACTATTGGAAAAAATAATGGCGAAAGGCATATCCTGGTACGCTTCAAAACACAACTTTATAAGCCCGCAACAAATCGCATTCAAACAAGGCCAAGGCACTATCGATGGCTTACTCCTGTTCGATAATCATATTTCTTCCGCACTTTCCAACAGCAATCATGTTTCGTGTTTAAGCTTCGACTTTGAGAAAGCTTTTGACCGTGTAGGTATACATGTAGTTCTTCGTGAAATAGAAAAATGGAACATAAGACCAGCGATACTTACCTTTGTAAAAAATCTTCTTGTAAACCGCAAGTTCAAAACCAAAGTAAATTCCACACTATCTGAAATGTACGATTTACACAATGGGATACCTCAAGGATCTCCCTTGTCAGTAGTTTTGTTTAGTATTGCATTTAACGAAGTAAGCAACATTATTGTTAAATATAAAAACATTTCACATATTTGCTATGCCGATGATGTTCTGCTCTTTACAAAAATAAACGATCTAAACGTAGCAAAAAAAGATTTTCACGATATCCTTTCTGATATCTCAAACTGGTCTAGAAGTTCAGGCTCTAATATTAATATAGATAAATGCAGTACTCTCCATATTTGCCGTAAGCACAAATGTAGTAATATAAGTCTAAGTTATAATAATGTAAATATCACAAATGCAAATAGTCTTAAATTTTTGGGTATTATCTTTGACAAAAGATACACCTTTAAAGATCACTGTTTGTACCTAAGAAAACAGCTGGCTGCCAGGTTAAACATTATCAAGTATTTAACCTCAAAACACTGCCTGATTAACATCTCCACCATGGTTAATGTTACAAAAGCCTTTATCCTATCGAAGATAGATTATGGTCTTCCAATATATGGACACTGTGCAAAGAGCAACATAAAGCATCTCTACGCACCTTATCACTCAGCCGTCTGTCGGAGCATCAGAGCATTTCCAAGGTCACCCACCAGATTTGTACTTGCGGAGGCTGGCTTACCTACGATCGAAGAGAGAACTGAGCTTAACACCACAAAACTTATATCAAAACTTTTTCTCTGTAACAACATCGTACTATACCAAACGGTTATTGCTGAAATCAGTCGCAATCGTCCACTTAGGCGAAAGTCAGTAATATCCAGATGCATAGAATACGCGAAAGAGCTTGGAATCAACGACCCAGTACTAAACCAAACAGATACATTTTCACCATGGTCTCTGAATAAGTCATCCTTTATCTTAGAACTTAGTAAATATGCAAAAGAGACAACTAGTTCAACCGTTTACCAAAAACTGTTCGCCGAAACTCTATCTCACTTCCTCCCAGTTTGGCATACCATATTCACGGATGATTCCAAGACTGGTGACTACACTTCGTTTGCAGTAGTAAAATCCTGTGGTGAAACTTTAATGGCAGGCCATCTACCTCACTTTTCTTCCATCTACACAGCGGAAGCTGTAGCGATCTTAAAAGCAATCGATCTTGCTCAAAGCCTCTTTTCTAAAACAATAATATGCACGGACAGCATGTCAACTATAATGTCTATACTAAACACCTCGAACGAAAACTACGTCATATCCTGCATCCGAAATAAGCTAATCGAAAACTCGAATACAATAAAAGTTATGTGGGTCCCTGGACATAGGGAAATCAGAGGAAATGAGCTTGCGGACCAGCGAGCCAAATTAGCTGGAAGAGAGCCATTGACCACCTTTCAATTTATTGTAAAAAGGGATTTATATAAGTACTTTGTGGCACAACAAAGAAAGACACAAACAGCTGACTGGAAATCTATTCAACACCACTACATACAATTTAATGATAATAGAAGCAAACCAGAATACCCGCCTTTATGTAGGTGCAACGACATCAAAGCCTTCGTCCGCCTTCGCCTAGGACACATTGCAGCCACACATGCATACAAACTCGCAGGGCAAAACCCACCATGTTGCCAATTCTGTTCTGCAACACCCCTAACGACCACGCATCTGCTCAACGAATGCACTTATTTTTCCACCACAAGAAACAAGATATTTAATCATAGCAGTCCCACTGAGTTGCTAAAAACGCCTACTTTAGATAACATTGAAAAAATCGCAACATATCTAACACTTACAAATTTAAGAAAATTAATATAAATATGTAGTACACAAGATTGTCGATGTAAAACCTGTTAACTTTTACCACTTGATAAATATGTATAGATATATATAACCTCATACACCTAGCATAAGCATTGACACTTTATACCAGCGAGCCGGAGGCCCTGTCAGCCAGCGCTCCTCTCTTAGTGTAATAACAATTGTATTATTGTTCCACTTTTCTTAAAAAAATAAATAAATAAATAAAACCGTTTAAAAAAGAGGAAGCATACTGCGAGGCTCTCTGACAAAGTACGATATTTAAAATGGACCCCTTTAAGGGGGGCATATCTACGTCAGCGCTAATCTAAGACATACAGATACGCGAAGCAGCAACCGTGGTACACACTGAAGCCAATTTGTTGTTAACCCTGAAATGTCCAAAATACGTGCAAAAATTGTTGGCAGGCGGATGAATAAAAAGTTTCTAGGCGAAGGGTCCATGAAAGGAAAAGCGTCCATACCGACTTACATATATTATATATAAATTAAAATTGAGCGAATAATTTTCCAAAATAAATTATTAATATCTGTTCTGAAGTTTCTTTGTTTGCTGAGTCATAAGATTCATATATGATCATATTTTTGTTGGACATTTTTCTTTTCATATATTCGTGACTCACATCGGATCTCTTAGTTATAAGCGCACCTAGGATGCTTGTGGGGTAAACATTCAAAAAGGTAGTATTTTAATTTGAGCTTTGCTGTTGATATCGATATATAGATTAGATTAGTTCAGTGAATAAACAAAATAATATTGGTTTCTATAAACACTTGGTTAGAGCGTAAATATTGGAAATCTATAATCGGAAAATACTAGAGGGCATACACATAGAACTTGGGATATATAAATGTTCAGACATTTGCCTCTATGAAATTTTGCATGCAGATAAAAAACGGGGTATCCTGACTACTCAGGAATTAGTTACTTACTTACTTACTTAATTGTTCGAATTTTCTTTTTTTGGAAACATATTTGAAATAAATTTACGCAGTTTTATTAACTTATTTATTTAATTGGCTCTTAAACATTTAAACTGTTATGGCCGTCAAACAAGGCATGCCAGTTGCTTCTTCGCTCTGAAAGCTGGCGCCAATTGAAAATTTTCCTCCTAGTTCTTCCAGCGGAGTGGAGGCCGCCCTCTTCCTCTACTTCCTTAGGCGGGTTCCAAAAATAATACTTTTTAGCCGCAGCATCATATTTCATGTCATTTTCATAACATGGCCAAGTCAGCTAAGCTTCTGCGTTTTAATTCGCTTGACTATGTTAAAGTCTGTATAAAGCTCGTACTGCTCATCATTAAACTGTCTTCGGTACTTGCCATGGCCAACGCGTAGAGGTCCATAAATCTTTCGAACAACTTTTCTCGCGATCACTACCAGAGCCGCCTGATCTGATATTGTCATGGTCCATTCTTCTGCACATATAGCCGGACGGTTATGATAAGTGCCCTGTAGAGCATGATTTGCCGAGAGAGCACTTTACTTTGTCATTGCCCACCTTTTATGTACAGAATTCGGAAACAAAGTTTAATTACCAAAAATTGATAAAATATTGCGACTACTATTTTCATGTTCGCTTCTAGTTTGTAAGCGAGGTGCCTCCTTGAATTTGTGGCACACTAAATTTGTTTTTGTTTTTCATTCAATAATATGCTTAAAAAGGGGGAAAAATTCTGAATATAAAATAATCTTAATCCATATGTATGGAGTTTAATTAACTGGAATCATCACTGTTGACATGTTTTGTGTGATTTAAGGGAGGTTATTGCCACTTTCGTTCAAATAATTCATAGCATTGACGGGTATAAAAGATGCCGACACATGGAAATTGAGAGAGATGAGTTGAAACTGAACTCCATGTTCATCTGTTTATCTGCCTTCATTCATGTGTCTATTTGTTGATTGATTGTTTGTATTGAATGGCATTAATCAACTAATAAAATTATAATATGTACATACATTGATTGACACCACAATTAGGATTTTGTAAATTAAGCCAATATGTGACGGATTATGTTAAGCTTTGATTTGATTATAATGAGATACGAATTAGTTTTCTGATACGTGAATGTTGCTAAAATGCTTAGTTACTCAAAAAATAAAAATCAGTCACGAGTATATTAAATTTAATTAAAAAATATTGAATGTTCTTTCATAACATTGATTAAGTGTAAATACCGCACTTTTCGCAATATTTTGAGGTTAAATAATTCTTTAAAAAAACACAGCCTTTAAAATCAATATGCCCAGATATTATGGCCATTTCAGTGCTTAAACGCCTTGACGATGAGAGAGCAAACTACCTGAAAAACGTTTTAAACTTGCCGTTGTAGTCATTCTCCATTGCTGAAAAATTAAAAATAGCGAGCACAATTCCACTACTAAAGCCTAAAAAAAAAACAACGAGCGGGAGTTATATCGACCGTTATCACTCTTCTCGCTAGTAGCGATGACGTTGGAAACCATCCTGCTCCATAAATCTACTGCGAATCTCTGCTTAGCCACCCATGAGCTATGAGCAGTGAACAATCACCGCACTAGACGTCTTAAACACTCACATATACTACTTACCAAACCAGCAAAAATCGCATCATAAACCTGTGCTTGTGGCACTTGAACTCTTAAAAGCTTTAGACACAGTCAATTACGCCACGCTTATCCCCTTTGTCTGATTAGTTGGCAAATTTTAGTTAAATTTAGGAGCGAAACCTCAGTACCGAAGAGAATACTAAGAGGTGCAACAGGGTGGTATCCTTTACCAGTTCTTATTTAATTTTTTAATATCAAAGCTGTATTTCTCATCAGGAAGAGTTGCTTTCATTTCCTATACCGAAAACCGCATGATAAAAGCAATAGGAGCTGGCCGTGCCGTAGACAAATCAGTTTCTAAAATAAGTAGCCATCTTCACAGCCTTTCTGATTTCTTCAGCATGTGCAACGTGGTATTATCACTGATGAAATCTATACCACTTTATTTACTATATGAAAGGAATATATTACGCAAGTTTGATGTTGACGTCAATGGACTCATACTACTGACATTCAGTTACGCAAAGACCTTGGGGTAACACTCACAACGTTAATGCGCATGCCTCAAAAATGGTATCTAAAGTACTAAGTCACAACAAAATCCTCAAGTCGCTTCTCGGAAGATCTTGGCGATAACATAAAGAAACGCTGCTAAGAATTTGTCCTACGCGTCACCAGTCAAGTCTTCTGGTCTAAAAAATACGCACTGAAAATGAATTCAGGCCCGTCATACTACATTCAGAACTGCCACGAAATATCTTCTAATGATCCCTGAAAAACATTTAAATAGTCAGAGAAAAGAGTTCAACATAAAAGGGCATTTGGTTAAGCTGAACAGACAGTTTTCGCTAAATTGTCAAAAACCAGGATATACCAGCAAACAACTGCTTGATATAGCCCTATCTCTAAAAGGAATAAGAAAATATCTTCAAAAGTTCTATGATGCAAAGCCGTTGATGCAATCAGACAAAAAGGTCGCGCCCGATGAACCCGTTACACTATGCATCCCTCACAGAAGAAGAAAGCAGACTACCGAAAGATACACGAGTCACTTTGGTCCGATTTCGTTATGAACACAGTAACAGTATTAACCCCAGAAAACGTAATGGTTGTCCTGCGTGCGGTGCGTCTCCACATAATACCAACCAAGTTTTCGATTGTAGTAAGGAGCTTACGCTTCTTACAACAAAATTCCTATGTTACAGCCTTGTTTAAACTTATAGTTTTCTAAGATTTCTGTAAAAGGACTTTGATGAAAATTCGTGAGTGGTCAATAGGAAAGGAAAAAAGTAGCAATTGTTTTTGTTGTTATCTGCCTATTGATAAATGTCAAACAAAGTAATTGACAATAAACAAAATTCAGCATCATCAGTGATTTGCAGCAGATGGCGCAACACTGAATAAATATAGTTGGTAAGAAAGAATAGAAGTAGCAATTTGTCAGCCAAACAAACCCCCGATGTATAGCTAAATGGCTAGCGCAGCGTGCATAAGCTTACTGCTAAGCCTTCACACCCTTCGAAATGGATCTATCTGCGCAGCTATGGCAGCTTGTCTGAAAAAATTTCTACTTACTATTCCAAAAACAAAATACAATTTTTCAAATTTAGAAAAATTTAAAAATAACAATAATTATCATTAGGAAAAAATTATTGTTGTGGCCTTGGGCTCGAATCGAACCTTGAATCCGAAAAAAGAACCGCTAACGCAACAACAAAAATATTTCGATTGATGCTTTGAGATTTTTGAAAATGTCAGCACTGAAAACTTTTACCTCTTCCTGCACTTTTTGTAAAATCACTTTAAGTATTCTTAATTTAAATCTCAGCGCGATGTATTCCTAGTAATGGTTCCATTGTGACCTAATTTAAAATCTTGCCCAAGTACGAGAAAAACAAAAAATAAGGTTGAATATAAGAATGAAACCCAATTTTAATTTCATGTAATATTTATCTCCGTATATTTTCTGAGAATTATTGTAAACAAAAAAAAAAACAACAGTGATATTGAGCTTGACAAACAAGACAAACAATGTAATAGCAAAGAACATCATGAAATGGAAATGAAAATAAGATAAAAAATAAGATAAAAAAATGTAAGCTGCCATAAGAAAACAATAGAAGTACGGAAACATGAATTATTTCAGCAAACTGAGAGCGACAAGACAAAGGAGTCATTAGTCATAATTTCCCGTATAGAAGCAGACATTTATTATGAAGAGAATGCACTTAAAAGCCTGTAAAACAAAATTGAAAATATATATAAAAATATAAATAAAGTGAAAGACTACAACAGCAAAATATGTACGTGGCTTTCATTAACTAATTATACTTTAAAATCGTTAAGGTGGGGGAAAAAGCTGCTCCTTAACTTGGTTATTTGCTACAAGGCATACAGCGTGAAACCTCTATCAGAAGAGTTCAAAGGGCTAGTAGATTGAAAGGATACAAGGAAGTGTTTGTCATAGGCGCGATGAAAAATTGCATCACTATATATGGGGAAAAGGCGGTATTATTGATAGAAGTGCGTCTCTTTTTTGTTACATACTGTAGATAAGTCGTCAGGTGGCTAACAGGGGAAGCATTTCTACAACTTTTGGGCTAACGCCAAGTAATAGGCCCGAGCATAATGAGCCTCCGTGATAGACCATCCTTCGTAGATCATGCATATATCAGCTTCAGCATCCGTCTAGTAAGGTTAAGGTGGTGAATCCTTAAAAACGCCAGGACAATGGATCATCACCTTTTATTAAAGGCCCAACTGCATATAAAAGAGTTTGTTCTCTAAGAAGTTTCAAAAGTAAAACAAAGCCACCATGGACAGTAAGAACTTGAGTCTTGTTAGATGCTAGGTCAGGGAGATTTTTAAGCTAAAAAAATTTTTGGAGTGCTGGTCAAGATCTGTTGAGAATCTATGCATGCGAAATTAGTAGGTCAAAGAAGGTGTAATAGAACAATTTCTGTGCCGACATAGATTGCTAAAGCGTAACGGCGATACTTGGGACAGTCCTATCTAAGGGATACACAGTATGAGTACTGATAAAACATTACGAAGGCGAATGGTCTCACAATAGAGGAGAGTCCCTAGCGGTGCTATTGAACACACAAATTCCATTGGGAGATGATGCGGATATGTCTGCGCCACACACAGAGTCTATTTTCTTTTCCGTCACCTTTCAGACATTCTATTCTCTTTCCGATCCTTTAATTTTTTCTTATCTCTTATCTGGTTCTGCTTCTATTATCATTACTTGTCCCTGTCACCCTCCCTTTTCCTACTCACCTCAGCGTTCTAATTTCTGTACGGTAAAGATTATCAAATATTAGCGTTGTAAAATATCTGAAGGTGTACGCAATTTAAAGCAAATAAATACACTATTAAAGAATTTTTAGAACAAATAAATGAATAAGATTATTTTGAAAAGATTGTTGAAAAATTACTTCGCCCAATTCAATAGGTGCGACCGATTACACATTGTCACCAAAATCATCTAAAGGGAGTCTAAGGAAACTTGCAGTTTCAATAGGCGTAGATCATAATACAAGATGTTGGCTCCAAATTGCAATTGAAGATATTGTTGACATCATGTGGGCACACATTGCAAGCAAGACATACATTATGTTGATTCTGGATAGGTAAGAGTTTAACTTGTTCCAGTAAGCATAAATATATTAAATCGAGTTGGCGTAACGTGTATCTCCATGGAGAGAGTGCGTTCCTCTGCTGCGACTTCTTGGTATTTTTCTTTGAGTACTGGGTTTTCCGGGCAATTCCTGGCATAGTGGTCCGACGCCTATATGTGGATATAACTAGGGACTTGTTTGTGTATTTTTTGCTTCATACGGCTGAGTTCTCAACAGCCGTATTTCCTCATTATGCTAACGGAAATGACCTCTTAAGCCCCTGGGCGGTGTGGCCTCATCAATCAGATGTCTGTTGGGATGCCCAGGTTTCTGTGTATTCAACACAAACTGTTTGTTCAGCTTTTTGTTTCTCTCCCTAATGGGGAGTAATCTCGCCTCATTGTGTAAGTGGTGTTCTGGCGACATAAGAAAGTCGGTCTATATTCCACTTCCTGAAAGGAGTGGTACGCGAGATATAAGCTTTTTTGAGAAGCTATTTGAATAAAAAATTTCAAACTAATCGCATCTTAAATAAGATTTCTTTGAAGAGGCCCCTTCAAAAATATTTCTCATGGTTTTGCATAAAATGGTATATCGGATTCATATTAAACCAAAATAATAAATTTTAATATTTCCAGATATTAAAAAATTTATTTACTAATGGTTGCTATCATATAATTTTTCTTTCTAATTGAGTCCTTTTATTAAAGCTAATTTAGCATAATTAACGGTATGAAAGTCACTTCCAAATAACTATAAATAGAAAAATAATTACGTTGGTTTTTCGAATACTGTTAATTTTAAAATCCTTTTTTTATGCATTCTTCTTGGTATGATATTTACTCAAATTGATTTATTACAATTACCACTCTAAACATTTGAATTTAATTTAAATTTAAGACTTTTTTTAAACTCATTTTATAACAAGCATCATAAAATGAAGCAATTTGTTAAACGTTATGAACTAATTAAATTTTTTCTATTTAAATTTTTATACTCAGTTGAGCAGAGCTTTGCCGTTAACACGATAACTTGAGTAAATTTTGAGGTATCTTGATGAAATTTGGTATCTAGATTCCTGGGCACTCATCTCAGATCGCTATTTAAAATGAACGATATTGGACCATAACCACGCCCACTTTTTCGATATCGAAAATTCCGAAAAACCGAAAAAGTGTGACAATTCATTACCAAATACGGATAAAGCGATGAAACTTGGTAGGTGAGTTGAATTTATGATGCAGAATAGAAAACTATTAAAATGTTGGACAACGGGTGTGGTACCGCCCACTTTTAAAAGAAGGTAATTTAAAAGTTTTGCAAGCTGTAATTTGGCAGTCGTTGAAGATATCATGATGAAATTTGGGAGGAACCTTAATCCTATTACTATATGTATGCTTAATAAAAATTAGCAAAATCGGAGAACGACCACGTCCACTTAAAAAAAACAAGTTTAAAGTCAAATTTTAACAAAAAATTTAATACCTTTACAGTATATAAGTAAATTATACCAACATTCAACACCAGTAATGATATAGTGCAACAATATACAAAAATAAAAGATAATTTTAAAATGTTCGTGGCTCCGCCCTTTTTTCATTTAATTTGTCTAGGATAATTTTAGTGCCATAAGTCGAACAAAAATTTACCAATCCTTGTGAAATTTGGTATTGGCTTAGATTCTAGGACGATAATTGTTTTCTGTGAAAAAGTGCGAAATCGGTTGAAGCCACGCCCAGTTTTTATACACAGTTAACCGTCTGTCCTTCCGCTCGGCCGTTAGCACGATAACTTGAGCAAAAATAGATATATCTTTACTAAACTAAGTTCACGTAATTATCTGAACTCAGTTTGTGTTGGTATAAAAAATGGCCGAAATCCGAATATGACCACGCCCACATTTTCGATATCGAAAATTACGAAAAATGAAAAAAATTATATAATTCTATACCAAATACGAAATAAGGGATGAAACACGGTATTTGGATTGGTTTATTGACGCAAAATATAACAATAGAAAAAAACTTTGTAAAATGGGTGTGACACCTACCATATTAAGTAGAATAAAATGAAAAAGTTCTGCAGGGCGAAATAAAAAACCTTTGGAATCTTGGCAGGAATACTGTTCGTGGTATTACATATATAAATAAATTAGCGGTACCCGACAGATGATGTTCTGGGTCACCTTGGTCCACCTTTATTGCGATATTTCGAAAAGGCGTCCACCTATAAAACTAAGGTCCAATCCCTTTTAAAATACCCATTAACACTTTCATTTGATACCCGTGTCTTACAAACAAATTTCAGAGTCACCCCTGGTCCACCTTTATGGTGATATCTCGAAAAGGCGTCCACCTATAAAACTAAGGTCCAATCCCTTTTAAAATACCCATTAACACCTTTCGTTTGATACCAGTATCTTACAAACAAATTCTAGAGTCACCCCCGGTCCACCTATATGGCGATATATCGAAAAGGCGTCCACCTATAAAACAAAGGCCCACTCCCTTTTAAAATACCCATTAACACCTTTCGTTTGATACCCGTATCTTACAAACAAATTCTAGAGTCACCCCTGGTCCACCTTTATGGTGATATCTCGAAAAGGCGTCCACCTATAAAACAAAGGCCCACTCCCTTTTAAAATACCCATTAACACCTTTCGTTTGATACCCGTATCTTACAAACAAATTCTAGAGTCACCCCTGGTTTACCTTTATGGTGATATATCGAAAAGGCGTTCACCTATAAAACAAAGGCCCACTCCCTTTTAAAATACCCATTAACACCTTTCGTTTGATACCCGTATCTTACAAACAAATTCTAGAGTCACCCCTGGTCCACCTTTATGGTGATATATCGAAAAGGCGTCCACCTATAAAACAAAGGCCCACTCCCTTTTAAAATACCCATTAACAACTTTCGTTTGATACCCGTATCTTACAAACAAATTCTAGAGTCACCCCTGGTCCACCTTTATGGTGATATATCGAAAAGGCGTCGACCTATAAAACAAAGGCCCACTCCCTTTTAAAATACCCATTAACACCTTTCGTTTGATACCCGTATCTTACAAACAAATTCTAGAGTCACCCCTGGTCCACCTTTATGGTGATATATCGAAAAGGCGTCCACCTATAAAACAAAGGCCCACTCCCTTTTAAAATACCCATTAACCCCTTTCGTTTGATACCCATATCTTACAAACAAATTCTAGAGTCACCCCTGGTCCACCTTTATGGTGATATCTCGAAAAGGCGGTCCACCTATAAAACTAAGGTCCAATCCCTTTTAAAATACCCATTAACACCTTTCGTTTGATACCCGTGTCTTACAAACAAATTCTAGAGTCACCCCTGGTCCACTTTTATGGTGATATCTCGAAAAGGCGTCCACCTATAAAACTAAGGTCCAATCCCTTTTAAAATACCCATTAACACCTTTCGTTTGATACCCTTATATTACAAACAAATTATAGAGTCACCCCCGATCCACCTATATGGCGATATATCGAAAAGGCGTCCACCTATAAAACAAAGGCCCACTCCCTTTTAAAATACCCATTAACACCTTTCGTTTGATATCCGTATCTTACAAACAAATTCTAGAGTCACCCCTGGTCCACCTTTATGGTGATATCTCGAAAAGGCGTCCACCTATAAAACAAAGGCCCACTCCCTTTTAAAACTCCCATTAACACCTTTCGTTTGATACCCGTATCTTACAAAAAAATTCTAGATTCACCCCTGGTCCACCTTTATGGTGATATCTCAAAAAGGCGTCCACCTATAAAACAAAGGCCCACTCCCTTTTAAAATACCCATTAACACCTTTCGTTTGATACCCGTATCTTACAAACAAATTCTTGAGTCACCCCTGGTCCACCTTTATGGCGATATATCGAAAAGGCGTCCGCCTACAGAACTAAGCCCAAGCCCTTTTAAAATACTCATTAACGCCTTTCATTTGATACCCATATCGTACAAACAAATTCTAGAGTCAGCCCTGGTACACCTTTATGGCGATATCCCTTAATGGCGTCCACCTATAGAACTATGGCCTACTCCCTCTTAAAATTATCTTTAATACCTTCCATTTGATACAGATGTCATACAAACACCTTCAAGGGTTACCCTAATTTCATTTGCCTACATGGTAATTTTCCCTTATTTTGTCTCCATAGCCCTCAGCTGAGTATGTAATGTTCGGTTACACCCGAACTTAGCCTTCCTTACTTGTTTTACATAATTTTTATTTTTTATGCCTTTTGTTGCAGTTCAACTCTCGTATCTATTTGTTCTACGTTTGTTGTCGCTACTAGGTTTTAAATAAATTTTAAATAGTTTATGTCTTCTCAGAGCATAATTAATTTGAAATCAAAGTTTGCTCATATTCAAAGGAAGTACCTCATATTATTAGTATTTTTTTTTGTTTGTTTTGGTACGAATTAATTAATACATTGACTATTGTGATAAATGCAAAAGAAATCCATTAATAATGTCATTAAATTGACATCCAGCGTACTTAAATATATTTGTACCTATGTAGTATATAACTGCTTTTGTTAAGTAAAATAGAAATTGCTGTACGTGTACCTTTTTAGTCTATTAGTAAACAATGATCAAATATTTCTCATAATATAAGCATTTTGAGTTAGCTCAGTGAATAAGGGCACTCGGCTGTAAAGTTGATCGCATTGACTTGAAATCTGCTGCCATGTTAATAACAATGGATTTGTTTAGACAGTTTTCTCCGTTCTTAATAAAGTTATTTCTATAACCATGTTTTTGTTTTTTAAGTTAGTTAGTTGTCCAGATTTTTCAAAAGAAATATCATAAATTAATTCTCCTTATTTTATTAGCAATTTTTGTAATTTTTATGAATTTTTTTTAGCGTATATAAAAGATCCGGGATATTTTACCGTAAAAGAAAATACTAACTTGCTTGAAAAATGTGTTCAATACATTTAGAAAAAAGGAAATCCACATTTTGCGACAGCAATTAATCTTTATGGTTAGTTATTATTGTCTCATAAATATAGCATGCAATTTCCTTCTTCCAGTTTGGGTTGTGCTCCTTTTTAAATTTTCCTATGAATTGGCGGGACCAGGCCTACTTGTTTTACGCCGGCTCTGAATGGCAGCATTTACATATTTTGAAAAAAATTCCTGTGAAATATAACAAAATCGTCTGGCATAGGAAACTTAAAAACGCCAACTGGCTTACCTACAGTGAGGAGCTTCAAAATAGGCTCTCAAGATTTAGTATTCATATACTCCAGAACTCTGCGGAGCTGGATAATATGGTTCACTCATTCACGAAGGCATGCGGGGAGTATCTTGATAAGGCCTATCCTAGGAAGAAATCTAGTGGTAAGACCAAACCACCATGGTGGAACAGGGACATGAATAATCTACGCAAGGCTTGACGGAAAGCATTCAATCTTGCTAAAGCCTCCAGGGAGGCTGAAAAATGGGATGAATACAAGATGATCCTAGGGGATTACAAGAAACTGCTAAGGTCGTCGAAGAGTACCTCCTGGCGGAAGGTTTGTAGCGAAATAGAGACAGTGTTTGAGGGATCTAGGCTCAGAAATGTGTTCTCTGGTGCTCCAAAATTTGTCTCTGGATGCCTACAAGGATCTGATGGGACGTGGAAGGATTCGGCAGAGAGTACCCTTTGCCTGCTCCTGAGTATGCATTTTCCGGGCGCTAGTGATGAAGTAATGAATTGGAGGAAGACTCACACTGATGAGACGTATGAGGGGAATTCATTACAATGGGTAAAATTAAATGGGCTTTACTGCCGTTCAAGCCCTTCAAAGCACAAGGGCCGGATGGATTGGCCCCGGTACAATTCCAGCAAACAATAGAGCTGAGTTATTTGTGGTTGTGTAACATCTTCAAAGAGTTTGTGCTCTTAACTATATTCCACGGGGTTGGAAGGATTCAAGGGTCACCTTTATACCAAAAGCTGGAAGGACTGGCCACACGACCCCTAAAGACTTCAGACCGAAATTTTTGAAATCCTTTCAGCTGAAGACACTCGAGAGTTTAATGGACTCCGCTTTAAGGGAGTCCTTGGAGGAAAAGTAATAGACATCCCAGCATCCGTATTTGAAAGGGAAGTCCACGGAGACGGCCTTGCATGCAGTTGTCTCCCAGATGGAGAAATCCTTGGCATTCAAGGAATTCACACTAACATTGAGTGATCTTTCAACAACGTTATGCCCTCTGTGATAATTGATGCACTAATCGGCTTGGGGGCCGATTCGGGGCTTGTGAAACTTGTTCAGCAATTACTGTAGCGAAGAAAGGTTCACGCCGACCTGGCTGGTTCAACGGTGGTCAAATATATAAGGGGAGGCACCCCGTAGGGGGAATATTTCCTCCACTTCTATGGGTTGCCACACTTAATGAGCTTTTGGTTCTTCTTGACGATGACGGATGCAGCAAGGTAATCGCATATGCAGATTACCTTGCGCTGTTAGTTAGCGGGAAGTTTCCGCAGACACTATGTAATATAATGCAAACGAAGCTGAGACTTGTAGAGAACTGGACCAGGAGTAAAGGTCTGTCGGTCAATTCAGCCAAAACTGAACTGTTTCTGTTCACCAGGAAATATAAGATATCTGCGTTGTAGCTGCCGGTGCTAGCGAGTATGACCCTGATGCTGAGGGACTCTGCCAAATAGCTAGGAGTAATTTTGGATAGGAAACTATCCTGAAGGGAAACACTCAGGAGCGTGTATAAAAAGCAGCGGTGGTACTGTACAGCTTTAGGGGAGCTGTTGCGCGAAGATGGGGATTATCATCGGATATTACTCTGTGGCTCTACACCGCTGTGGTTAGATCAATTCTTTATACGGGGCAGTGGTCTGGTGGACGAGCTTAGATACTAAATCAAACCTACGGGTATTCCAGAAGGTACAAAGAAGTGCTTTAATCTGCGTGGGGGGTGCCCTGCGCACCACCCCTGCGGAGGCGCTGGACACTGTTTTTAATGTGTTGCCAATAGATTTAATTGCCAAGCAATGTGCGGCCTTATCTGATCTTGGGATGCGAAAGTTATCCGGATGGAGAGACAATGTGGATGGCCATGCAGCTATCCTTAAATATCTGGATTCGCCCTCTTCGGACTATTGCGCTCCGACTGTATTTTTCTATATAAAGTACGAGGTTATTATCCCGAATAGAGATTATTGGTTGAAGGAGCCGCTGGACCTGACAAACTGGATTATAAAGTGGGTAGCGGTGTATTTGCACCTCAACTAGGGTGGTATCTATCATTTAGCCTACCCGATCATTGCAGCGTCTTTCAGGCAGATGTGGCTGCTATAAATGAGGCCGCTGATCACCTGGGGAAGGCTGCTCACGGCTATACCCAAATTTGTATTTACTCTGACAGCCAGGCTGCCCCTAAAAGCACTTGGTTCGGCCAAATGTAAGTCCAGGACAGTAGAGAAGTGCCGCAAATCTTTTAAGGAGATCGCTGAGCAAACTTCCCTCAGTCTGGTATGTGTGCTTGGACACTCGAATATACCGGGCAATGAGATGGCTGACGAACTTGCAAGAGGGGGCACATCCGTTCCGCTTTCGTCGTCCTGGAAGGGACTGGGCATGCCCCTCACTACCTGTAAGCTCATTTTGAAAGGGGCTTTCCTTAGGGAAACGGGTATGAGATTGATCAATCTTGAATTCTGCTACCACTCCAAGCTCGTGTGGCCTGAATGGGATGCTAAACGCACAAAAATTCTCCTTCTCCTTGGTAGGGGGGGACATATCTCTGGTGGTTGGACTTATAACAGGCCACATAGCAATCGGGAGGCACGCACAACGGCTGGGTGCTCCCTATAATGATTACTGCTGCAAAGACGAAGAGGAGAGTTTCTATCTAGTCAAACATTTTCTGTACGATTGTCCCGCGCTTTGGCACAAGAGGAAGAAATTTCTGGGATCTCCCTTCTTTCACGATCTTTGTGATCTGGCTAAGTTGGAACCAAAGAAATTCCTGACGTTTGCTGTATCGAGCTGTTAATTTTAATAGGGGAGAGATCCACGTGGTATCACAATGGGGCTTTTTGGGCCTAAATGCACTTGATTTTAATAGGGGAGAGATCCACGTGGTATCACAATGGGGCTTTTTGGGCCTAAATGCACTAGTGTTCGAACCGGTGGCCACTGTAACCTAACCTACCCTATAACCAAATCGTCATTACATTGACTTGAAACAACCACGTAGGACTATTTCTCACTAGCCTCCGCTTAATGTATAGATTTAAACTTTTTCCCTAAGGCGTGAATTACCCAACCACCATTGTCGATAATGTGCAGTTCATATAATTTTTGCAATAATTTGAGTTTAGGTATTTATATGTAGACTCATGTCAAAAGGTCATATTAACATATTGGTCGCAACAAAACGTAGCATTTATATTTTTTAATATTTTCTAATAGCTAAAGAGACACAATAATTTAAATAACAACCCTTCGAATAATGCTTATTAAGGCAAACTTATTAATATAAAAAAAACAAGTAAGGACGGGACTGTACATACCTTTCATGAATGGGGCTGAACAATAATCTTATCCCGTTCGTAATCTCCAACTAATCGGATTTATAAGATAAGAAATATATAGTGAACAAATGTACATACCTAAACGATTTTTAAGATAAATATAAAATAAAAAATGGCAAAAACCCCCTTATATGAATGATCGGTTTTATGGTATATATATTGTATATAGCTCCGATCGAAAAGATTTTTACAAGAAATCTTCTATGATTTATTAGAATAAATATCGCCAAGTTTAACGGTTTTTTATTAGAAATTAAGGGAGAAATTTCCAAGAAACTTTCTATCTGAACGATTGGTTGTGTGGGATATAACTATATATAGCTCCGATCAAAATGATTTTTTTAGAAAAGCTTCTATGATATATTAAAATATATATCACCGAGTTTCACGTTTATACTTTCTAAATTAAGGGAGAAATGGCCAAAATTTTTCTATCTGAACGATCGGTTGTATGGGATATAACTATATATAGCTCCGATCAAAGTGATTTTTTCAGGATACCTTCTATGATATATTAGAATATCACGAGTTTCACGTTTATACTTTCTAAATTGCGGCATGAATGACCAAAATCGTCTTATCTGAACTATCGGTGGTATGGGAGATAAATGTTATAGTGGTCCGATCCTACCGGATCCGACAAATGTCTAATATAATACAAAAATACATCCTTGTGCCAAATTTCATTGAGATATCTCAAAATTTGAGGGACTAGTTTTCGTTCAAACAGACAGACGGACGGACAGACGGACATGGCTATATCAACTCAGTTCGTCGCCCTGATTAATTAGGTATACTTAATGGTGAGTCTATTTTCTATATTTCTCAAAATTACAAACATCGGACCAAAGTTAATATACTATTTCATGTTCATGAAAGGTATAAAAACAACTTTAGTTTAGTATCAGTGGTAAAATAAATTTGGCAATTTTCTCTTAACTACATAAGATGTAAGTGTTTCATTTTGCATCTGCACTTCGACATATAAACCCGGAGTGTGATACAAATCACTGCAGATTGGCGACCCCACTTAGAAAAATTTTTTCCTAAATTAAAAAAAATATCCTTCTTTATATTTGATGTTGCTTTTGCACGTAAGTTGAACCCAGGCCGCCGTATCTAATTTTATATTTTATCACAAGATTTTTTTATATTCGAAATGTTTCTTATCCCCCATGGCGAACCTACATTTCTGAGTGCCCTAATGCAAATTAAAATCTCGTACTTCTCGAAAGATGGTTAGAATCGCCGAATCAAAACGTGTTTTTTGAATATAAATGTAAAATGAAAACTCAAGTACGCAACTAATTATTGATCATATATTTAACTGTTTCTGTAGGATCTGCCAAACAAATATTCATATTGTAACGAATTTGCTGCAAATCCTCTTATTTACCCTTTTGCTAAGTTCGTATCACTAAACTGTTTAATAAATAACCCCAATATTGAATGATGGAAAAATGGCCTTTATTAAAGTACTTCACAATAACACTTATACTTTGCAACTAGCTGGCTTAATAATCAAACTGATAGCTTAAATGAAACTGACTTTCAAAATAATACTGCTATGGCTCGCTAGATAGCGTCTTAATCGAAACTGCTTGATAGCTCAAATCCAACTGAATTCCAGCGCATCTACATTTGTTGCCTTTTATACTCTCTGATTTCAACATTCGCATTTTCTAGGCGCTTCCAGAATCTACTAGATGCCATCAGCTCTCAAACTTCTCAGCTATAACTACAATTGCACGATTTTATAGCTTCTCTCATTGCATACTTTCAGGAGTATCTCAGATATATGCATGTATTTGTGCATTGATTCTCCACTGCTCGTATACGTACATGGTACATATATGTAGACGCAATTATTGATTCGTTTATGTACATACATAATAATTGAATTATTGATGTGAATTCGCGTCACTGCTTAGCATCGGCCTAGAGATGTCAGCACCCCTTAGTTTTGCTAATATTCGTAACACTGCCCTCCACTTAAGTCTGATCGTCCCGATTAGACAAATCTCCCGATCTAAACGCTGCTAGCATCGCCAAACGTACCACTCTTCTATTTCGTGATTTCCCAATTGCTTGTATGCGATAGACGACCTCACTGATCGTCTTCACAACTCTGTACGCGCCTTCCCAACTACACCGATATTTGGATGGAGCACCTTTCCACCGGTGAAGGTTGTATAACAGTACCAAATCTCCCTCCCGGAAACCGTCCGAAATATTTTCCTTGTCGTACCTGTGTTTCATCTTACTACTCATTATCCTGGATCGTTCCCACGCACTATGTTGCTTGGCCAATGAAGAACTTCTTCGCAGAGCTTGATCTTGACGGATTAACTTTGCATCATCAATATCGTCTTGACGTTTCGCAGCAGTAGTGCGCGCTGACTTGAAACCACCCTTGCATTTTTTCTGGAAAATTCTTTCAGTCGTTTTAGTGCGTCCATTAAGGTTTGTCAGTGCCGGTCTTTTTCTCGCAGGTACTTTTAATTTCGCTTTATTTGGCCCATTCGATCTATCAACTTTTCTTTTGACTTTCGTGGCTTTTGTCGAGTATTTTCCACCATTACTCGATTACTACTGAACCCTTTCTCCAACTTGAAGTTAAGTGGTACATCCTGGTTCTAATACTGCATAATCCTTCTCTGCATATCGATCCTGATGTCATAGTCAACTAAGAAATCCACTCCCAATATAACTTCATCAACGATATCTGCCACAACGAATTTGTGTAGAACTATGACCTCCCCAATTAAGACTTCACGTACCACTTCTCCCTGGACTTGGTTATACTCGCCAGTAATCGTACGCAATCTTGCTCCAGATAATGGCTTTACTTTCCTGTTGACCAAATCAGATCGGAGCAAGGAATGAGATGCGACCGTATCTACAGTCAGTACACGCTCCTTTCCATCCACATTTCCTTTGACGGTAAGACTGATCGATTTCCTTCCAGTTTGCGAGATAGGTATCACACGACATTCAATAGCTGGGGCAAGTTCTCGATCTTTACATTTGACTCGCTCTTGTTTATCTCCTCCAGCTTTGCGTTTACGACCAGCCAAGTTGGAACTACCATGACCGGTGCTGCAATGACGTGCAATGTGACTTGGGTTACCGCACTTGAAACACTTCATAACTCCGGCATTGTTTTGTTGTAATCCCTTCGGTGCTTCCAAAATTGTATCTACCCAATCTGGCCTTTCCGCTTCCACGCGATGAGCTTTATATGAAGGCTTACTCAAAAGTGACGCTGTTTCCTGTGTCAGTGCATGGGATACCGTTTCTGTAAATGTTGGCTTTGGGTTCGCGTATGTGGCTCGCTTCGTTTCGACGTCCCGTATGCCGTATATTCCACGGCTGCATCCGCATTTGCAAGATGAGCCAATCTTTCAATATCTGAAGCAAACCCCTGCAATGTCTCATTTTCTTTTTGGTAGCGGTTTTGCAACTCAATTTGGAATACCTTTTTCCTATGCTCGCTTCCGTAACATCTCTCTAAAGCGCTCATCAATGTTTCGTAGTTGTTCCGCTCGTACTCTGGGATGGTCTCTAAGATTTCGACAGCTGACCCTTTTAAACCTACGAACAATGCAGCAACTTTATCTTCAGCATTGCAGTTGTTCACTGTTGCGGTCTTCTCAAATTGTAGTTTAAAGGCCTGGAAAGGAACAGAACCGTCAAGGGATGGTGTTTTTACCTTTGGATTACTCGTTGAAACTGTTGGGCGATTTATTTGCAACTCCTGTATATGACCTTTCAAAGCTTCTATCTCGGCATCCATTTTGTCCTCAAGTTGTACAATTTTTGTATTCTGTGCTTCTAAGTGCGCAGACCTTTGCCACCTTCAATGATAAGCGCTCCTCTTGTGCTTCCATCTTGGATGTAATCTGTGTCGACATTTCTGAAATACGTGTGCTTCAATCTTCGATGTTATTTCTGACGACATTTCTGCAATACGTGTCTTCTGTTCTTCCATCTTGGATGTTATACGGTTCTCCTGGGATTCTAGCTGAGATGACATGTTGGTGGATATTTGTGATGACATTTCTGTTATACGTGCCTCTTGCGCTTCCAGTTGGGATGCCAATTGCGACGACATTGATGCTACTGTCGATGTTTTTGCAGATATTCCAGCCAATTTCATGTTCAAGTCTGTGCTGGTAACCGTCTGCGATGTTTCGTTTTTCTCTTCAATTTTTGTTGTCTCCTCGCCATAAAGATGAAAGACATACTCTTCCATTATTTTTCCTTCTGCCTCCATTGCCTCTCGTAGCCGTGCCTGAAGTTCGAGTTTAACGCCGCTTGTATTCAATCCACGGCTCTCCAACTCCTTCTTTAGTTGCTGGATCTTCAATTCACTGAACTTTGCCATGTCTTTGTTGTCCTCTGGAATTTATTCAACAATCCCACTTCTGACACCAATTGTAACGAATTTGCTGCAAATCCTTTTATTTGCCCTTTTGCTAAGTTCGTATCACTAAACTGTTGAATAAATAACTCCAGTATTGAATAATGGAAAAACGGCCTTTATTAAAGTACTTCACAATAACACTTATACTTCGCAACTAGCTGGCTTAATAACCAAACTGATAGCTTAAATCAAACTGACTTTCAAAATAATACTGCTATGGCTCGCTAGATAGCATCTTAATCGAAACCACTTGATAGCTCAAATCCAACTGAATTCCAGCGTCTCTACATTTGTTGCCTTTTATACTCTCTAATTTCAACGTTCGCATTTTCTAGGCGCTTCCAGAATCTACTAGTCCATCAGCTCTCAAACTTCTCAGATGTAACTACAATTGCACGATTTATAGCTTCTCTCATTTCATACTTTCAGGAGTATCTCAGATATATGCATGTGTTTGTGCATTGATTCTCCGCTGCTCGTATACGTACATGGTACATATGTGTAGACGCAATTGTTGTTTCGTTTATGTAGATACATAATGATTGATCTATGGATGTAAATTCACGTCACTGCTTAGCATCGGCTTAGAGATGGCAGCACTCCTTAGTTTTGCTAATATTCGTAACAATATAAACATTGTTCTGTACGAAAGTATAATTGCGAACCAATTTTAATTTTTTTAGTGTATCTAAAATTCGGGTCACTTTGCGGTGCAGCGCCAATTTTTATATAATTTTTGCTTTGTAGGTTTAGCGGGATAAGAAAATTGACATTGCCTCACAAAGTGACCTATTTATGTATTTTTGTAAAAGAATAATTGTGCTTTATTTTCAACAACATTAAATAAAATTGAAGCAGGCTCATTTTGTAAAAATTTGCAAATTTTGAATTAGCTGAAAAAAATATTACAAAAATGTTTCAAATTTTATTTGAAAAAAATAATTTTTTAAAAGTCCAGAAAAAGTGCTGGATACTTCCAATTTTTTTTTGTACGTTGAAGTTTAGTGGTCTAAATATTTATTGAAAAAGCGCAAGGAAAAAACGGGCCAATGCTCGACACCACATATCAACGAAATCTATTCATACTTCGGTCATTCATTATGCGAAGTTGGTTTTTGGTGATATCACGTTTTTCAAGTGGGAAGACTTGACGTAAAAAGTCGCAAGTAGATGAAGTAGAAAGCAAATTGGAAAAAGTTATACAAAACAATATGTACCTTTAGTCGAGTCTGTTGAAGTGCCGGCAACATAATGAGCATTGCGGGAATGCCAGTTGAACACATAACCATGAGATAAAGGGAATTGAGTAGATTTAGGAAGAGTTATTGACGCAGCTTTCACTTCGTTCGAGTTGTTGTTGAAAATTTTCCCTTATCTGATATTTAAACCAAATAATTTTAAAGGAAAATATATCAAAAAAGATAACGAATCATGCAAATCAAATGATATATGAAATTTCGTCCGATTCTCCAAAATTGTTGGTTCTTAAAATAAAAGAAAAAGGCCCACCAATGTAACCACGGAAATGATCAGTATAACGAATTGATTTTAATTAGCCATGTTCATTTCTTTGACCGCAAACTAGTACTTCAAGTTTTGGATTATCTTATTTAAATTTGGTTAGCGGGGTATATTTTCCTATGTGATTAAACATTTGTCGGAATCGACAGCATGAGGAAGCTATAGCATATTCATATCTTTCATAGAACTGCTCAGGTTTGTTCCTCATACCAACAGCTAGATTTAAACTTTCACAAGACACTTATGTAGATGGTATGCACTGATTTTGAATAAGTTGTAAAGATCTGTAGCATCATCATAGTTTATATAGCAAGAACTATGAGACTTATTGTGAGTATTACAAATTAAATATGTATATAAGATTTACCGAAAATATTGCTAAGTTAGCACTTTAGATCTGAATGTCAGCCACTAGACATGAGAAATTCCATGCCGGCAGGGGAAATACAGCCTATGTTAATTTTTTTGTCCTATTAACATTGGCATGTAATTAGAGGTGGCGTCCTACCACACGTAGTAGACTTAGAACCTTGAGAAATATCATACCTTAGCCCTTACGGCATGGGCGTCTTGTCACACCCTGCGGTTGTTGTTTTCTTGATAAACCACTAGGCATTAGAATCCGCATGCCCGTTGTAATAGGAACAACTCTCGGCTGCACACATTCTATGCATTTTTGATATTGGTATTTCATTGGAAGTGGCATCCGGACAAGCACTGCGGAATTTAGAGTAAAATTGTTTTTAACACATCAACGTTTATAAACTAAATACGTTGGGAAATATTTACCGAAGAGGGTTGATAATGGGCTTGGTAATAGGGGCATCTAAAAAATTTTGCCGAATGGAGTACTTTGACCCTGTTGGAACAACAGAGAACTGGTTGTTCAGACATTTTTCGTTATTTTCGAAATTTCATCACATTTATGAGTTGCATGAAGTCTTTGTTAGGGCAGCAGAAAGTATCATTGCTACTCGTTTCATTTTAAACGAAATGTCAACTTACAATATGGTCTTCATAAAACCTCAACTCTCCCCCAAATGTATATACAACAAACTTTTATATATTAAAAACTCAAAACTAATTTTTATATATCAAATAGGAAATGACTTTTGGTCGTTAAATATTTAACTACTTATTTTTATATTTCAACATTAAATCTAAACTTCAAACTTCGTAACCAAAATAATCTAACTACTTAAGGTAAGTATATCTTCTTACTCTTATAAGTAGATATATATGTAAAGTAATTAAAACTATTGTGCGTATGCATTATATAAAAACGTAGTTTGTGTATTTGTACAGTTGCAATATGTTCCATTTGAGAGAGCTATAAGAGTTTAAAAATAAATACCAAACTCACAACAGTCGACAAAATTAGCAATTATTTTCATATGCCACTTTGGTATAGTTTAAATATCTACAGAGAGTGTTGTCGTTGCTCTTGTCATTGCAAATATCGACTGAAGAGTGGACAAGTCAAGTTTGAGTTTAACCACAAAAAGTTTGACCATCATACTCACAGTGACTGCAGCCAAAGGATCACAAATACTACAGTACATAGATACAAAAGTATGTATATAACTAATTGTTCACCCCTTATATATACATACATGAAGCTGTGTGTACTTACTTGTTGTTTTGTTCTTGCTATTCAGGGTTTTAACAAATGTCTCAATATTAATATTTTCCCTGCAGCTGTGCACTTCAGCACGACTTTTATAATGTTGGTTGTTAGTTGTTGGTTTTTGCACTTTATCCTTTGTTTATCAAATAGACCCCAATGACATTTGAAAATAGCTTGATTTTATTTTTGTGAATATTTTTTTCTGCTACTTCATCTTAATTTATATTTCCACATCAGAGGAAACTTTTCTCATTGTAAGTTTTTTATACTCAGTTGAGCAGAGCTCACAGAGTATATTAAGTTTGATTGGATAACGGTTGGTTGTACATATATAAAGGAATCGAGATAGATATAGACTTCCATATATCAAAATAATCAGGATCGAAAAAAAATTTGATTGAGCCATGTCCGTCCGTCCGTCCGTCCGTCCGTCCGTTAACACGATAACTTGAGTAAATTTTGAGGTATCTTGATGAAATTTGGTATGTAGGTTCCTGAGCACTCATCTCAGATCGCTATTTAAAATGAACGATATCGGACTATAACCACGCCCACTTTTTCGATATCGAAAATTTCGAAAAACCGAAAAAGTGCGATAACTCATTACAAAAGACAGATAAAGCGACGAAACTTGGTAGATGGGTTGAAGTTATGACGCAGAATAGAAAATTAGTAAGATTTTGGACAATGGGCGTGGCACCGCCCACTTTTACAAGAAGGTAATTTAAAAGTTTTGCAAGCTGTAATTTGGAAGTCGTTGAAGATATCATGATGAAATTTGGCAGGAACGTTACTACTATTACTCTATATGTGCTAAATAAAAATTAGCAAAATTGGATGAAGAACACGCCCACTTTTTAAAAAAAAAATTTTTAAAATTCAAATTTAAAAAAAAAATTTAATATCTTTACTGTATATAAGTAAATTAAGTCAAAATTCAACTCCAGTAATGATATGATGCAACAAAATACAAAAATAAAAGAAAATTTCAAAATGGACGTGGCTCCGCCCATTTTCATTTAGTTTGTCTAGAATACTTTTATTGCCATAAGTCGAACAAAAATTTACCAATCCTTCTCAAATTTGGTAGGAGCACAGATTCTATGACGGTAACTGTTCTCTGTGAAAATGGGCGAAATCGGTGGAAGCCACGCCCAGTTTTTATACACAGTCCACCGTCTGTCCTTCCGCTCGGCCATTAACACAATAACTTGAGCAAAATCCGATATATCTTTACTAAACTTAGCCCAAGTACTTACCTGAGCTCACTTTTTCTTGGTATCAAAAATGGGCGAAATCTGACCATAACCACGCCCACTTTATCGATATCAAAAATTACGAAAAATGAAAAAAATGCCATAATTCTATACCAAATACGAAAAAAGTGATGAAACATGGTAACTGGATTGGTTTATTGACACAAAATATAACTTTGGAAAAAACTTTGTAAAATGGGTGTGACACCTACCATATTAAGTAGAAGAAAATGAAAAAGTTCTACAAGGCGAAATCAACAGCCCTTGGAATCTTGGCAGGAATACTGTTAGTGGTATTGCATATACAAATAAATTAGCAGTACCCGACAGATGATTTTCTGGATCACTTGGTCCACATTTTGGTCGATATCGCGAGAACGACTTCACATATACATCTAAGGGCCACTCGCTTTTAAAACCCTCATTAATACCTTTAATTTGATATCCATATCGTACAAAAACATACCAGAGTCACCCCTGTCCCACCCTAATGGCGATATCTCGAAAAGGCGTCCACCTATAGACCTAATGCCCCCTCCCTCTTAAAATGCTCAGTAACACCTTTCGTTTGATACCCATATCGTACAAACATTCTAGAGTCACCCCTGGCCCACCCTAATGGCGATATCTCGAAAAGGCGTCCACCTATAGACCTAGTGTCCACTCCCTCTTAAAATGCTCAGTAACACCTTTCGTTCGATACCCATATCGTACAAACATTCTAGAGTCACCCCTGGCCCACCCTAATGGCGATATCTCGAAAAGGCGTCCACCTATAGACCTAATGCCCACTCCCTCTTAAAATGCTCAGTAACAGCTTTCGTTTGATACCCATATCGTACAAACATTCTAGAGTCACACCTGGGCCACCCTAATGGCGATATTTCGAAAAGGCGTCCACCTATAGAACTAAGGATTACTCCCTTTTAAAATACTCATTACCACCTTTCATTTGATACCCATATCGTACAAACACATTCTAGAGTCACCCTGGCCCACCCTAATGGCGATATCTCGAAAAGGCGTCCACCTATAGACCTAATGTCCACTCCCTCTTAAAATGCTCAGTAACACCTTTCGTTTGATACCCATATCGTACAAACATTCTAGAGTCACCCCTGTCCCACCCTAATGGCGATATCTCGAAAAGGCGTCCACCTATAGACCTAATGCCCACTCCCTCTTAAAATGCTCAGTAACACCTTTCGTTTGATACCCATATCGTACAAATATTCTAGAGTCACACCTGGCCCACCCTAATGGCGATATCTCGAAAAGGCGTCCACCTATAGAACTAAGGATTACTCCCTTTTAAAATACTCATTACCACCTTTCATTTGATACCCATATCGTACAAACACATTCTAGAGTCACCCTGGCCCACCCTAATGGCGATATCTCGAAAAGGCGTCCACCTATAGACCTAATGCCCACTCCCTCTTAAAATGCTCAGTAACACCTTTCGTTTGATACCCATACCGTACAAACATTCTAGAGTCACCCTTGGTCCAGCTTTATGGCGATATCTCGAAAAGGCGTCCACCTATAGAACTAAGGATTACTCCCTTTTAAAATACTCTTTACCACCTTTCATTTTACCCATATCGTACAAACACATTCTAGAGTCACCCTGGCCCACCCTAATGGCGATATCTCGAAAAGGCGTCCACCTATAGACCTAATGCCCACTCCCTCTTAAAATGCTCAGTAACACCTTTCGTTTGATACCCATATCGTACAAACATTCTAGAGTCACCCTTGTCCACCTTTATGGCGATATCTCGAAAAGGCGTCCGCCTATAGAACTAAGGATTACTCCCTTTTAAAATACTCCTTACCACCTTTCATTTGATACCCATATCGTACAAACACATTCTAGAGTCACCCCTGGCCCACCCTAATGGCGATATCTCGAAAAGGCGTCCACCTATAGACCTAATGCCCACTCCCTCTTAAAATGCTCAGTAACACCTTTCGTTTGATACCCATATCGTACAAACATTCTAGAGTCACCCCTGGCCCACCCTAATGGCGATATCTCGAAAGGGCGTCCACCTATAGACCTAATGCCCACTCCCTCTTAAAATGCTCAGTAACACCTTTCGTTTGATGCACATATCGTACAAACACATTCTAGAGTCACCCCTGGCCCACCCTAATGACGATATCTCGAAAAGGCGTCCACCTATAGACCTTATGCCCACACCCTCTTAAAATGCTCAGTAACACCTTTCGTTTGATACCCATACCGTACAAACATTTTAGAGACACCCCTGGTCCACCTTTATGGCGATATCTCGAAACGGCGTCCACCTATGGAACTAAGGATCACTCCTTTTCAAAATACTCATTAACAGCTTTCATTTGATACCCATATCGTACAAACACATTATAGAATCACCCCTGGTCCACCTTAATGGGGACATCTCGAAAAGGCGTCCACCGATAGACCTAAGGCCCACTCCCTCTTAAAATGCTCAGTAACACCTTTCATTTGATACCCATATCGTACAAACAAATTCTAGAGTCAGCCCTGGTCTACCTTTATGGCGATATCCCTAAATGGCGTTCATCCATAGAACTATGGCCTACTCTCTCTTAAAATACTCTTTAATACCTTTCATTTGATACACATGTTATACAACCACATTCCAGGGTTACCCCAGATTGATTTTCCTTATTTTGTCTCCATAGCTCTCAACTGAGTATGTTATGTTCCGTTACACCCGAACTTAGCCTTCCTTACTTGTTTCTTTTTAAATATGTTTTCTTTAATTGCACACTGCGATTTGCAATTTTTTTTGTATTTTTTGTCTATGCATAAACTTATAATAAAATTAAAGAAAAAAACTTGTTTAAAAATAAGCTTTTATTATTGGTTAATAAAATTAATTAAAACGTAAATAAAATTAAAGAAAAGAAAACCCTTTTAAAAATAAGCTTTTGTTATTGGTTAATAATATTAAATAAAAAGTAAAAAATAAACTGACTGTAAAGAAGTATAACACTTTATAAGTTAATTGTAACCTTTAACGATAATTAGGCTTCTTGGTCTGCGACAAAAAAATTCCGTATTGTAAATAATTATATATTTTTAACATTAAAACTTTACACCTAAATTATTAAATCTTACAGTTTATATCACAGTACTAATTTTTCTAATAAAAGCGTGTTAAATTTTGATGGTATAATTAAGAAAATTTAGGACCTCCTTTTCTTGCCCCAGAGGTCCATTGTAGAGGGATAAGGGCTTCAGTACAACATGGTTCGCCCTGGTACCCTGAGGCCCAAAATTTTTTGATACTCTAATATATCCGCAGCAATTTGAGTATGAGTACGTATAAAGCAACCAAGCGCAGCTAGCCTGATCTATTCGTTTACATACAAAAATTGATGTGTAAGTATAAGCTAAGATGCATATGGATATAAGCGACAACGGTCTCTCACGAACTATTCTCGTGTTTGGTCTGCTTTCGTATGAAATACTAATTGAAATACGAGGCAAAAGTTTGCTTCGATGGGTGAGTTTCAAAGCGCAACTGCTAGCTCAGCTAATCAGTTATCAGCTGAGTGAAAGAAATTGTGCTTTTGAAATGATACGTAGAGCCAACTGTCAACAACCAATCGATAAAAACGTTGAGTGAATGGAGCGGACAATTTTTATGCTCACTAATTTGTCGAACTATTTGGAATGCACACTAATCAACTTCGCCAGCAGTTGTGCCTTTGGAATGCGCCCCATGCTTTGTTCAACTCATTCAAATGAATTTGTATATATGTGCATACACACGTTCACGTTTTCTTGCAACAACAAAACGTTAAATACATACATACATATGAATATACAAATTTTCGAGAAAACATATCGTATGTGTTTGTCAAAAGTGGCTTCACTTCGGATATCATCATCTTCGGTTGTCAGATTTTTCGCGTTCAACGCAAACGCGGTGTCAGGATGAAAAAGACTCTCAACCAAATTACTGATACCAATCGCTACATTTAAATAACCCTGACTGAGTATGATTACTCTATTTTTTATATCATGATCCGAATATATTGGGGCATATTCGTAATCGAAATAAAATATGACTAAGTTAGTTGAAGCATTTTTGACCGAGTGCACATATAAAATTGTTTCAAACAGTGTTAACTAAATTAAAATCATATTTCATTATGAGTTTGCCTATATCGCGTTCAGTTTACAACTACTCATTGAATATCTCTGCTCTGTGGGTTAAATCTGTTTTAAAATAAAATTCCAACTTTCCCTTAACTAAAATTCCATCGCCAAAAATCTGTAAAACAAAATCAAGTGCGCAGAAAAGTATGCAAAATTTAGCGATAACAGCCTAACTTCTACGTTCGTGGTATACACAAACAAAGCGAAGTTACATGCGTTCTTGAGCCCTTGTAGGTTATTCCCCATCCCTCTAAATAAAGAACATGGAAGTAAGCGTGGGATTCACCACGTGGTAAGAAAATTTCTCATATAAAATGGCATGGTGAATTCCATACCCGCGTAGTAATGGCATGGAATTGCTACAGCGGTTCGTGTCCGTGGTTCTCGCAGTTCGTTAATATGCAATATAAATATCTATGGATACAAGCAACAATCGCCTAAGTCTCAGACTAGACGGATAGGTACCGCTGTAGCTAGGCCGGGTTTGTCTGGCACTTAGGTTTTTATTGCTTTACCGATAACTTTGTTATCGATAAATTTATCGAATTCTCGCAAAGTAATATTGCATTGTCATCGGAGTTATACATGCGTGCATAATTTCAGCTCAATCGGATACCGGGAAGTGTATCAAATTTAATTTGAAAGATATTATTACAGACAACAGCCAAGTGATACTAAATAAAAGCTTATAAAAGGCGAGTGTAGAATAACAGGACCAAGGTAATTTAAGACAGTGTACCTTAGAAAGGAATTTTCTTATCTACTTCCGTTGCATGCTTTAAATGCCGAAAAGGATGGAACGTCCTTGTCAAAGACACTACCGTTATCAGCTTTACCTTCATGTTGCCAGGATAAAGAGCTTACATATGCTACCCAAAGTCCCCATTTGAGGCAAGCATGCAACTGCTTGTAAAACTAAGATGATGTTTAAAAGAAAATACTTGGACGTTTACAGTTTTATTTCTACGTGTATTAAGCATTTTTATTTGAAAATTGAATTAGTTTAACAAATATATTGTCAATATTTCCGTGTGGGCTTAAACTCCAGATAAAGGCGCGCTAAATTACACCTTGCAACTTTGGATACTTAGTGTAAAATTTACTTCTCCTCTTGGTTGAAGCTCCCGAACTAAAAACTCGAGTTAACTTAACCAGTTCACAATGTGGACAAACTACTCGATAAGAAGTTTGATTCTAATATGAAAAAAAAAATCGCAAACGGTTATTGATCTTGTGCTACTTCTGAAGTTATACGTGTCAGTTTGTCGTTTGAAGATTCTTTCATGCTAGTTGCTGTGTCGACTCGTACTCATGTCAAACACTCACTGATCAGGGCTGCCGGATCGAATATTGCTTATAAATGCTAAACAACTTTTCAGGGGGGCACCATGGTGCAAAAGGGTTTTCTCACTCCCTTATCGAACCTTCTTCTTGGATTTGATCCCCCGTTTACATCCATTACAGATGAGGTAAGTTGGATTTTCAATAATTTTGCTCTTTGGGTCCGATGCACCGCCTGTTTCCGCGCTTGTCTCGCCTCGCTTGTCGTTCTGTTCTCCTCCTTGTTGTAAACGGAATATAGTCGGAAGCCTGCATTGTATTGAACCGGGTATATCTTCTAACTGCATATCATCCAATAGACATAGTCTTGTTCAACGAAATCTCACCTCCTTCCTATGAGGCACAATGGCGTGAGTGCAATGCCTTAAGACTCCCAAATTCTAAGTCGGGAGCTATGGAATTTGGATAAGCAATTGCAATATCGACAAGGGTACCTAAGCTTGGTAAAAGTCTTGAGTAAATTTGTAGTAACAAGTTGAGGTCAATAATAGTAATTTAAATGTTTTATATGATGTCTACAAATATATAGTACTGACTTTATCAAGTAAGGTCTGAGTATCTGGGAAAATAATTACTTAAGTGATTTTTGGGCCTGTTGTTTGGGTAATTTTTATTTTACTTGTCTTATTTTCTCAAGCGCAAGTTTGTAAATTGTCGAAGATCATGTGTAGGTCTTACAATCTTAGAGTAAAAACGTTACCTTTATCATTAACCCTCCGATAGATTGTGGCGTCTGGCCAGACGAGAAGGCTTTGTTTTCGTGAAAAACTTTATTGCTACCAACCCGATCATGAAAAGTTTTGATGACTTTTTAAGTTTAGAGGTGGTCCTTATAATAATTTGGAAATCGATATTTTTTCTTTTTATTTTATCTTTTTCTTTTGTACCAAAGTAGATTATGTCACATTTTAGCGTTGTCGTCTGGCTAGATGAACATATTTTTAAGCCTAAAAGACCTCATAGTTCGTGTTAATTTCAAAATTTATTAATAAAAATTCAAACTTATTTCTGGGTGATCACAGTGTGCGACGAGTTATCTTCAAAATTTAAATAAAAATTCAAATACTTGTGAATAAATTTCAAAGCGTCAAATTTCGTCTGGCCAGACGGCAACGCTAAGATGTGTTGAATTTATTCAACTTTAATCGGAGGATTAAGAAAAATGTACTGTATACTCATAGCAGGTTTTCTGACTAAAAACTGCATTCTAGCGTCACATGTCTTTAACTTGGGCTTGGTCAGTGATATCAAATATAGGTACTGGTTCGGGTGCGGGTTGGAGGATCAAGCACGTTTAATACTCATGCCCTGCACTTGCCAGGCTAATATTACAGCTGCAAAGAGTGACACATCTGTAAGATCTGTGTGCAGAAAGTGACATAAGTCATACAAAGCTTTAGATTTAAGTATTTGCCGACACTTGGGCCTAACCTAACCTGACTTTCCAAGTTTATTGCATATGATTGTAGACTACCGATTACATGAAGTTTTAACGTTTAGTTCATCAATTTGAAACTCTGTTGTTGTTTGTTTTTTGGGCTTAATAGGGCCTAAAACGCTGCGCAATAATACATATGTTTCCATTCTGAACTAATTTTTGTTTAAAAGAAACAAAAAGATACAGAGGCTAATACCAACGACCTTGAATAGGTAATAATGCAGTTTTCTTTCAGATATGGGGATTTCCCTACTGTTTATTTTAAAATAAGGATATAACAGAACAATAAAAAAAAAAACACACACAAGTGCCATTGTACTAAAAAGTTTTATTACAAAAAAAGGGCAGGGTTATTAACGAAATTTTCCAACTTTTCAAAAGTGGGCGTGGTCTTTAACCGATCTTGTCCATCTTTTCTAAATATATTTCCTGCTATAGGGAAAATTTCTGTACCCAATTTTATTACGATCCGTTAAATCATCTTCGAGTTTATGGCTCCTGAAAAATAGAAAATTTCTTAGTTAGGCGGTGCCACGCCCATTTTTTAAATTTGTAGTTTTTCCTATTTATTGTTATAAATCCACTTGGGAAATGAAATACCATTAAAGTAAAGTTCTTTCTTTGCAAAGATATATCTTATTTTATTCGACCAAGGCCCTTTTAAAAATTTTTGTATAAAAGTGGACGTGGTCCTTAACCAATTTCGTAAATTTTTCTTCAAAGCAATCCTTATAGTAAAGGCCACAACTCTGCCGAATTTTGTTACGATAGGTTTAACGATTTTTGGTTTATGATTAATAATATTAGTAACATTGATTTTATCACAAGTGGGCGGTCCCACGCCATTTTTAAAAAAATTTTTCAAACTTTTATCAAGAGTCTCAATATCAGTCCACACGTCAAATTTCAACATTCTAGGTTTATTATTTGCTAAACAATCAGGTTTTTTGTGTTTTCAAAGACGTTATATATATAAAAAGTGGGCGTGGTTATCATCCGATTTCTTTCATTTTCTATACCAATCTATTCTCCAGATAAGCTCGTGCACCAAATTTGGTGAAGATATCTCAATATTTACTCAAGTTATCGTGTTAACGGACAGACGGACGGACAGACATGGCTCAATCAAATTTTTTTTCGATACTGATAATTTTGATATATGGAAGTCTCTATCTATCTCGATTCGTTTATATCTGTACAACCAACCGTTACCCAATCAAAGTTATAATACCCTGTGTGCAAGTAGAGCTGGGTATAAAAATTTGCGTAGTATATGACCTGTTTGAGTCTAATATAGTAATGTTGATGAAGAGTTAGTAACCTTGGAAATTTATCTTTCTGCGCAGTTATGGCAGAAAAGTGTCATACAAATTATTGTTATAGGCCTTGAACTCGATTTACTGTTTCATCGCGTTCGCAGCTATGTACGACGGTATAGGTTATGTACAAAACTAACTAGCTAAACTGTCCATATATATACAGCTTATTACATATGCCAAGATAAATTCAGTTGTTGTGTTTCTGTCCTTCAACGCTCCTGTGCTCCTAATACTTTCGCCTAGGGCCGAAAATAACCTTTTCTTTTCACATGTATCATAATTCATTCGTAAAATTTTTTTGACTAAATAAATCCTTGTAGATAAGTTTCAAATTAGGTGCTTACGAGACCCCTTTTTTATGTGGAATGGGGGTTGACCCCAAATAATCTTATAAATATTTGTATTTTTGAGAGAGAACCTGCAATTTCGACCCAATTTGTTTCATTTCGCAAGCACACCATGTAAGGTGATAGGAAAATTTCTAGCAACGAAATAAGCAAATATAAGGCGCTATAATCTTTGAAGAGATTTAAGGTCGAGATTCTTTTCCAATTTGCGTCGTGCTCCTTTTTTTCTACAAATTGTAGGGACGGGACCTACTTGTTTTATGCCGACTCCTAGCGGCGTCTGCAGATCAGATGAGTTTTCACTGAGAGGTTTTCATGGAAAGAATACACTCGGAGTGCTTGCCAAACACTGCTGAGTGGCGACCACGCTTAGAAAAATTTTATATACTCAAAGCTAATGTGAAAACTCAGATATAAGTAGTTGGAAATCAACACGCTGACAATGCCACAAGGCTCGTATAAAAGAATAGAATATGTTCAGAAACACTGTAGCATTCACTCATTAAGTCATTCATTCATTTGTACAAACATATATTTCGACCCGTTTTGGAATGCCTTAAAATGCATTGACTCTTACAAACATATATTTTCTACACGCCACGGTAACTACTCCGTGCACTGTCTGGTAACTTGAACCTTGATATGTTACTGATTAAAGCTTGCTCGCCACAAGCCTTTACCTGTATATAAATTATTAACATGATTTACTTATGCTTGCGTTGCAAATTCCACAGCTAATTTTATTTATGCTTAGAATGCAGTTCCCAGGGAACTGAATATATATATGTAAAACACTAAGATTGTAAGTAGGTATTTTAGCTTATAGAAATTTTGTATAAAAAAACAACTTTTTAATAAAGCAATTCAATCGGCTGCCGCTTCAATGGCAGTCAATTCTATTTGGTGCTATTTAATTGGAACTACAACCGAATTCAATTTACACGACAAAACACATCAACAACACGGCAGAATGAAGCATTTCTTCCAACATATTAAGTTGAAATATGACAACAACACCTGTTACACAATCAAACAATACAACAAAAACAATCATAGATTGGCGAAACAACAACAAAGACTTAAGTTCTTACTAAACTGCAAAGACTACGAAATTACACCTCCACATCTACAAGGTAAAACAAACAAAATTATACATGGGTTCAAACTCGATACTACCCGCCAAGAAATGCATAAGTTAGAAACACAGTTTATTATGAAAATCTTGAACCTCGAAATAAAAGAAACCAACATTCAAATTAAAATAATTATGAGAGCGATGTCCAACATTAAAGAAGCACTTAGCAAAAATTTTAACGAAACGGAATTGAAAACAATAGTTGATTACCAAAAGAATTTTTATAAAAACACGATAGCTGCCACAGAAAACAATTTAAATACAAAATTAGAAAAACAAATCAGAAAGAACGTGGAAAAATATGGGTTAAAAACCAACGAAGATTGGTTGGTTAATAAAACCAATTTTGACATACCTCAAGATTGCCAATGGATACTTTCAATGGGGAAAAAGTTCGCACTACCTATAAATACATTTTCACCAACACATGTCATTGCAGACCTAGACACAGCTAGATGCAAGATCGCAACAAAAATTAACACCTTTAAAAACAAAATCAAAAATGGTCCTAAGGAGAAAATTATACTAAAGTGGTTTGAAAACACGAAAAAATTTATTAAGAAACACAAGGACTCCTTAATTATTACGAACGCTGATAAAGGGAACAAAACCGTGATAATGTGCAAAGGGGACTACACACATAAAATGGAAGAACTACTTAACGACAGAAATACTTATAAAACCATTAGGGAAGACCCAACACAAAAACTACTAAGGAAAAACAACAGCATCGTCAACGAAATATACAAACATAAGAATATTGACTTCCGACAGAAATCACAATTGATGTGCTCGGCAGCGACAGCACCCAGACTATACGGACTGCCAAAAATACATAAAGAGAGTACATCTCTCCATCCAATATCGTCGTCCGTTAACGTTCCGTGCTACAAACTCTCTAAATATGTAAATAAAATACTAAAAGAAGTGGTTTCAAAAACATACAATATACAAAACTCTTTTCAAGTTAAAGAAAAGTTAAGTAACATAGAGATCAACGAAGATGAAATCCTTATATCGTTTGACGGTGTTTCCCTTTTCACAAATATCCCCACTCAACTAGCGATACGTACAATCATGCAACAATGGCGAACTTTTGAAAAATACACGTCCTTCACGAGAACCCAATTTTTAAAATTGCTTGATTTCTGCTTAAGAGATAATAATTACTTCGTGTATGATGGCACCTTTTATCAACAAATATACGGTATGCCCATGGGAAACCCACTTTCGCCCTCTGTAGCAGACATCGTACTTGACAAAATTATTGACGACAGCTTAGCAGCATTGAAATCCAAAGACATATATGTCAAATACATAAATAAATATGCAGATGACATATTAGCAATTGTTAAAATACAGGACGTGGAAGAAATATTAAAAACTTTGAATGCTCAACATAATAAAATCCAGTTTACTGCAGAAAGAGAAAATAACGCTAAAATATCCTTCCTAGATATAGAAATTATAAGAAAAAATCGAAAAATTATAACGAATTGGTACGCAAAATCAATAGCATCGTCGAGAATGATAAATTATCACTCGAATCATCCCTGGGCCCAAAAGAAAAATACTGCAATAAACTTAATTGAAAAAATTTTCAAACTCAGTAATCAGGAGTTCAGAAATGAAAACAGGCGAAAAATAAAAAACATACTCTATAAAAATGGGTACCCTAATGCAGTATCAGAGATGCTTATAACAACAACAATAAACAAAATTAAAAATTATAATAGAAATGCAGCTACAAACAACGAACAAGAAAAGCCAATATACAGGAGAGTTACATACATACCAGGCTTAACGGACAACAAAACATTGAACAAAATAATGGACAAGAACAATACATGCTTTGCCTATAAGCCAGACTCAACACTTAATAAATTATTCACAAGAACAAAAGACAAAGTAGAGAAGGAACAACAACACAACGTCATATACGAAATAAGGTGCAATGGGAATGTTGAAGAAAAGTGCAACAAAATATACATTGGCACAACAAAGAGAGCTTTGGGTCTCAGAATCACCGAGCACAGAGCAGATGCCAAAAATGGAAAAAACTCAACTGCGCTATCTCAACACTTAACAAATAAACAACACTCAGCTGATTTTGAAAATGTTAAAATTTTAGATGTAGAAGGAAGAGAAAAAACAAGACTGACACTGGAAGGCCTTCGAATACAGCAAAGAATAAAGAAAGTTGTCAATTTTAAGGACGATGTGGACAATATTAGTTGTGCTTACGCCACGGCGATCAAGGAAAATAAATAAAATAAATAGTTCATTAAATTAATATGTTTTAAGTGAAAAATTTTAAAATACAATTAATGTAAGTGTTTAGTAGAAAATGCTATAATTTGTGTCGGTCATGTTTATTAATTATTTTATGTTTTTGTTCAATAAAAAGACTTCCTGAGGAAGGTGCAAAATAGCACCGAAATATGTAGAAGAAAAAAGAAAAAAACCTTGTTTTTTGCTTTAAAACCAACGGCCGAAAAGCTCCATAAGACACAAAAATTCAATTTATTTTTATTTCCCAATCGTTACAAAACCGTTAAAGAACATATACTTGAGAGCTATAAAAACTCATTTGCGCATAAATTGAAACCACTACCAAAACGATTTTAAAAAAGTGAATACCAACTGCACAATCCTAATACTTCCAATAACTGCGACGAACCGGTGGAAGCGATGCTTTGTATGCTCGAAAGGAGGTCTATGCTTCTGAGTCTCAGCGACTCAATTAATAAACCATCTGTTCCTTCCCCACAAAATATTTCAAGAACATTAAACGTTTTTCATCTACTTTGTTTCAAATACAACCAACAAAAATTATTAAGCAAGGCCGGTAACTAGTTTAAATAAATAAGGTACGTTTGTAGTTTTAACTATATTTTAACAATAAATAATATAAAAAATAATAAATATTCTAATTTATGAATATTGGCGGCCGCAGTGGTGTGACAGTAGCGTGCTTCGCCTGGGTTCCATTACCGGGAAGAGGAATAAAAAAATTAAGTAAGAAGTTTTTTCACTTTGAAGAAAGTTTTTCTAAGCTGGCTCGCCACCCTGTAGTGATTTGCAAGCACTTCTAGTGTATTTCTGCCACAAATATCTTCTCAGTGAAAACTTTTCTGGCTTGCAGAGTTGGCATAAAATTGGAAGAGAATCTCGGCCTAAAATCTTCTGAGGCTATCGCAGGTTGTATTTTAATTTATGAAACAACCAAATATACATAGAGGTTGGCTTGTCATTGCTGAGTTCCCTATAGGTTCTTATGTGGATTACTAATTAAATGAAATATAGGTTAGTTGTCGAATTAATGGCACAGGTAAGTCATCCGCGATATACATGTATTTGAACTTATCTAATTTATTATTGCTTAAAATTAATGATAAACTATTGCAAATTTTTCCACTCAGTTCAAAATTCTTCCTAAGAAATCATTAGCCTAGTTGGAAAGGTCCAGCTTTTATCGACGTTTTCATTAAATCGGCACCCCTTATTAAAGCCATGCATCAAAACAAAAAAAAGCTAAGTATAAAGTACAATCATATTCAGGTATCATTCCTGTGTTTTATATGTGTAAAATTACTAAGTTTTTCAAATTCACCACAACGAAAAAGTGAAAAGTAAAAAAAGGATATAGAAAATATGAAAAAAGCCCCATTCTGCTGCTTTAGGGGAGTCAGAATTTTTTCTTTATACTTTTTGAACTCATTCTAGAGTAATAGTTCAACCCCAAAGGGCACATTATCACCTTTTTTATTCCATATTTCGTGAAACGCTTTAGTTTACATACATAATCACACATGTGCTTCGTTAAATGCATATATATGTTAGGAATGACATATTTAGAAAAATATTATCCTGTTATAATTGGTGGAATTGCAGCAATAATAACAGGTATGGAAGGCTAAGTTCGGGTGTAGCCCAACATTACATACTCAGCTGCCAAATTACAGCTTGCAAAACGTTTAGATTAATTTCTTTTAAAAGTAGGCGGTGCCACGCCCATTGTCCAAAATTTTGCTAATTTTCTATTCTGGGTCATAAGGTCAACCCACGTACCAAGTTTCACCGCTTCATCAGTCTTTTTCGAAATTTTCGATATCGAAAAAGTTGGCGTGGTTATAGTCCGATTTCGTTCATTTTAAATAAGGATCTGATATGAGTACCCAAGAACTTACACACCAACCTTCATTAAGATACCTCAAAATTGTCGTGTTTACAGACAGACGGACGGACGGACATGGCTAAATGAATTTCTTTTTTCACCCAGATCATTTTGTTATATAGAAGTCTATATCTATCTCGATTAGTTTATGCCGTTACCGGGTAAAGTATGCCAACAAAATTAATATACACTGTGAGATATGCTCAGCTGAGTATAAAAATTAGTTACACCTTACCTAATAAGCAAACCACTTACAAAATATGAATGACTATGAATTACATACACACATGCGAGTTTTATAGCGCTATATGTAACTTAAATGCCTCATCCAAACACATATGTAAGATATGCAAAAAATATAAAGTATGTACAACTATAGCAACTGCCCGCTTAAGCAATATAACAACTGCTTAAATGTATGCTATGAAATATTATTAGTTAAAGTCACTTGTCCTACATATTCTGGCTTCAGTAACTGACAGTTGCCATCGACCAAATTCAACTATACCTATATGGTACAATAAAACAATTCAGCTACAAGTAAAGAACCAAAATAGGACCTTTATTTTAGTTGCGGTGTTGTTTGTGCTATTAGTTGCTTATGTTTTCTTTGTTTTTGTTATTTTTATTAAGGTTATGCTTTCTGTCGTTTATGGCAGTTTCAACTCTGACTTAGTTACCAAACTAAATATACAAAGCACCAGCACCAACAATAGCCATAACTACTAACAACTGGTAAACCAATTTGGAAACTTGCATCCATGTGTTAAGCTTATGAAATTATTTTAATATAAGTAGCGCTAGTATTTGTTCATTTTAACTGCTGTTAAGATAAGGTTTGTAGCAGAGAACAGGAAGCAGGTTATATCCCAGAGAAAGTTTGTTATGTATCATATAGCAGGAAGCAAATGAAGTTAAGTTTATACTGAATGCGGAGATATCGCATAGGTACAAAAAGTTTTATTTGGAGAATCAGAATAATAAATACAGCGAGGCTTGTATTTTTGTTGTGTAAATACACAATCTCAGGTAATGCTGAATATAAGCGCAAGGTGTAAACGTAGGAGCAGGTTTTATGTGGTATGCCACGTGGCCGAAATAGTATGTTATTGTAGATTTGATATGTGATATTGACATATTGTATAGTAGGACGGGTCTATTTGTGGGGAGGCAAAAAATCGCCCATTGCTCTGTGAAAATCATATTCTAGGGACCCTTTCTGCCGAAGGAACCATACCTCTAAAACGAATTCTGATGTCCCCCACTTTGGGTCGTAGGGGCAAATTTTGAAAAATCCCACTTTGAAATGCCTATGTTTTTTCTTTTTGGAGTTTATATTTCTCTTTAGAAATTTATTTAGTCAGAACATATGTAAATGAGAAAATGAATTTAATTAGTAATAGAAAAGAAATTAAAAAAAATTATTAGAAATTAGCGTTTTTACAACACCCTTTTAAAACCAAGGCATCACTGTGATGCATTTGCATGTCGTAAACATAGTTGTGTGGGTTTTTTATTCAACCGTTTTAAAAAACGAAGGTATCACTGTGACACAATTGCAGATCGTAAAATTGCTTGTGTTGTTTTTTTAAGCCACCACAAGACACAGCAGGTAGAATTGAAATTGCCCCTACCCAAAAGTTCGACCCAAAGGGGGCGACTTCAGAATTCGTTTTAGAGGTATGGTTCCTTCGGCAAAGTTTCTTATTTTGATCCCTAGAATACGATTTTCATAGAGCAATGAGCGATTTTTAAATCGACCCGCCCTATTGTATGAGTACTAGAGAATGTAAGCATAAATGTAGCTCTAGCATTATGCGGAAACATGGTAAGTGGTTGAGTTGATTTAAGCGAAATCACACAGCAACTAAAAAAAAACACGTCACGTACGTATAAATAAGAATCTCTGAGCATATACATACATACACAATTTGTATCCATGCTTGCGCGCGAAGAGATGTTTACACTGCTGTTTAGTTGGAAATAACGAGCCAGAGAGTATTTAAAAAAACAAAGCCCGTGGTTAGCTTTGAGTTGAAAATTCTTTCTTTCTTGGTTTTAATATCTTTGAACGTTTATAAGTTAGATTTATGTGAAGCAATAAAGTGTAAAAAATATTATAGTTAACAAATGGAAAAACAAACTTATAAAAATAAAATTAAATCAACAATTATTTTATAAACCAAGAGCATTTGGGAATGTCAAACAAAATAATTGACAATTAACAAATCCAGTATTATCAGTGATTTGCAACAGGTGGCGCAACACTGATTAAATATAGTTGGTAAGGAAGAATAGAAGTAGCTATTTATCAGTCAAACAAACCAACGCTCTATACCTAAATGGTTAGCGCATCGTGCCTAAAGCGTACTGATGATGAAGGCTTAACACCCTTCGAAATGGATCTATCTGTGCAGCTATGACAGGTTGATTTTACTATTCCAAAAACAAAATAAAATAAAATTAAATTATATAAAAACAAAAAAAATAAATTCGAACACTATACAATATAATAAAAAATAATATTATAAAATACTCTAAAATATTATAAAATAAAATAAAATAAAATATAATAAAATAAAATAAAATAATATGAAAGAAAATAAAATAAAACAAAATAAAATAAAATAAAATAAAATGAAATAATATAAATAAAATAAAATAAAATAAGATAAAATAAAGTAATATAAAATAAAATAACAACAAGGAACCACTGCAAATATGTAATACGAGCTCCATCTGTAGACGATGCCAAAGACATCCAGAAACAACATTGGCGGCTACCGAATATTTAACAAGGCATAACCAGATAGCAAAAATCGTACATCAAACACTTGCTCTGCGTTATGACATAATTACAGCGGAATGCCCATACTATACATATACCCCAGAGACAACGCTAGAAAAAGCGCCTTCAAAATGTATTGGGTCCGATCTTTTCTAACAGATCATACCATGTCACATAACCGACCTGATATAACGATCGTAAATAAGCAGCAGAATCAGGCTTACCTAATAGACATATGTGTTCCAAATACACACAACCTACAGGAGTGCTATGCGGAGAAGCTCAGAAAATATCAAAGGCTAGCACACGAAATTAAGGAGATGTGGAAGCTACACAGAGTCGACATAATACCCGTAGTAATATCCTCAACTGGAGTTATCTCAAAATTACTAAACTGTAGCCTTGAGAAACTTCAACTCACCGGAAAGTGTCGAACATACAGAAGGCTGCTATTTTATAGGCAAGCTCTATAGTTAGGAAATTCTTAAGCATACACTAATCTACCATGATTTATATGTACATATAAATTTAAAAACCTGATACATATGTAGTTATTTATAGAAAATCTTATCAACCACTCTATAACCAAACCAATGTAACGTGTTAATAAAATTAAATAGCACTAAGTATCTTGTTGTTTATAACCTATATTTAATGTTAACCCTCAAAGGAGAAAATTGGAAATAAAATAAAATAAATAAAATAAAATAAAATAAAATAAAGTAAAATAAAATAAAATAATATAGAATAAATAAAGTAAAATAAAATATAAGAAAATAATATGAAACAAAATAAAATAAAATTAAATTGAATTAAATAAACATAAATAAAATAAGATAAGACGAAGTAAGATAAAATAAATAAAATAAAACAATAAATAACTTAAAAAAATAAAATAAAATTAAATTAAATAAAAATAAATAAAATAAGATAAAACTAAGTAAGATAAAATAAATAAACTAAAACAATAATATTAAAATAAAATAAAATAAAGTAAAATAAAATAAAAAAATATAGAATAAATAAAGTAAAATAAAATATAAGAAAATAATATGAAACAAAATAAAATTAAATTAAATTAAATAAACATAAATAAAATAAGATAAGACGAAGTAAGATAAAATAAATAAAATAACACAATAAATAACTTAAAAAAATAAAATAAAATTAAATTAAATAAAAATAAATAAAATAAGATAAAACTAAGTAAGATAAAATATATAAAATAAAACAATAAATAACTTAAAAAAATAAAATAAAAGAAATATAGAAAAAATAAAATATAATAGAGTTGAGTAAAATAAAATAAATTGAAATAAAACAAAATATTATAAAATAAAACAAAATAAAGGAAAGGAAGGGAAAGGAAAGGAAAGGAACGCAACGGAATGGAAAAAGGCAAGGAAGGGAAAGATAAGTTAAGGGAAGGAAAAGAAAAGACATTAAAAGAAAGAAAAGAAAAGAAAAGGAAAGACAAGAAAAGGAAAGAAAAGAAAAGAAAAGAAAAGAAAAGAAAAGAAAAGAAAAGAAAAGAAAAGAAAAGAAAAGAAAAGAAAAGAAAAGAAAAGAAAAGAAAAGAAAAGAAAAGGAAAGAAAATAAAAGAAAAGGAAAGAAAAGAAAAGAAAAGAAAAGAAAAGAAAAGAAAATAAAAGAAAAGAAAAGAAAAGAAAAGAAAGGAATCGGCTTAGAATTTCAAATTCAATTAAAATTTTTTAAGGCGCTTGCACTCAATTCCATTAAAAGCGAAGTAAAATCAATAGGTGATTTGGGCGCGCATGGTGTTTACAATGCCTAATAAAACAACAGAGCGAGGAAATCGAAAAAAAAAGAAAAATATTCATGTTTTTAATATATTAAAACAAATTGCAAATAATCACCTTTGCGAAAGTAATTTTAATTTTGATAAGGTTTATGGCACTTATTAAGATACTTATTTCATTTAGGTGAGTTTTTCTCGATTTCATTCAGAGCTACAAGCTAGCGATATTTTCAACTAAAAACTAAAAAAAGAGCATTTTTTGCTTTGATACTCCATAACTTTAACGTTACCTACTTAACAAAAGATTTCATTTTGCAGTTATCAATATTACAAAGGGAGTTCAGGATTTTTTGCAAATGGCTTAGAGCAATCCTGTAGTCGAATTTTTTCAAAATACGTAACTAGGTCCAATAGTATGGATAAGGTAAGGGAAGGAAAAGAAAAGAAATTAAAAGAAAGAATAGAAAAGAAAAGAAATGAAAAGAAGAGAAAAGAAAAGAAAAGAAAAGAAAAGAAAAGAAAAGAAAAGAAAAGAAAAGAAAAAATAAAATAGAATATAATAAACTTGAGTAAAATAAAATAAATTGAAATAAAATAAATTTAAAAAAAAAAGGTATTATAAAATAAAACAAAATAAAGGAACGGAAGGAGAAAAAGAACGAAAGGGAAAAAAGGCATGGAAGGAAAAGAAAAGAAACGAAAAGAAAAGAAAAGAAAAGAAAAGAAAAGAAAAGAAAAGAAAAGAAAAGAAAAGAAAAGAAAAGAAAAGAAAAGGAAAGAAAGAAAAGGAAGGGAAAGGAAAGGAAAGGAAAGGAAACGAAAGGAAAGGAAATGAAAGGGAAGGAAAGTAAAGGAAAAGAAGATAAGGTATGGGAAAGGATGGGAAGGAGAATGGAAGAATGGAATGGAGAGGAAAGAAAAATAAATATTTATAAAATACAAGGTAAAAAGCAAATAAAGGAAGAGGAAGGAAGGAAAGGAGAAGGAATGAAAGAAAGAGGGAAGAAGGGAAGGAGAATAAAAAAAGGAAACAAAAAAATCATATGAAAGGAAATAGAAAGGAGGTCAAGATTGTGAAGGAAAACGAAATTTTAGTGCCGTTTATAAAAAAAAAAAAAAAATAAATGTAAGGCGCGATAACCTCCGAAGAGATCTAAGGCCTAGCTTCTCTTCTAATTTGCGTCGTGCTCCTCTTGATTTTCTCTACAAATTGGCCGGACGGGACCTACATGTTTTATGCCGACTCCGAACGGCATCTGCAAAGCAGATGAGTTTTCACTGAGAGCTTTTCATGGCAGAAATACACCCGGAGTGCTTGCCAAACACTGCCGAGGGGCGACCCCGCTTAGAAAAATTTTCTTCTAATTGAAAAATCTTATTTCTAAAATTTTGATGTTGCTCTGCCCGGGAGTTGAACCCAGGGCATACGGTGTGATAGGCGGAGCACGCTACCATCACACCACGGTGGCCGCCGTTTATAGTGGTTGAATTTCAGCGACTGGGCGAACTCTAGTTTCTGTTCATAGAGTCAAGAAAACGCCAATGCTTACATGTCAATTTTATACTGTGCTAAATATAAAATATCCTTAGAAGGCAACTGCGAATAAGTTGGCCAAAAATAAAGGCATGGCTTTGCTGAATGTGTTAGTTACAGTTCCATCATCACAAAAAACTGGTTGGAATCACTCTCGTGGGAGAATTGGCTTTGAAATTATGTTTTTCTTAGCCACTTTGGCACACTGGAAGCACTCTCATGCTCTCTATTGCAAAATCAATAACTATGCATAGTAAGATCTCCTTTTCTATTAAGAGTGAATTTGAGATTCGATACCATAATGGTGAAATTGTTGCGCAAAATGTAATGCATTTGAATAATACATTACGTAAAAATATTTTTTATTAAAATGTTCAATTAATGCTGCTACCTAGTCAAAGCGGGAGGATTTTTATGTGCATTTGGAATAAGTTAGCAATATTCACGCATTGAAACCGTCGTATTTATTCATTTATACAAGCCGTAGACCATAACAGGAAGAACGCAGTTCACTTTAGATATGAATGTTACAGTGTAGCACCTGCTGTTTTCCTGTCATCACTAAATACCATTGCTACTTTATTCTGCATTCTCAAGTTTCCAAAGTAAAAGCTAAGTATAAAAATACGCTCTTAATATAGCTTCTGCGTAAAATTTTAAGCTTGACAAATTGACAGCTTTAGTACTTTGGTGAAGCATACGAAAATTTAACAAACATTTAGTGGAATCGGCTTAGAATTTGAAATTCAATTAAAATTTTTTCTATTAAAAACTCTGCCATAAGCTGCATATTCGTTGTCTATACTAAGGCGCTTACACACAATTTCATTAAAAGGGAAGTAAAATCGATTGGTGATTTTGGGTGCGCATGGTGTTTATAATGCCTAATAATGTAACAGAGCGAGGAAATCGAAAAAAAGGACAAAAATATTCATGTTTTGAATATATTAAACAAAATGCAAATAAGCACTTTTCCGAAAGTAATTTTAATTTTGATAAGGTTTATGGCACTTATTAAGATGATTATTTTAATAGCTGAGTTTTTCTCGATTTCATTCAGAGCTACAAGCTAGCGATATTTTCAACTAAAAATTAAAAAAAGAGCATTTTTTCTTTGATACTCCATAACTTTAACCTACTTAAAAAAAGATTTAATTTTGCTGTTATTAATATTACAAAAGGAGTTCAGGGTTTTGAGCAAATGGCTTAGAGTAAACCTGTAATAGAGTTTTTTCACAATACGTAAATAGGTCGAAAAGTATGGCTTAGAAAGCGTTTTTTTGAAACGGTATTTTATGTGGTGTGGGAGGCCTTGTCTTTAATTTCTCTTCTATAAATTTAGTTTTAACTTTAAGTACCTGATGCTCTTGGTATCCTTTTTCGCGGTGAACATGAATCTGTTGAAGCTATTTTGAATATTAAAAGTACTTGTCTTCAATTCGTCACTTTATAAGACTAGCTTCCAGTTTGACTATTTTGATGTTGCTCAGTTCTGCTCGTGCGGTGTAGCCTTTTTAGAACTCACCACAACACCACTATAGCAGCAAAAACCTGGCATGCTTTTCGCCCATTCTGCATCCCTCTGTAGAGAAATCTTCCCAAAATAGATTGCGTAGTTCACATTATTAGCTGTATGATTACGGGCACAGTTCACAGTTCAATCAGTGAGTCGAAGCCGGTTTTAATACTTTGCTCAATACGTGGAACTTCCTTCCACGTTGATCTGGCAAAATTGCAAAATATTCTAATCAATATACATGCACTCGTCCGAATTAATTTTACGCTTTATAAACTTTTCCCTACAAAAGCTGAATAGAAATTGTTTTCGATTGTAGGCTTGCAATTTTATCTTTGCGGGATCCTAGCACTATTCAAGAGGGCAGACAGAGATTCCATCTACGTATATTCCAAGCACTCTATAAGTTTATACACTCAAATATTGGGTGTAAGAGAAAAACTGGAAATGCATGAAAACTGTGTGGCGATTGAAAGCTTTTCGATATCTGGCTATCCATATATTTTAGGGCATAACCTTACCATGAAGATACGGGATCGATTTTTTATGCGGCTATATTGTTACTCGAGTTAAGGCAGTGACTTCGGATCGACTTCGGGCACATCTAAAACAAAAACAAACAAAAAGCAATTCCGTGTTTCAATCGCATTATATTCGACTAGATTTCATATACATGGATAGCGCAACAGTGACGAAAGTAATGGATACTTTTTATGTTTATATCTTTGACTGGATATGACCAAATTTAGAGTAAAATCGCAGTCGGATGGTCTCAATTCATTAGTTAATATTTCTATTTAGACGCCGATTTTCGGAGAAAGGGGACAATTTCACATTTTTTGTCCACCTTTGTTTTGAAGTTTCCAAACATGACTAGTATGTGTATTTCAGACGATCGTAAAATGCATTCTCCTGCTTCTTCTTCGTTGGTGCATGAGCAGAGATGTACTGGATGTTGAAGACTTTTGCCTTTGTGCGCATGGTGGTGAGATGTTTTTGCTGCACATGCTGTACGACAGTAATTGGCGATTTAGTATTTCTCTCATTAAGAAGCTGAAACCAAAGTTGTGTTTATATACATGTATGGCCACTCCGGTGCTTCAGTAAGCTTTTCCATTAAGATGACATGGACCGGCCCGGCAGAGGCACCAACCCTATTGAGAGGCCGGACGTTGCAGGTACATGCCTTCAGCGTTCCTCAAAGACGGTAAATTAAGATGAGATTTAAAAATATTATTGGTTGATAAAAATACAATTTTGAAAAAAAAAAAAAATAATAAAAATTGGCACAAAGAGAACCGAACGGATTTCGCCCGCTATAAGAGTTGATATGTATATAAATAAATGTTTTATGCTTTTTCCAACTGTATAATATACAAATAAAATTGCAGAGTATCTGTGCGCCTGTGGAATGATTTTGCTTTCTCTACATTCCTTGTGGCTAGCGAACATGTGGCCCGAGTTAAGTGGTAAATTTCAACATGCAAGCGGTAAACACTTGCATATACAATTCAAACATACATAAACATGTTTCAAGTAATGGTAGTTATTCGACACATTTTTATTTTAAGGCTCATTCGATTTCAAGACACCTGGTCCGTGCAGGACATGATTTTTGATTTCTATGAAATTTTAATATGTTGTTCTTTGGTCAAAATAATGAAACACGTGTATAGCATATAGTTAGAAAAAATTATTTTTTTAGTCTTTAGTAAAAATGTATGACTTTTTTTTCAAAAATTAATATTTCAAATAACGGTTATTGTTTTTTGTTTAAACTTTTTCTGTATCGAGTGAGCAGTTTATGTTTCAACTGGGGTAAATATCAATTGGCCAACGCTGGTTGTTGTCGAAATATGAATTTTTGAATATTAATATTTTTTTCGCCATATATTGATGCATTACATATCAGCATAAAAGGCGAATAATACCAAATGCTTCAAATTAATTAAAATATCACATTTGTTATTGAAAACATTCATTTGTTGTTATTTTTCAGATTATGGCAAAATATTTCTCTAAACCTCCAATACAGCCACAAGAGCCTTTGCCAGGTCTTGTTACAAAATCACTATAACTCTGAAAAATAACAACAAATGAATGTTTTCAATAATAAATGTGATATTTTAATTAATTTGAAGCATTTGCCATTATTCGCCTTGTATGCTTATATGTAATGCATCAATATATTGCGAAAAAAATATTAATATTCAAAAATTCATATTTCGACAACAACCAGCGTTGGCCAATTGATATTTACCCAAGTTGAAACATAACCTGCTAACTCGATACAGAAAAAGTTTAAACAAAAAACAATAACCGTTATTTGAAATATTAATTTTTGAAAAAAAGTCATAAATTTTTATTAAATACTAAAAAAATAAATTTTTTGTAACTATATGCAATTGTTTATAAATTTATATTAAACTAAAAGTAATGACGAAAATTTCAAAGAAAAAATGTTGAGAATCGGTTAATTTTCGACAAAGTTATTGTATGCTGTAATGCATTGCATCAATAAGTGGGGGGAAAAATGTTTAATATTCAAAAACTCGTATCTCGAAAACAACATGTTCCGGCTATTAGGCATTTAGCCAAGTTGAAACATGAAAACATGAACGAAAAAGATAACGCTTTTTGAGAAATTAATTTTTGAAAAAAGTCATAAATTTTTACTAAATACTAAACAAATTTTTTTTTTAACTATATGCTGTTGTTTATTAAGTTATATAAAAGTAAATATAATAGCGAACATTTCAAAGAAAAAATCATGAGAATCGGTTAATTTTTGACAAAGTTATTGACAGTTGAAAAAATAGGTGCATAAAATATGGATTGCATTTTATGGAATTCAATTGCCGATGAATCGGAAAAAAATTTATTTTGAGGCAAAAAAAAAAAAAAAATACACGTTTTTCATTATTTTGACCAAAGAACAACATATTAAAATTTCATCGAAATCATGTCCTGCGCGGACTGGGTGTCTTGAAATGCAATGAGCCTTAACCCTTTCACCCCTGAATTTTTTTCGAAATCAGGCGGGGTTTTCATCATTACGATGGCAGATACTGTAATATGGCTACAATGAAAGATGTTTGGCATACCTGAAAAATCGGATATCCTTAGCGTTATCCTGGGATGTATAATCCCAATAACATTTATAGGTGGGACGCATAAGTCCCAAAAATACCAAAAGCAGCAAAAAATTAAATAACAAATTTTAATAAAAAATAATTAATTTCAATCTTTATTCATGTTACCTCTTAAAGTTTAAGTCACTTGCGAAAAGAAGCAAAACATTTAAAACATAAAGCGTTGGTTGCATCCAGAAAAGACGTATTTGGTCCTGATTTCCTTATTTTATAAGGTGCAATGAATGTATCGACGACAAGAAGGCTGTTCAACAGGAAGATGATCGCCAATATTTAGACGTTCAGTTTGTGATCGCTTTGCTAGTCTTCCACCATATTGACATGTTGTGAGTTTTTTACTTTATTCCTCCGGTTGTCATTGACTGGGCTAATGGCACACTAAATTGAATGATCGGAATTTTACGGCGTTGACGTTGTGTAAATATAATCCGAGCGATAACAATAGCTAGCATAAGCTAGCTAGGCATTGGCCATCAGTAAAGTGAAACGGTCGCGAGAAATACTATTTTTTAACATATGGTTCCCGACAGATTCATTTTTACTCCAATAATCAGCAATTGATTGTAAGTGGTTGTAGTGCATTACCAAAGTGACTCCCAAAAAAAGCATAATTTCGTACTCATCGGTAAGAGAGCGCTTTGCAGATTTTTCTCTGCTTAATTTTTAAATACTTTGGTTTGTGCACTCTGCAATAAGCTTATATAAACTTTTGGAAAAAGTTTCCGGAAAACGTCAAGCTCTGAGGCACCACGGGGAATGTCAATAAGAACTTCAGCCTCTTTTTCTACGGGCATTATATACTTCGGTTCGAAAATGATGCCGGCGCCAAACTTTTTCCAGCTACATTTATTACCTAATGACTGATCTTCGCAGTTATCTAAAGAATTAAGTTGATCGCCTATATCTTGACCGTCACCGTCACCCAACTCCGATTCAGGTGAAGATTCATCGCCTGATTTGTTTACATATTTAGCGTTTGCTAAAGGAACTTCCGCGTCTTCGTCAAAGTCATCCGAAGGTACATAGCTAGACTCAGATGTACTAAAATCATCGGCCATATCGTCGCTGTCGTAACTATCGTCTTTTAGAAACTAATCATCAATTCCCTTCTCACCCAATTTTGTCCTTGGACACATCTAAAGGTAAAAACAAATATTGGGATATTATTATCCCAAACAAAAACATTATTGGGATTATATGTCCCAATGCAGTTACAAATATAAAAAATTCACTTTTTTCATTAAGATATGTTTCCATTTTCGAAGGAATAATATTTATTCACGCCTAAATTTTATAACAAGCGGTATATTACGAATAAAAACGGCACCAGACAGACGTTTCACACTGAAATACAACGCGTTACTGATGAAATTTCGCGACATGCCTGTACAAAATATTGCGTAACGGGACACAGATGTCAATAATAGCGAAACGCCTTTACTGATCATCAAAGAAGGCTTCAAGGTTTTATCGGGCTCATTAAATGCGTAATTGGATAACAATTTAAAGTTATACACATGTTTGAAGTTTGCTGGGACATATTGTCCCAGTAGGTGCGAAAGGGTTAAGCATTTAATCACACTTATGTACATATTATTTGCATCCGTGTAATTGGCTTTTCTGCCTACAAGTATGCCTGTATGGAACTGTACTTTTCGTGCTGTGGCATGTCTGTATCGTATTAGTACAGTTCGCAAACAGCCAGCCGTACGCATGCGGTTATTTCGTATTATTTGTTTTTATACTCAGCTGAGCAGAGCTCACAGAGTGGATATATTAACTTTGTTCGCATAACGGTAATCCGTAACGGTATAAACTAATCGAGATAGATATAGATTTCTATATATCAAAATGATCTGGACGAAAAAAGAAATTCATTTAGCCATGTCCGTCCGTCCGTAAACACGATAAATTGAGTAAGTTTTGAGGTATCTTGATGAAATATGGTATGTGGGTTCCTGGGCACTCATCTCAGATAGCTAATTAAAATGCATGAAATGGGACTACAATCACGCCCACTTTTTCGATATCGAAAGCTTTGAAAAACCGAAAAAGTGCGATAATTCATTACCAAAGACGGATAAAGCGACGAAACTTGGTAAGTGCGTTGATTTTATGAAGCAAAAGAGAAAATTAGAAAAATTTTATACAATGGGCGTGGCACGCCCACTTTTAAAAGAAGGTCATTTAAAAGTTTTGCAAGCTGTAATTTCGCAGTCGTTGAAAATATCATGATGAAATTTGGCAGGCACTTTGCTCTTATTACTATATGTGCGCTAAATAAAAATTAGCAAAATCGGATGACGAACTCACCCACTTTTAAAACAAAAATTTTTTTATGTAAAATTTTAACAAAAAATTTTATATCTTTAAAGTATATAAGTAAATTGTGTCAGTCAAATCCAGTAATGATATGGTGCAACAAAATACAAAAATAAAAGAAAATTTCAAAACTGGCGTGGCTCCGCCCATTTTCATTTAATTTGTCTAGAATACTTTTAATGCCATAAGTCGAACAAAAATTTATCAATCCTTCTGAAATTTGGTAGAGGATTAGATTCTAGGACGGTAATTGTTTTCTGTGCAAAAGGGCGAAATCGGTCCACGCGACGCCCAGTTTTTATACACAGTCGACCGTCTGTCCTTCCACTCGGCCGTTAAAACGATAACTTGAGCAAAAATCGATATATCTTTACTAAACCTAGTTCACGTACTTATATGAACTCACTTTATTTTGGTATAAAAAAATTTCGACAATGACAAAGCCCATTTGTCGATATCGAAAATTACGACAAATGAAAAAAATTCCATAATTCTGTAACAAATATGGAAAAAGAGATGAAACATGGTAAGTGGATTGGTTTATTGACGAAAAATATAACTTTGGAAAAAACTTTGTCACACCTACCATATTAAGTAGAAGAAAATGAAAAAGTTCTGCATGGCGAAATGAAAAGTTCTTGGAATCTTTTCAGGAATACTGTTCGTGGTATTACATATATAAATAAATTAGCGGTACCCGACAGACGATGTTCTGGGTCACCCTGGTCCACATTTTGGTCAATATCTCGAAAACGCCTTCACATATAGAACTACCACCACTCCCTTTTAAAGCCCTAATTAATACCTTTAGTTTGATACCCACATCGTACAACGCATATTCCAGAGTCACCCCTGGTCCACCTTTATGGCGATATCCTGAAATTGCGTCCAACTGTAGAACTATGGCCCACTCCCTTTTAAAATACTCTTTAATACCTTCCATTTGAAACACATGTAATACAAACACATTCCAGGGTTACCCTAGGTTCATTTTGCTAAATGGTGATTTCCCCTTATTTTGTCTCCAAAGCTCTCAGCTGAGTATGAAATATTCGGTTACACCCGAACTTAACCTTCCTTACTTGTTGTACTTAATTTTATTTATTTTCATATTTAACTATATGTACAATTTAAGTTTTTATACTCAGCTGAGCAGAGCTCACGGAGTATATTAATTTTGTTCGAATAATGGTACCCCGTAACGGCTTTAACTAATCGAGATTGATATAGACTTCTATATATCAAAATGATCTGGGCGAAAAAGAAATTCATTTAGCCATGTCCATCCGTCACTCCGTCCTTCCGTCTGCCCGTAAACACGACAACTTTAGTAAATTTTGAGGTATCCTAATGAAATTTGGTATGTAAGTTCCTGGGCACTCATCTCAGATCTCTATTTAAATTGGACGAAACCGGACTATAACCACGCCCCCTTTTCGATATCGAAAATTTCGAAAAACCGAAAAAGTCCAGTAATTCATTATCAAAGACGGATAAAGCGATGAAACTTGGTAGGTGGTTTGGCTTTGTGACGCAGAATAGAAAATTTGTAAAATTTTGGACAATAGGCGTGGCACCGCCCACTTTTAAAAGAAGTTAATTTAAACAATTTGCAAGCTGTAATTTGACAGCGGAGTATGTAGTGTTCGGTTACACGCGAACTTAGATTTCCTTACTTGTTTTTTTAATGAAATGTACGCCCATGTTGTTTGAAATTATTTGCGTTGTCATTTTATAGTTTATTTTGTTATACGCTGGCTGCGAATTACAGTTATGCGGCATCTGGTGTTTTATTTGGGTTGAGTACAAACTGGTGAATATATAGATGATTTTTGTTGTTTATATCATCGAATCTCTTATTGTTTTTGAACTTTCATGTATATCTATATGTAATCGACACAAATGCAAACAATAATCAATTTGAAGTCCAAATGCTCTCATTGGCAAATATTCAGGGTATTATTTGCGAAAATAAATGTACATAGCTACATAAAACTATATATTTAAATATTCACAGACATAGATGACAAAGTGAGAAGGATCGTGACTAGCTTTTGAAAAAACCACACGCTCAATACCGTGAATTTTACCGGCGGCCACCGTGGTGTGATGATAGCGTGCCCCGCCTACCACACCGTATACCCTGGTTTTATACCCCGGGCAAAGCAACATCAAAATTTTAGAAGTAAGGTTTTTCAATTAGAAGACAATTTTTCTAAGCGGGGTCGCCCCTCGGCAGTGTTTGGCAAGCGCTCTGGGTGTATTTCTGCCATGAAAAGCTCTCAGTGAAAACTCATCTGCCTAGCAGATGCATAAAACATGTAAGTCCCGTCCGGCCAATTTGTAGGGAAAAGCAAGAGGAGCACGATGCAAATTGGAAGAGAAGCTCGGTCTTAGATCTCTTCGGAGGTTATCGCGCCTTGCATTCATTTTTTTTTTTTTTTTATTTATCAATACCGTAAAAGTCGTAATATCCAAATATCTGCTTTCACAATTGGCTTTGAATAGCTCTCTTCATAAAATCAATGCTCTTACAAAATTCCGTTTGGTTTGGTCGATTTTTTCGACTTATGAAAATTAAAGTGTTGTGCAGAAGTTAACTAATAAAGCTCATTACCACACTCATTCCCACTTACAAAGCAGATTGCCGGTCGCTTGCATGCTACACAGTTCCAATATGGTCATCAAGCCTGAAGGTTACACAATGGGAGAAGCAATAGGCCTAACCAAACTCTATCTACAGACTAAGATGTCAGTATTTCCATAAGGGAGGTAATTGAAATGCTGAGCAAACAAGCTTTTGTTGAATACCAAAAAATCTGGGCATCTCAACCAACTTCCGATTGAAGAGGCACCTCTCCCAGATAACTTAAAAATTACGAAGTCATCTACGTAAGCATTATTGGAAAATACGGCTCCTGAGAACTTATACGTATGTAGAATAAAAGCACAAATAAATCCTAAGTGAAATTCATCAAAAGACATCACACCTCTATGCCTGTAATTGCCCGGTGGACCCCGTCCTTAAAGTCAATACCTTAAACGCAGTAGAAGAAAGTAAAACCTTAGGTGGACGGCCATCAGTCTAGCTCAAATTTAATCTCTCTCTGTACTGTAACAGATTAAATCTACTCTTACCTAACCAAAATCAACACTGACAAACATAATGTATATGCAGCTTTTAACTTGTCTCCACAAGACGCAAACCATATTTTCAATGAAAAGGTGGAACCCACGTCTCTAATGCCACATTCCCTCATGTCCAACCGTGTGAGTTACCTCGAACTCCTGTTATAGGATATTGATGACAATTTGTAAGTCATCGCATATATTGGATGGAGGAAGCACTGCTGCAAGAAACAAAACGTTAGTTTGCTGTTAATTAGTGTGTTTTTTTTTAAATATCACTTCTCTGAATAAGACGTGAACGCGTCGAAATGCGTTAGGAGGAGAAGAAAAATTTTTCTTTGCTTTCCCAATTCTCGACCTAAAAGCTCCATCATAGCAAGCATAATTTTATTTAATTATCCAAGGTTAGAATCTTTCTGAAGTTTGCACGACAAAATTTCCAAAACGAGATAGTTCATTATACAATACAATAGGCATTAAACAAATAACACTACTTTCTAAATCAGATCATGAAAAATCAATTTCTTTCTTAGTTTCCATAAAAACTGAGGATTCTACCCAAATCGCGGAAATTCGACGCAGTAAAAATTAGCCTAGGCAGAAAACTTTACCGGTATTAAAAAGCCAGGAGTCAACCCAACACATTCTTGTACCGTCCATCCGTCATAAATAAGAACTGATATGATGAGAGACTTATCGTTGAAGGAAGTTTTCGTTAGTACTTCTTAGTAAAAAAGTCGGAATTGTTATCATGAATAATTTTCAGCTGAGTTTCTAGGAAAACCCGAAATTTCTGCTTATTTAAGCTGCTAAATAAAATAATTTCAAACCTCCAAATTTATTATAGTGATGCGGTTACAAATACGTAATTACGACGATTTTTTTCTAGCTTACGGTAAGTACCTATCGTTACATTGTTCAAAGAAAGAGTTGCAACCTCTCTTCATGATCAAGAAAAAAATACAGACAATGCAGTTTTATTCGGCCAATGATGTCAGTTTCATCAGTACTATTGAATAGGTTCACTTATATGCTAAAATTTGACTTATCTTCCAAAAGAAACAAGTAAGAACGGGACTGTCTTCGGCTGTGCCGAAGACTTCATACCCTTCATGAATGGGGCTGAACAATAATCTCATCACGCTCGTAATCTCCGAATAATCGGACGTATAAGATAAGAAATATATTGTGAACAGATCTACATACATAAACGATTTTTAAGATAAATATAAAATAAACAAGTAAGGAAGGTTAAGTTCGGGTGTAACCGAACATTACATACTCAGTTGAGAGCTATGGTGACAACATAAGGGAAAATAACCATGTAGGAAAATGAACCGAGGGAAACCCTGGAATGTGTTTGTATGACATGTGTATCAAATGAAAGGCATTAAATAGTATTTTATGAGGGAGTGGGCCATAGTTCTATAGGTGGACGCATTTTCGAGGTATCGCAATAAAGGTGGACCAGGGGTGACTCTAGACTTTGTTTGTACGATATGGGTATCAAATGAAAGGTGTTAAAAGGGAGTGGGCCTTCGTTTTATAGGTGTTCGCCTTTTCGAGATATCGCCATAAAGGTGGACCAGGGGTGACTTTAGAATTTGTTTGTATGATATGGGTATCAAATGAAAGGTGTTAATGATTATTTTAAAAGGGCGTGGGGCTTAGTTCTATAGGTGGACCCCTTTTCGAGATATCGCCTTAAAGGTGGGCCAGGGGTGACTCTAGAATTCGTTTGTGCAATATGGGTACCAAACGAAAGGAGTTAATGAGTATTTTAAGAGGGAGTGGGCCTTTCTTGACCAGGGGTGACTCTAGACTTTGTTTGTACGATATGGGTATCAAATGAATGGTGTTAATGAGTATTTTTAAAAGGGAGTGGGCCTTCGTTCTATAGGTGTTCGCCTTTTCGAAATATCGCCATAAAGGTGGACCAGGGGTGACTCAAGAATGAGTTTGTACGATATGGGTATCAAATTAAAGGTATTAATGAGAGTTTTAAAAGCGAGTGGTGGTAGTTGTATATGTGAAGGCGTTTTCCAGATATCGACCAAAATGTGGACCAGGGTGACCCAGAACATCATCTGTTAGATACCGCTAATTTATTTATATATATAATACCTGCCAAGATTTTAAGGGTTTTTTATTTCGCCCTGCAGAACTTTTCATTTTCTTCTACTTAATATGGTAGGTGTCACAACCATTTTATAAAGTTTTTTCTAAAGTTATATTTCGCGTCAATAAAACAATCCAATTACCTTACCATATTTCATCCCTTTTTTCGTATTTGGTATAGAATTATGGCATTTTTTTCATTTTTCGTAATTTTCGATATCGAAAAAGTGGGAGTGGTCATAGTCGGATTTCGTTCATTTTTCACACCAAGATAAAGTGAGTTCAGATAAGTACGTGAACTGAGTTTAGTAAAGATATATCGATTTTTGCTCAAGTTATCGTGTTAACGGCCATGCGGAAGGACAGACGGACGACTGTGTATAAAAACTGTGCGTGACATCAACCGATTTCGACCATTTTCACAGAAAACAGTTAGCGCCATAAAATCTATGCCCCTACCAAATTTCAAAAGGATTGGTTAATTTTTGTTCGACTTATGGCGTTAAAAGTATCCTAGACAAATTAAATGAAAAAGGGCGGAGCCACGCCCTTTTTTCAATTTTCTTTTATTTTTGTATTTTGTTGCACCATATTACTACTGGAGTTGAATCTTGACATAATTTACTTATATACTGTAAAGATATTAAATTTTTTGTTAAAATTTTACTTTAAAAAAAAATTTTTTTTAAAAGTGGGCGTGGTCCTTCTCCGATTTTGCTAAATTTTATTAAGCGTACATACAGTAATAAGAGTAACGTTCCTGCCAAATTTTATCATGATATCTTCAACGACTGCCAAATTACAGCTTGCAAAATTTTAAATTACCTTCTTTTAAAAGTGGGCGGTGCCACACCCATTGTCCAAAATTTTACTAATTTTCTATTTTGCGTCAGAAGTTCAACTCAGCTACCAAGTTTCGTCGCTTTATCGGTCTTTTGTAATGAATTATCGCACTTTTTCGGTTTTTCGAAATTTTCGATATCGAAAAAGTGGGCGTGGTTATAGTCCGATATCGTTCATTTTAAATAGCGATCTGAGATGAGTGCTCAGGAACCTACATACCAAATTTCATCAAGATACCTCAAAATTTACTTAAGTTATCGTGTTAACGGACGGACGGACGGACGGACGGACGGACATGGCTCAATCAAATTTTTTTTCGATCCTGATTATTTTGATATATGGAAGTCTATATCTATCTCGATTCCTTTATATATGTACAACCAACCGTTATCCAATCAAACTTAATATACTCTGTGAGCTCTGCTCAACTGAGTTTAAAAACAGGTAGGTTACTTTGTGTGAGGATGCAAAGTTTCAGGGGTTTTGTGGTCTGCGTGTAAAAACTATGACTACGGATCACGTATTTCAACAATATATGACGTAAACGTAACCATTTGATGAAATTTGATGCTTCTAGCCGTAAAAAAGGGGCAAAAATTACAGTTTATATGGGGTATATAATATATATACCACGGATCTCTATGATTTTTTTCAGACAACAATATATGCTATATGCGTAAGCATTTGATGAAATTTGAAGCCTCTAGCCTTCAAAATAGGGCAGTAATTACGAAAAGTTTCTTATCTGAAAAATCGGTTGTGGGGTATATATACCATATATAAAAGTCTTTTCAGGAAACAATATGTACAATATGCGAAATTATATGGTGAAGTTTGAAGCTTCAATCTGTTAAATTGAGTAAGATATGACAAAAATGTTCTTTTTCTGAAAAATCGGTTGTATGGGGGATATATGCTATAGTGGTCCGATCCGGCCAGTTCTGACAAATGTCTAATCGGACACCCAAATACACCCGCTCACCAAATTTTATCAAGGTATCTCAAAAATTGAGGGACTAGTTTGCATACAAGCAGACAGACGGACAGATTGACAGACGGACATGGCTAAATAAATTCAGCTCTTCGTCGTGATTATTTCGATATACTTAATGGTGGGTCTATCTGTTTTCCTTTAAGGACTTACAATTTTGGATTTCGTGACGAAATTAATATATCATTTCATTTTCATGAAAGGTATAAAAAGGTGCATGAGTTGTATTATTGTGCGGTTTTTCCTGAGCTCGGCTTATCTAAGCAAATACTCATTGAGATATATCATAAAGGGATAGTCTAGATTTCGTTCAAACAAACGGACGGATAGATAGACGAACTCTGTCACATCATCATTCTGATTTTTTATCTATGTTCATTAGTGGCAGTTGATCTTGAAAGCAATTTTATTCTGTCCGTATTTTCTCTTCAGTTGCAATAAAGCAAGATAAAAATGATGTATATTGGAACGGTTTTCCGTCATCCCTTGCCAAATTTGGTTTCGAGACAACACGGTTTCGGCATTGTGCCATCATCAGTGTCGATTTTCGTTCTGATCTGTTGTTGTCGTTTGTCCTGTATTTATAGTTCGTAGGTTCATGAGCAGGTATTGTCAAAATTGATGCTTTTGTATATCTAGTTATGTGTATGTGCTGTGTGTTCATTCAGAACCGAAGGTGGTTTACTAATTGGGGCAGGTAAAAATCCGTAATTTTAGTCGTTTGACCTTATTTGTGGGTCTGTTGTTTTGGAGTGTTAATTGTTTTGTGTTTATTTAATTAACACACCAAAACAACAAACAGACAAAGAAGATCAAACGACTAAAATTACGGATTTTTACCTAACTGAGTCAGCCACATAAATCGATTAGTAAACCAGCCTCGGTTCTGAATGAACACACAGCACATTCACATAAATAAATATACACAAGCATCAATTTTTACTATACCTGCTCATGTACCTACGAACTATAAATACAGGACAAACGACAACGTCGAAAGCGGTTTGTCTCAAAACTAAATTTGACAAATGATGACGGGTAATCGTTCCAATATACATTATTTATCCACCCTGTCGGAAAATCAACAAAAGATAAATCAAGAAAAAAAAAATTGAAAAATCTATTCAAAAAACATTTCATCCCAACAGAGCCTGCTTCAGTAATATTGCTCTTAAATATATAAAAAAAAAAAGTATGAAATAGGACCAGCAAGCCTACTTTAACTGTTTTCATATATTCGTTACCTATATATATATAAAAATCAAATTCTGTGTATATGTTCGCTATTTCCCACATTTCAATCATCACCAAATTTTGGTTGTAGGTTCCCTCGATCAACGGGAAGGTTTTAGGCTAAAAATAATTCGATATATAAAAGGCGCCTGGTACCACCCATATAAGTGGAATTTTTGGTACAGCATAACTTTGAAGGTATACATTCCAGAACATTGAAATTCAGTAAGGAGTTATATGAGGTCAATCCCTAACACCACCAAGAAAATGTGGAAGTAGGAAAAAGGGAGCTTGGCACCTCCCATACATATGGAATATATCATACAGCATATCTCTGGATGTAGTAATGGTAAGATAGTGAAAATTAGTAAGGAGCTATATGACGTTAAGTCGTAACACCTCCAGTAAAATGTGGAATGGGGAAAAAGGGGCGTGGCACCTTCCCAACAAATGTGATTTTTCTAAGTTATCGCTGCCGTACAAAATTAGGTTATTTTAACACCTAAAGTTTGACTGCATTGTTAAGTTTGGCTGTTATTCATTTTGGACGTTTAGTAATCTGCCGCCGTTAAAAAAAATGTGTTAGCTTCAGTCTATCTACATCCTCTATAAAAATCTTATTATGTGTGTGTGTTCCCTATGAAAACATGTTTCCCATACATCAATCATCACCAAATTTTGGCTGTAGGTTCCCTCGATCAAGACGAAAGTTTTTCATATTTCATATTTTAGAATTAAGAATTTTAAATTTAAATGTTATTGTTTTTTGGCTATGCGAAAGAACTATCTTAGCTCCCAAAAATGATCGTGTTAACAAAATCAATGATCGCATTCAAAACCAATTTCCTGGTGAAGTGTCGAAATATAAATCGATCGACACAGTTACAGATAAAGATAAAATTTTGAATTATCCAATTGAATTTCTAGAATCAAAAGGAATGCCTGCGCATATATCAACTTTAAAAATTGGTTCAACAATCATGCTTCTTCGGAATTTAAACCCAGCAAAGTTGTGCAATGGAACCAGACTTTACGTTTAAAAATTAATGCCGAATGTAATCGAAGTAACAATCATCAGCGGTAAAAGCAAAGGTGAAGGTGTCCTCTAACACGGATCCCAATGTTTCCGACAGATTTGCCACTCAGGTTTAAGAGCTTACAGTTTCCTGTACGCCTTGCTTTTGCAATTACAATCAACAAAGCAAAAGTACAATTGCTTACTGTTGCAGGCTTAAATTTAGAGGATCCGTGCTTTTCGCATGACCAGCTATATATTGCTTGCTCTAGAGTTGGAACACCAAAAAATTTGTTTATCTTTGCACCGAACGAATAAACCAATACTATTGTGTACCCACATGCATTACAATAAGATACAAGAATAAAATGATTTAGCAGAAAATTTCACTAAATATGCGTACAAAATTCAATTCAATTTACAGAACCATAAATTAAATTATCAACAAACAAAACAGAAAAAATAACGCAACATTCATTCGATTTCGGTCATTACAACGTACACCGGGTAAAGCTAGTTGACCTATAGATTCTACACATCTATGCATGCACACTATGCAGGACACACCAAATAAAACGTAATAAAAATTCACTAAACTTAATTGAAAAGGTGATGAAAAATGCAAAATAATAAATGCCCAACCATACAATCCTGAGCCTAAAAATTTCATAGAAAAAGCATAGAAACAAATGCAGCAGCAACGAGTGAAATGTCAGTTTTTCAAAATATAAACGCAAAATAATCTAAAGCCGACCTTCGTTAGCAATGAAATGTGGACGCTAAATCGCCCAAATGTATGACAAATTTGTCCATTTGCTAAAGATGAATTGTTTGTGCATGCTCACGCTTTTGTGCATATAGATCTGTATGTATGCCTTTGGATCACAAGAGGTCATATAACGACGGAAACTGCCGGTGAAATTTTCTCTTAACAGCAAAAAGGTGGAAACTAAAAGTTTCCGACGCCTACACGCCAATCACACAATCATAAAACCGTATACACTCACACGTACAAACAAAAACAAATGAATAACACAGAAATCGTATATCGAATGTCAGCGTTACTAGAAATCAACCATTTGTGAACATACATACATACACATGTGGATTTGTGTGTTAACATATACATATATGCATTTGTAGTCCCTATGCCCCGATGCTTGAAAGTTTAAATTGGCTTTTGCAATTTTTGTCATCTTTTTTTATGTTTAACAAAAACGCAAAAAATTCGTAGACAACGCCAAATTCGTTGGGGCTATCTGTCATGACTGTGCGCAATTTGGGTAGCCTCAATTTTTTTTTTTGGAAGCTACTGATAGGCAAACGGGTAAGGAAATGTGGGTTAGAGGCAATAACGCATGACTGCACCAAGTCACAAGCACCTAGCTATGCCCGTATGCTTATTTGTGCATATACAATTTTGTTATTAGGGCACTTCAGATATAGGACATAATAAATATAGAATATTTAATTTAAAGAGGACTACAATTTTTCTCTTGAAATTATTATAGCTTTTATGAAAAGACAGCGGACGTTATGCTGGCCATAGTAATTGTAAGTCCGGAAACAATTAAGGCGATAACTTAAATGTTTAAGGCCGAATTTTGAGAGTGAATAAGCGTTTTCGACGAGTGCTTTTCTGCAGCGAAAAGTTTTTCATAAATAACTAATTTACAATGCAGATGCCTTTCAGAGTACTAAGGTCTGCCAATTTTGATGAAAAATTAAGGTACAAAATACCGTAAAAGGTGGCTAAGCCATACTCTCTTATTTTTGTTGTTTTTCTTTCGGATGAAAATAACGATGCTGATGATTGTAGTCCTGTTTGTAAACGCAAGGGGAAAAAATGTAAAGGAAAGGAAGGCAAGGGTAAGGAACGGAAGGAAGTGGAAAAAAGACACAAAAAGGAAAGAAATTATTTAAATACAAAACCGAAACCGCTATCAAAACCGTGTGGCCTCTTATTTCTTTGCTAACGAAGAAGTAACGGTTTTTTATCGTTAGGTTACTGGTTTTAAAAGGTGTGTTATCGATGAAGTATAGAGGTGTTATTTATTTATTATCGAAGTGTTATAAATTTCTAACTTTTCCTTGACGAGTGATCGATTTATTATCGAAAAGTGAGTGATTATTTTAACAAATTCTTTATGAAAGTATTAACGTAATGCTATCCAAATATTATAAAATTCTTATCAAAATACTGTCGATTATTTATCGATAAGGTATACAAAATTTATCGGTCTAATTTTAAATATATATTGATTTGTTTCTGGAGTAAACCCATTTTGTGATCGGCGTATTTTCGCTTTTTAGCCGAAAAGCTATCGGTTTTGTATCGAAAAATTATTGATTTATTATTGAAAACTGTCGACTTGATATCGAAAGGTAATCAAATTTTATCAAAGTGTTACCAATTTGAAATTGATGTTTTATCAAACTCATCGGTTTATTATGAAACAGATACCGTCAAAACTTCACGACAATCGATGACACATCTTTAAGCCATCTATAATAACCCAATAGGAAGCAAATGGCTCAACAAACCATTATTTCGATAATAACTCGGTAATAACTTAATAATTGTTCAGTATCGATGAAGCCATCAATTTACTTACACGTGTATCGCCTCATCTTTTGGCACACTTGCACCCAACCCTCCACAATTGTTGAAGCTCTAAGGGACCAAACGTAGGTTGCGAACTAGGTAGTCTGTCCCATTATTTGAAGACGCTTTCATACTATGGCGGTATGATCTGCGCTTAAGCTGCCCCGTGACATTGTAACTCAGTTGTTCAGTTGCTAACGTTTTGTTCTGCGCCATCAGGTCTGCAGCCTTCGGGGTTGTTTTCAGGGCTGCCGTTATCTAAGCATTGATAAGCTCCATACCTCCTCTTACTCTTTGAGTAACGTTCTTTTTTGATTGGGCGTTTTTAATTTACATGCCACGAAACCTTACAGCCTAGAAAGATTTTTAGATATTTGTATACAGATTTATCTTGTGGCGTCACATCTCTAAGCTTAGGCATAAAACAGTTCGAAACCTTTTCCTCCAAATAAAAAAGACCACACACCCCTTCTACGCTTCGAAGCTCAATCCGATATTACATGCCGAAGTATGTTTATCCCGGAGAACCCGATCCAACAAACAGCTTTCTACTTATGACAATGGCGTATGCCGTAAGTTTGACAGGTCCCACAGCGAGCCTCCCTTTGAACCCGCTAAAAAACCCCGTCGTCATAGATTTTTACACTTCTTATTCCCTTTTTGTTTGAAGTTTGTTTTGCTCTTTAAAGGGGGATAAGAAAAGAAAAATTATCAACTATTACAGCTTAAGCTCAGTTACAACATTAAATATTTATGCATTTATCTATGTAACATTTTGCATGCTCATTCACCATTTAATTTTCATACACCCGCCTCGCAAAAACTGCAAAATTTGGTGACCTTAATGGTCACCTTTCTGCAACCTCGTTATACATTTAATACATTTTCATTGACATAACTAAAAAATTACCTTCCTTCACGACGAACAAATTAATGTGAAAACCTTTGTGTTATATTTTCGAGATTAACGTGCGCTGAGGTATGGCAACAGGCGTCTACCTAAGGGCCATTTTTGCTTAGTATATTAGTAAGTTTATCACATTTGTACACATGCATAAAGATTATGCGCTTAAGCAACAAGCACGTGATGCACGCGTCAGTGTAATCACTAATCATGATTATCTAAAATGTTCATTAAATGCTATAGGGAAAATCAGCTAATTAATGTAGCAGGTGGTATGTAATATAAAAAAACAGAAGGACGTCGCAATATTGCTGTGGTAGGCATGTGTCAATGTGGAAAATATGTTTCTGCGGTCATGTGTAAAGTGTGATAGATGTTGGGTAAGAGAAAATTTAGATAGCTGTAGGAACAAAAAGCTTTAATGTACTATATTATTAAATTATAGGATTGAATTGATTATTTTGTAAAGCTTTGATTGGGGGTAGCATTCTTGGTAAAATACATCCGCGTCACGAAAAAATTTAAAAATTATTTTGCGCTTTCCCTAGGTTATCGTCACTGATCGGAAGAAGGTCACATTTTTAACACAAAATGGCTGTATTACCGCAATCCTCACAGACTTAATACCAGTAAAGAGAGCGAGAGAGAGACAGAAAGGGGCCCGTGTTCTTAAGTATTGTTTCCTAGATGGTTGGAGTCCAATGACGTAGCGCTTTTCCGCATAGAGTGCTAACAAAAGTTCTTTCTTACAATAAAACGATGGCGGTGGTAATAGTAATGGTCACGCTCAAAAAGAGAGGACTAACGATGCGCGCTCTCAATAGAAAGCAGATAATGGTAATGCCTGCGATGTTGAATTTCACTAGAAAGCTAAGTCGATTGTAATATTCTAAACTCAGGGGTAGGATGTTCAAGGATCGGAAAAGGTGGTGTTATATTAACCTACGGGGAAGTATATTATCAGTAATATGAACTATCGGCTATTAATACAAAAACAATAACATCTAACTTGATAGGTTTTCTCGGGTGGTACGATTACCGGTCTTGTGCAAAATCAACGTAGTTAGCAGTTCATTTTGCACGTGCGGAATGCTCGTGCTTTCAACTCTCAAACAAATAAGATGGACCGGTTAACCGAAGTCAACCTTGGTAAAGACCCATCCTATCAGAGTTCTTATATATTAACCTTTACCAAGGCCAATTTCTTTCTTAAATAAAAATGGTCAATAGAAAAAGTCTCTGTATGGTGGAGCAAAATTGATATACTACCATCCTATAATACAAAGAGAAATGCTAGAAAACCACCAAAGGTAGCTCGCACCCATTTCACTAACCTAAAAGGACGCGTTCCTTTTAGATATTATATTACAATATTGTCCCTTGCCGCATGTGAATTATTATGAATTGCTTTATACTGCATACCAGCACATGAAATTCCTAAGCCAATGCTTATGCATGATCGCCAGCTAGGCTTGAGACGGTGGTTTTTGACTGGCTATATACGTATAGGATATATATGTATGTCGGTATTAACGAACGGTAATTGTAAGTTAATCTGTTCATATATTGGCATATATCTATTATTAATAGAACTGGCAGCACTGCCACCTTTGTGCAGATATATTGTGCACTCCTTGTGTAGTACGCTATATGTAGAACGAGAGATGGTTTAGTGAGTATTGATGCGTATTATTTGTTAGGTCATATAGTTTTACCGCCTAATACCCCCTTGTGTCAAATGTGGCGTAGGAAACTCATTTGAGGTAGGGACCTTGTAAACTTTTTAAGAACGGATTCAAGCTTGAGGTTGAGTTGTGAAAAAAACGCCATTTTATGCCAATAACTCGGAGTAAGCGCGAAAGTCATGCTGATGGATCAGCACTGTATTTTACAGGATCATTTCTACACTATGAAAGCCGCACAGGCGAAGAAACATTTAATCAAAACAGTTATAAAAGTTACAGCACACTACTTTTTGATTAAAACTTTCTGCAAGATTGTACGAAACGACATTCCTGGATGCTTTAAAGATGTCTAAGCCATATTTAACAAAGCGGTTGGCTTTTATTATCTTTTGCCATTTGTAGAGATCCATTATTGGAAAACCTGTACTTGTACCAAAAAAATTAAAAGTGCAAAAAAAATATTACAAAGAATATAAAATGGCAATAAATATGACACAATTCGGAACTGCAATCTCAAAAGGGTTCTAATATACATACTTGATATTTCAGTTAACTCCTGTATAAAAATATTCTTTAGATATTTTAATTTCTCTTCAGAAAAGTTGTTCCATATTAAGAAAGAATTAAGATTCATCCCAAAGTCGATTTACAAGTTGCTTTATTCATTTCTATATGAATTCAGAAGTAGAAAGTGTTTGGTACTGAAATTTATTTAAGTAAGCCTCGAAAATGTATCATTTACAAGAAGTTACCACAAATAAGCATACATCAATTTGTGGTGTGTTGTTAGCGTGCTCCGCCTACCACAACGAGTTCGAGGGTACACGCCCCGGACAAAGTAACAAGTTTTTTAATTAGAAAAAAAGTTTTTCTGAGCGGGGTCACTCCTCGGCAGTACCTTGGCGAGCACTCCGAGTGTGTTGCCGCCATGAAAAGCTTCTCATTGAGACCTCGTCTGTATTGCAGATGCCATTTGGGGGTCAGCGCAAACGTATAGGGCCCATCCCGTCGATGTGTAGAAAATATTGAAGCACGATTCAATTTAGAAAAAATATAGACCTGAAATCTCTTCGGAGGCTATTGCGCCTTGCATTAATGAATTTTTTTTTTATTACAGAGCATGTGATTAACTAAAAGGATTTATAATAATTAAATACAATTTTAAATATATGAAACGGAAAAAAACCAATTACAAAATATAACACGCTTACACTGAGTCATCTGATATATATGTTAATATATGCATACAAACATACAAATAATTATATAGAAATACGCACGTGTCCACGTATCACGACACTCATTTTCTCAATTTTTGTTCGAACTCGAATAATGACATGGTACAAAAAATTTCACTTTGCCAGCCAATAAATTTCTCATTAACTCAACCCGTATACTTTTAAATGGAACGCACACACGCATGTGTATGTACATGTAAACACCAACATTTACTAACCCTTCACACTTCAAATGTCAAACCATTATAAACAACCAGATGCTTATTGCCAACGACAATAATCAAGTAAGAAGGGTACTGTCTTCGGTTGTGCAAAAGACTTTATACCATTAATGAATGGAGCAGAGTAATAATCTTATCCCATTGGTTGTATCCGAATAATTGGCTGTAAAATTTGTGTACTATAAAGAAAAATGTTCATAAGCGACATTTTCGATGTATAAAAAATGAAGAAATAACCTCCGACAAGATTTTTAGCCAATCATCTCTTCCAACTTGTGTGGTGCTTCTCACAATTTTTCCAGACAAGGCAGATGAGTTTCACTGAGAAGCCCTTCATGACAGAAATACAATTGCCATGTTTGCCAAATCACCGGCGACCCCGTTTCGATCAAATTTATTTTTTCTAAATGAAAAAACTAGTTTGCAAATTTTTGATGTTGCTTTGCTCGGGGCTTGAATCCAGGATCTCCGTGTGGTAGGCGTAGCATGCTTATAAATAATATACTGGTAGTCTCCAAAGAATATTTCAAATTTCTTGTTGTCTGCATGAGGTTAGCTACCTCCTGACCACGAATCTCTTATCTGAGCAATAGGTTGCTTATTTATAATACGAACGATCAATACAATTTTTTCATTCAACAATAAATGCCATATGTGAAATCATTTCGTGACATTTGAAGCTTGTAACTGTTACATTATTAGATATATGCTATATGCACAACCGATCGCTACGATTTTTTTCAGACAACAAAAAATGAAGCAGAATTTTCTAAAAACTTCTTATTTTAAAAACAAGTTAAAATATATATATATATATATACGACCGGTCTCTACGATTTCTTTTAGCTTCTTTCTGTTGAAAGAAAGAAATGCTTCTGATATGAACAATTGGCTGCATATATCACTGACCTCTACGAATTTTGCAGACAACGATACTCGCCATATACAAAAGCATCCGGTGCATTGTCGAAGCTAATATCTCATAAATTGGGGAAGATATAACAGAAAATCTTTTTTTCTGAAACATCAGTTATATGGGGGACTATAGTGGTCCAAATCAGCCGCTTCCGACATATGTCTATTCGGACACTTAAATTATCCAGCTCACAAAGTTTTATCAAGAAATCCCAAAAATTTAGTGACTCGCTGGGATTAAAATACACAAATGGATATACGGACAGATGGACATGGGTAAATCAAACCAAATTGTCAACCTGATCAATTCGGTGTCTCTATTGTTAGGTCTACCTCTTTTCTTTAAGGACATACAATTGTGAGATTCGTGTCAAGCTTAGAATACCTTTCCATTTTCACGGCAGGTATAAAAATGCATGTCTAATGAAGAAGAAATTAGCTGAAAATCACTTTCATGGTTGTGTCAAAGAATGCGTTTGGACTTAAAATCAAGTTGCATACATCAAACGACGACTAAGCATATCTAAAAACCCAATTTTTGGGTAAAAAACTGGCATACGAAGAACGGCCTAAGATATATTATGCGGAAATAAATAATCAAAGTCATCATTAGGGTGTGAACTTTTGCTTATATCCGGAAAAAAAATACCAATGAAAATCAGCGTAGATAAAAACATGAGCATTTCGGAAAAGTCTAAATAGTCAACATCAGGATGGACGATTATGCCTCGTGAATCTCTTCAAAGTATTCCAAATATTCATAAATTACAAAATTATTTAAACATGTTTTAATGCATTAATATATATTGCACTCCCCGCTTAAACTATTAACAATATATGAGCTTTTCGAAAAGAAACACATATTTCTATATAATTCTCAGCTTTTTATATACTGCATAACGGCAAGTTTTCAGCAAAGGAATTGTTGTGTTTTTCTGGAAGGAAAATAAAGGAAAGGAAAGGAAACGAAGTAAAAGGAAATAAAGGAAAAAACGCAAATGAAATGAAAGGAAAGTAACATAAAGGAAAGGAAAACAATGGAAAGGAAAGCAAAACAAAATAAAGGAAAGGAAATGATAAAAATTCAACAGCGAGAAAATGAAAGGAAAGATAAGAGCTCAAAATCGAAGCTTACAGCGATATAAGACGGTGTTTAAGGTATCAACTTGCTATCGAAATATAAGCGTTTTGTAATCGACGAGTTATCAGATTGTTATTAGCAAGACGAGGCATGGATTTTCATATCGATTTGCTATCACTGTATTATAGACGAGATGTTGATTTGCTGTCGATGTTATTTTATAAAGTAAACATTTTTTTAGGGACGAATTAAAGGTTGCTTATTGATAATTTATGGATACGTTATCAAGTAAGTATCGATTTCTTAATTCGTTATCGGCTTGTTGTCGAAAATTTATTGTTTTAGAAAACTTAGCGACTTGTTATTGAAGAGCTATGAATTTATTTTCAATTGTTTTTCTAAATGATGTTTATACATTTTTTATCGAAAAATTGTCGATTTGTTATGGAACAATTACCGATTTGCTGGAGAAAATTATGTATTTGTTATGAAAATTTTATCTATTTTTTATAGAATAAATATCAATTTTCTATCGTAAAATTATTTGTTTTTATCAAAAGTTTATTGATTTGTTAGCGAAAGGTTATAGGAGTATTACAACTTTGTTAGCGTTATCATGAGTTCAATAAAACATTATTAAAACAATAATTTGTGGATATCCAGGACCGATGAGTAGCCAACGAAACGTTTTTTTACTTACTTACTTAATTGGCGCTTAACCGTCTAAACGGTTATGGCCGTCCAACAAGGCGCGCCAGTCGCTCCTTCGCTCCGCCAACCGGCGCCAATTGGTGACACCAAGGGAGCTTAAATCGTTTTCCACCTGGTCCTTCCAACGGAGTGGGGGCCGCCCTCTACCTCTGCTTCCATAGGCGGGTTCCGATAGAAACACTTTCTTGGCCGGAGCATCATCTTTCATTCGCATAACATGGCCTAGCCAGCGCAGCCGCTGCGTTTTAATTCGCTGGACTATGTTGATGTCTGCGTATAGCTCGTACAGCTCATCATTAAATATTCTTCGGTACTCGCCATCGCCAACGCGTAGAGGTACATAAATCTTTCGAAGAACTTTTCTCTCGAACACTCCCAAAGCCGCTTCATCTGCTGTTGTCATGGTCCATGCTTCTGCCCCATATAGCAGGACGGGTACGATAAGTGACTTGTAGAGTATGATTTTCGTTCGCCGAGAAAGGACTTTACTTTTCAATTGCCTACCTAGTCCATGGTAGCATTTATTGGCAAGATTGATTCTTCGCTGGATTTCAGTGCTGATGTTGTTGCTAGTGTTGATGCTGGTTCCCAAATAAACGAAGTCTTTTACTATTTCGAAATTATGGCTGCCAGCAGTAGCGTGGTTGCCAAGGCGCATATGCGCTGACTCTTTGCTCGATGACAGCAGGTACTTCGTTTTGTCCTCATTCACCATTAAACCCATCTTTACCGCTTCTTTTTCCAGCTTGGAGTAAGCAGAGTTAGAAAACGTTTTTTTAAAAACATCAATTTTCGATGCGTACTATGCTGACCCTTCACGTTTCACGAGTGCTTGGTGTTCATGTCTTTGTTTTGTTGTTGTTGTAGTGGTAAAGACACTCTCGGAAGGTCTTGGGAAGTGTTGTCAATATTGATTGTCGCCAGATATTGATTCGGAACGTTTCGGTAACAAGCACCCTTAAGGTACAAGCCCGACCATCATGGGAACCATTTAATATAACTTCATTGAACCTTCTAGGCCATCCTGCTCCCACCCCATGCACGGCCTCGGCTGCTAAAGAAACACGATTCGCCACGGTAGAGTGAGGTTCACAATTGTATTGGATAAGCTTTATATTGCGATGGAAACCCCTTTAAAGGTCAGCGCTACGTAGCCTCTTGAATCATTTGGGTGATTAAGTCACCTCTAACGACAGGCATAGTTGCCGCGGGTATATTCTAACGTCAATCCCCTTATTCATATGTATTCGAAATTTTTTTGCTCACCAACGACACAATGAAAAATTTTTGAGTTATTTGTGTCACGAACTAATCAACCACTCTTCGTATAATAAATATTTAATGCTGTTGTTGTTTCTAACATACTGGCTATGCCCACTCAGCAAAGCTTGTGTTGAACCCCTTGACTGTTGCTGCTGCTGTTTCCCATTATGTCTATGCTTATCCAGCTTTTGTACATAATTAATGAGTTACCCAATCACCTCGTTTGCCCAATGACAGACCATTATACAAACCAAAAACACTGTCAACGTTGGTAAATTACAAAAGCATTTAAACGTACATACCGAAATAGGTAAGCTTCTTAAAGCATTAGCGGAAAAAGCGCAAAAGTTTGAAATTGGATGTTATAAAGAATGCAGACAAACGAGGATAAGTGGCATTAAAGTATGTTAAAATATTCTGCAATATACCCAAACATTCAGGCTTATTCTCAGTTATATATTTATGTTTGTGCACGATGTGCTACTGCTTGGTTAACTTTGAAAATTTCTTAATGGTTTTAAACTAAAATTTTTTTCATTTGAATTATATTTTTAATTAAGCAACTTTACTTTTAAGCTAATAATACTTTGGCACTGGCACATTTTACTTCGGATTTAACGCCGTTATGTCTGGTTATGACACATTATCATATTTTGCTCGAGGTTATTCTCTTAGCTTGAAAATAATTGGTCCCAAATCTAATATTCGTCGACATGGTATTGTAGGTTTCAGTGACGGGTTTTAGATTTCGGTAAAGTAGCAGCAGAGGAGTTGATTTTGATTTGTGGTAAAATATTTATATTAAATTTTTGCGAGTTTTAAAAGTCAATTAAGCACACCAAAAACAAAATTATGAAATCAAATTAGCAAAAACTTAATGGTTAAGTTAGAGGTTAAATTGCGGAAAAGGAATTCTACTAAATAATGAGCAGGCAAATAAATCGAATATGTTATCAATCATTCTTGTTTCTCTGCTACATACCACCCATTGATTCAAAAGTAGAAGCCGTTTTTTCCTAGCAGCTATAGTTTTCGAAATATCTAATAATTAAGTTTTTATTAAAATTATTTTTTTTTTTATTAAATGGGCTAAATTTTCTTTTAAGATATTTCCTTTTATGAGTTCATCCAGGAGCACCATTTCGAACGCTACAGCGATAATCAGCTAACATATGCGCGTTGTAGTGATCATGGTGCAGAGGTCCTGGTGAAAATGCTTGCCTTGATCTTTATTGAAATAACCTACATTTTCAGAAAAACTGTGCAGATGGCTATGGCGAAAGAGAATCTTGATTAAAAGTGTAGGTTGGTATATATCAGTGGTCGGCGCTCCATAGCTCAATTGAACCAGATTTGCTTCACACATATTCTTACTATCCATCGCCAGTCGTTAGCGAGACAGCAGCGAGTAAGCATAAATGTTAAGATTCCCTGTGAGAAATTTTAGGATGGGGAAACGCAACTGGTGAGACGGCCTTTTCATATGTATATTATCTTCCAAAAATATTTAGTTTTTGGGTTTTTGACTTTTTGGATATATTATATTTAGAACTTTCCTATGCAATATAATTTTTTTTTTAAATTATTTTAACAAATTTTTAAACAACGTGACATCAGGACGGACAAGGAATGTCCACAGAAAAGATCGCATGAGCGGAAATGGAGGCGGGCTCGCGTTTATCATACACCACTCTGTGCAATATCATATATTTGATGCTGGCACCGACCGCAGGGACAATGACTTAGAACATCAAGGCCTATCTGTCCGGTCAGGCGATGCAAACCTAGAAATAATCAACATCTACATTCCTCCTTCCACCTGTTGCCCCAGTGGATCCCGCCCAAATATTAGCGCCTTACTCACTGGCAACAATCGCACTATATTAGGCGACTTTAATGCTCATCACGATCTATGGCATTCAAACTTGCGGGCGGACAGTAGGGGTGATCTCACACTTGGGGGATCAAATAAAAAAACCACGTTCTGCACAATAAACGGAGACGCCCCCACACGTATGGTAGGAAGCTGCCACAGTTCGCCGGATATCTCAATCGTGAGCGCAGAACTCGTAAACTACGTCAACTGGCAGCCGATGGTAACATTGGCATCCAACCACCAGCCTATACTTATTTCGTTCGAGCGTACCGCCGACTTCATCGTTACAGAAAAACTCACTTTCATAAACATTGAAAAAGGAAAGTGGGAGGAATACAAATCTTTCACAGACAACTTCTTTGCTGCCCTCCCTATCCCGACTGATGCCCGACAAAGGGGAGCGTGCTTTCCGCAAGGTCATTGAATCCGCCTCGGCACGTTTCATCCCGTCGGGAGAATTCCCGAAATTCGGCCCACTTCCCGATGGAGGCCGCAAATTTAGCGAGAGAACGTGACCTTATAAGACAGCTCGACCCAGGCGACCCCCAAATAAGGGACATAAACCAACGCATCAGATTGCTTGTGGATGAACACAAGCGGCCGATATGGGAGGAGCACCTAAGAGGTTGTAACCTCTCTGCCGGCGTGGGTAAACTTTGGTCCACCATAAAGTCCCTATCGAATCCGTCTAAGCACAATGATTAAGTTTCCATCGCGTTCGACGATAAAGTCCTGTCGGATTCGAAAAAATGCGCGAGTGATTTCTGCCGTCAATATGTAATGCATTCTACGGTCGACAAAGAAAGACGGAGGGCCAACAGACACGCACATAAACATAAATTCAGCGCATCACCAATTACCATCACCGCCAGAGAGGTTGAAGATGCCATTGGTCACGCTAAACCAGACGGCATAGCCATGCCGATGCTTAAAGCCTAGGGAAAGAGGATTTCAAATACTTAGAACATGACTTCAACCTGTCTCTTTCCACCTTTGTCATACCCGAAAAATGGAAAATGGCCAAAGTAGTCTCGCTACTAAAGCCTGGGAAACCACCTAACATAGGAGAGTCGTATCGTCCGATATCTCTCCTATTGCCAGTAGCAAAGACGCTTGAAACCATTTTGCTCCCCTACTTCCAAGAAAATTTGCAGCTAGCCTCTAATCAGCATGGCTTCAGAAAACTCCATAGCACCACCACCGCGCTAAATGCCATCAGCAGCCAGACAAATTGCGGTTTAAATCAAAACCCCCACCACAGAACAGTACTCGTAGCGCTAGATCTATCAAAAGCTTTTGATACGGTCAATCATGGCACGTTACTGCAAGACCTGGAAGGGTCTACCCTTCCCCCATGTCTTAAAAGGTGGACCGCAAATTATCTCGCTGGTCGGCAGGTATAGGTGCAATTTAGAAACGAAACATCAAAACCAAGAAGAATTAAAAAAGGGGTGCCACAGGGTGGTGTCATATCCCCCTTTTGTTTAACTTCTACATATTTAAGCTACCTTCACCACCAGAAGGAGTCACTATCGTTATATACGCCGATGACTGCACAATAATGGCCACAGGCCCAGGCCAATAGATCGATGAGCTCTGCAACAGAATAAACGGCTACCTCCCTGATATCTCCAGTTTTTTCGCCTGGCGAAACCTGGCATTATCACCGACTACATCTTCCTCGACCTTATTTACAACATGGACGTCCCAAATGTCGACCATTTTCAACATCCAAGTCGATGGCACTACGCTACCGACTGTCCTACACCCCAATATCTTGGGTGTGACATTTGATCAGGATCTATATTTTGGTGAGCACGCAGCCGCAATTATTCCGAAAATCCAGAGACGTAATAAAATCCTCAAATCCCTTGAAGGCAGTACCTGGGGAAAAGATAAAGAAACGCTCATTACTACATACAAAGCAATTCGCCAGCCGTTTACGTGCTACGCGTCACCCATATGGTCGCCAGCCTAAAAATTACCCACTGGATGAAGCTACAGGCCTGCCAAAATACTGCTCTCAGAATCGCCACGGGCTGCCTTCTTATGTCCCCAGAACACCATCTACATAATGAGGCGAGAATACTCCCCATCAGGGAGAGAAATGAGATGCTAACCAAACAGTTCCTTTTGAATACCCAGAAACCTGGGCATCCATACAGACATCTGATTGATGAGCCAACACCACCTAGGGGCTTTAGGAGTCATCTCCGTAAGTATTTTGAAGAAATACGGCACCTGATAACCCAGCCATATGAAGCAAAAAAACACAAGCAGGTCCTTGGTGAACTCCACAAGCAGGCGTCGGACCTTTATGTCAGGAATTGCCCGGAGAATCCAGTACTCAAAGAACCGTACCCAAAACTTGCGGAAGAGGAACGCATACTCCTCAGGGAAATGCGTGTCACTCTTGCTCAACTTCGTTCTGGATACTGTAACAAGTTAAACTCTTACCTATCCAGAATCAACTCCGACATACCAAATGTATGCCCCGCTTGCAATGTGTCCCCACATGACACCAACCATCGCTTTAATTGTAATGTGGAACCAACGCCTCTAACACCCCTTTCATTATGGAACACCCTTGTTGAAACAGCAAGTTTCCTTGGACTCCCGTTAGAGTATATTCATGATAATTTGTGATCGGTCGCAGCTGTTAGGTTGGGCGAAACACTGCTACAACAACAACAACAACAACAACAAGGACGGACAAGGCGACAGCTGTTTCGATTATACCTTGTAAATCTCTTCAAAGCCTTTTCTCCCGGGAGTGGGAGTCGAACCCAAACTCCCACGATAGTTGAAATGGTTACAAACGCTTTCAGCTACGTCATGCCTTAGTTGTTGTAAAGTTTTTCCCAATTGCCTTATTTCGCATATACTCTCTTCCACATATCATGTACTTCGTACGTACTTATGTGTTGAAGTTATGTATGTTTGTAAGGCGGTTTCATAGAAACTTGGTATTATCGCTGTTTTTGTTCTATTTATAGAACTACAACGAATTAACCAATTGAATTCCATAAAATGCAATCGATATTTTATTCTCCTATTTTTATACTCAGCGTGCTTTGCACACAGAGTATATTAAATCTGATTGGATAGCAGTTGGTTGTACAGGTATAAAGGAATCGATATAGATATAGACTTCCATATATCAAAATCATCAGTATCGAAAAAAAATTCGATTGAGCCATGTGCGTCCGCCCGTCCGTCCGTCTGCCCGTTTACACGATAACTTGAGTAAATGTTGAGATTTCTTCACCAAATTTGGTACACGAGCTTATCTGGACCCAGAATAGCTTGGTGTTGAAAATGAGCGAAATCGGATGATAACCACGCCCACGTTTTTTTTATATATAACATTTGGGAAAACACATAAAAACTGATTATTTAGTAAATAATAAACCTAGAATGCTGAAATTTGACGTGTGGAATGATATTGAGACTCTTGATAAAAATTTGAAAACAAAATTTTAAAATGGGCCTGGCACCGCCCACTTGTGATAAAATCAATTTTACAAATATTATTAATCATAAATCAAAAATCGTTAAACCTATCGTAAGAAAATTCGGCAGAGAGGTTGCCTTTACTATAAGGAATGCTTTGAAGAAAAATTGACGAAATCGGTTAAGGACCACGCCCACTTTTATGTAAAAGATTTTTTAAAGTTTCTTGGACGAATAAAATAAGCTATATCTTTGCAAAAAAGAGTTTTATAACAATGGTATTTTTTCCCCAAGTGGATTTATAACAATAAATAGGAAAAAATTCAATTGTAATAAAATGGGCGTGGCACCGCTCCTTTTATGACTAAGCAATTTTCTTTGTTTCGGGAACCATAACTCGAAATAAAATTACGCATCTTAATAAAATTGGGTACACAAATTATGCCTATAGCAAGAAATATTTCTAGAAAAAATGGACGAGATCGGTTAAATACCACGCCCACTTTAAATAAAAGATTTCTAAAAGGGTCGTAGACGAAAATAATAAGCTATATCTTAGCGAAAAAGACCTTTGTATCAATAGAATATTACTTTCTAAATTGAATTATAACATTAAATTGGAAAACACCTAAATTTGAAAAAATGGGTGTGGCACCGCCCCCTTTTTGTCTAAGCAATTTTCAATTATTTGGGAGCCATAACTCGAAGAAAAATTTACATACCGTTACAAAATTGGGTACACATATTTTCCTTATAGCAGAAAATATTTCTAGTAAGAATGGACGGGGTCGGTTAAAGATCACGGCAACTTAGATATAAAACAAGTTTAAAAGGTTTAAAATGGTAGTAGACTAGAGTAATAAACTATAACTTAGCAAAAAATAGTTTTGAATCAATGATATTTCACTTATCAAGTTTTATTGTAAGAGGAACTGGGGGACATTTTTTTTTGTTAACGGGCGGTGCCACGTGTTATGTATACAAGTAATTTATCTGAAATGAAATGTGCAATTGAAGCTCACGCTGAGTATATAATGTTCGGTTAGACCCGAACTTAGACACCTTTACTTGTTTCAACTGACAATAACTGTGTCAAAAATTAACCGATTCTCATGATTTTTTTTGAAATATTCGCTATTACTTTTAATTTTATTTAAATTTATAAATAAAAGCATATAGTTTAAAAAGAAAAAAAATTTTAGTATTTAGTTAAAAATTATTGCTATTTTTTAAAAATTAATATTTTAAAAACAAGCTCATTTTTTTTTTGCCTAATCTTTTTCTGTACTGAGTAAACAGCATATATTTCAATTTGGTAAAATACCCACTATCCAAAATTCGTTGTTTCCGAAATATGAGTTTTTTAATGTTAAACTTTTTTTTCGCCATATATTGATGCCTTACATATCAGCATACAACGAGATCAATGCCAAATGCTTTAAATTAATAAAAATATCACATTTATTGAAAACATTCATTTGTTGTTATTTTTCATAAATAAAGTGATTTTGTAGTAAAACGGCGGCAAGTGATGTGTAAATATAATAAGCTTGTTTTTGAAATATTAATTTTTGAAAAAAAGTCATAAATTTTTACTAAATACTAAACAATTTTTTTTAACTATATGCTATTGTTTATAAATTTAAATAAAATTAAAAGTAATAGCGAAAATTATAAATTTAAATAAAAAAAATAATAGCGAAAATTTCAAGGAAAAAATCAAGACATTCGGTTAATTTATGACAAAGCAATTGTATGCTGATATGCATTGTATCAATATATAGGGGGAAAAAATGTTTAATATTCAAAAATTCATATCTCGAAGATAACAAGTTTAGCTAATAGGCATTCAGCCAAGTTGAAACATAAACTGCTCGCTCAATATAGAAAAAGTTTAAACAAAAAAAGACAACCTTTTTTGAGATATTAATTTTTGAAAAAAGTCATAAATTTTTACTAAATACTAAAAAAAAAATTTTTTTAACTATATGCTATTGTTTATAAAGTTATATAAAAGAAAATATAATAAAGAATATTTCAAAGAAAAAATCATGAGAATCGGTTAATTTTTGACAAAGTTATTGACAGTTGAAAAGAAAGGAGAGTAAAATATCAATTGCATTTTATGGAATTCACTTGCCGGTAAATCCGAAAAAAAGATATTTATAAGGCAAAAAACACGTGACCAAAGAACAATATATTAAAATTTCATCGAAATCAAAAATCATGTCCTGCGCGGACCGGGTGTCTTGAAATGGAATGAGCCTCTAGAATGTTTTATGAAACTTAGTGTAGTAGTAAAAAAAATTGGCACTCATGTATCGTTATGTATTTTTTTAGTGAGCCACATATTTTTAAACATTTTGTATTTCCCTGGTTGCGTCAAATGTATTTTTCCAATATTTGCCGTATTAAGCCGCTTTGATAAACCATATCTCGAGTGAGTTAATATGTAAAAACATCGGTTACCCTTTAAAGCGAGTAAAACTTAATAAATTGAGTGATTTGGGAAAATTTACAAATATTTCTGGATCAAAAATGAAATTTTCCAAAATTTTTGCATAACTCTTTTTAATAAATGCAACATCTGCATGTTGTATTTTAAACTTAAACTTTCTGCTGGGATGCTCATGCTCTCGCTCTTACTAATATATATATATGTTTAGAGAAATTATGAGATAAGTTAAAAAGAAAATATGAGATGCAGAGATGTATGATGCGATTAAGAGCACATATGTGTGTATATGGCCAAATCCAATAAATATGCAGAAACGAGAAATAAACACGCAACTATTTGGGAAGGCTGTTAGTAAAAGCTCTGACTTTGGAAAAAATAAACAAAAGAGGTAACTGAGAGCAGAAAAGCTGAGCAGGCCGAGTAAAATTTAATAAAATTGACTTTAAAACGTTGTAAGTGAAGTACGCGTGTAAATTAACTGTAAAGAACTACCACCTTAATAGTGTTGATAAAGACCATTTTTCCAAATTAAATATTTGAATTATTTATTCGATAGTGTAACAATTCGAACGATAATAGAAATTGCAGAATATTCAAGAATTTTCTCAAGAGTGCTTTATAAGAAGCTACGAACATTTTCTTGCCTTTGCTTGAAGTCCTGTCAGCTAGGGACTTGAGTTACGGCTCTAACTTTCGGTGAATTTTCGAGAGAATTCTCGTTGAAACGCAGTTTTACACCCAGTACAGCATCTGTCAGTTGACAGCTGTTGCCATCAACGTGAGTATCCAATATTATCATTATTTGCCAGGTTTGCGACGTAAATAAGGAAACAGAAGCCAAGGTTAGTTATGCTGGCTATTGCGTACAAGTTTGGCCAAGCGAGAAAACTACAAAGAATAGGGAGATAGTTGCTAATTTTTTAGTATAGCTCATCAATAGAAAGCAACTCCTTTGCGGAAGGGAGCTTTGACGTGTAAAATTTAAACAAAAATGCGAATAAAAAACCATTCTTCTTCGTGGTTTAAATATTATTTTCTTGAATTGAATGGATGCTTGTTGACCACTTCCTTGACTAGCTGGTTTCAATGGCTAGCAATACCACACTGGTCGTTTTAAAATTTTCAGGGATGAAAAAGGGGAGTGTTATTGATATTTATGGTCCTTTGCCGGATGCAGATCCGGCACGTTCCGGCAACAAGCACCATAAAGCTACTAGCCCGACCATCTCGGGAACGATTTGGTATGATCACAAGCAACCTTCTAGGCCATACCTCCCTCACATCCCCTAGATCGATCAGGAGTTCGGGGTCGCCAGAGCCTTAGCTTTTAATAAAACAGGATTAGGCACGGGTAGGTGAGTTTGACAATTGGATTGGAGAAGCTATATATTGCGCTGGCAACAACTTGAGATGGTGGCGCTACACAACCCCATGAATCAATCGCCTCTTATTTCAGGCATACCTACTGTGGGTATATTCTAAGCCCCCTAACCTGCTGGGGCTATGAAATCTCTCATTTTCAAAGTTTCTTTCCATCGACAAGGCAATCCCATCCAGGCCTTCTATTTTTGATGGTTTAGCATATTGGATAGCTTTTGACCTCTTTGGCGTTGAAAGTTTTGATTATTTGCGTGTCTGTTGTTTATCCATCTTGATTTATGGATCAAAAAGCTCGCTTTTTATTGAGAAAAGAAAGCGCTCTCTCATTTCTTTGCATCTGGCAGCATTTTATCGCCAAAGATGGTCCGAATTTTGATCATAACTTACCATTACCGCCAGAGAGTTTACAATTCCTTAAATGTTCCCCCTATTTCTCCCGCAAGTATTAAACTTAAATCTATCTGATATGCAAGTTAGTGTTGAGAGTCTCCAGGGTCTCGCATCTTAAAAGGTCGCGTATACTTCCGAATTTTAAGAACTTCTTCAACCGGAATAAACCGAGCCTAGACGTTTTTAATGACTTTGCGAAAAGCAAGTTCCCCTCAGCCCAGTTTGCTTTTTTAGTTAATGGAAGCGCGAAGCTCAGATGTGATTAAATCAGGTCTCCCCATTCATTGTTCACAACGTCTTGTCGTTCACTTATATCGCCAGCAGCTCTCCCCTTTGTTTGTTTGAAGGCTTGAGTGCAGACTCTATGCAGTTTTTCTGTGAATAGAGCACTGCTGTCTGGCCAATATTCACTGGGACACAAGGTAACAGTTTAACGTATATTTTTATGTGTAAAGATTTACCTTGAAGATCCAGTAAGATGACACTGGCACTCTTGTCGTATAGGCTATGTTGCATGGAGGGATGGGTGATGAAAGCGATGCCGTATTTACTTGCTCTCTCTAGATTTCCTTTGCGGACGTTATAGCCGGAGCAAGGCTGCAGAGCAGATTTTGTAGTCATCTTCGTCTCTTGTAGCGAAGCTAAGCGGATTTTGTTTTTATTTTCATGAATTCAACTATCTGCGTGACCTTTCAAAATAATTCTCTGCAGCTAGAGTGAAGCGCGAGCAAAAATTATTTAGTTGCTTGCTGACCTAGTACCCTAGCTACAATTAACCATTTAAATGTAAATGTCAATATGTTAGCATTAAATCAAATGTTTTGTTTACTCGTGGGAAAAATTTACCAAATCTCTTTGTTTTTACTCTTGGATATTTACCAATTCGTTATTGGTTTTGTTCTTAGGTTTTGCTACGAATATTTCCAAATGGCGCAATAAAGCAAACTGTTGTTTTGATTTTTATCTATGCATGTGCATAGTTCAACTACAATGTTTATAGTTATTTGGTAACGAGTTCAAAGCTATTGAATGAATTTTAATTTCAGATACCCCCCAACCAGCAGTCCCCCTACTGAGTCACAGTTGTATTTGCTTTTAGATTTTTCCCACCGGAATGCAGCGATTTAACAATTTTCATCCTTTGATTTTTCCGTCACTACAAAACAATTCTTTTGTTCTCAACATTTGCTTTTATAACTGTTCTTTTGTAATAGTTGCTAACATAGCGCTTAGTTGATTGTGAGTTCTGCAAGCAAAAATCACTAAATGGCTTCACGCTTTGAAAATACCGCTACGTAGTCATAGAAACTAAAACGTTGAAAAGCATAAAATGGAAAATAAAAATAAATTAAAAAATGAAAACAAATAAACAAAGTATTTTACTGCACTAAGCAAATGATAGATCATGCCATCGGCTAAACTTGTACTAGTTTGGACTTTGGTGAAAAAATATTTCAGTTTATTTCGTTCGAATTTGGCCGCCATGTTATGATGGTAGCGTGCTCAAATCCCGGGCAAAGCGACATCAAAAATTTAGAAACAAGGTTTTCAATTAGAACTAAGTTTGTTTGTTTACATTTAAATTTACATTTAGCTTTTACACTTTTGCATCCTAAATATGAACTTGCTTTGTCCTAAAAAATGTTCCCCCCGCACGTAATTTTAAGCATATGATGAATTTTGTGTTGTATTCATTTAGAGTAGATATATCAAAGCTTGATAAAGTTGTATATTCATTGAAGTTTAGTTTAAATTGTAATCAAATTTCTGCGTCATTGGCAATAATAATATAAGAAGCAGTAGAATAAAGCTTACTTACTTCTGGGGCCTGAGAAAAATCCCGTGGTGCGCTCAGTCTTCTCACTGAAGTTAAACCTCGGCTAGGCTCGCCTCATATCAGCTGAAACATATCGGAATTATCCTCGAATTTTCCAGCAGCGGCTGCAATTATTGCTATAGAACATCGAAAATAATCAGAAGTCTTGTTAATCAAAATAAGACGGCTGGTTGGGCCACCGTGAAGGCCTTGTGAGTTCACCAAAAATACAATGAAATAACATAGATCCAAAAATCTAAAATTTTTAAAGTATTTTTAGGTAGACAAGGTTAGGCCAAAATTCTTCAGGCAAGCAAACACAAATGAACACAACCTGTGCCGAAATTGCCAAAGATTCCAAAACGGTGCCAAACTATTTATGGCAAACTACCAATGACAAACTAGCAATGTTAAAAATACTGGTGATCCAATGGAATAGCACCCACGTTAAAAGATTTTGGAAATAAGAAATTCCATTAGCTAAAAATGTTTTGAATCTCTATGGTACCATACTTTTTGGAAAAATGGAAGTAGTCTAAGCAGGTACCGCTACTTAAGCCATACAATGAAGGAGAATCATATTCAACCGAAGCGTTTATAGAATAAGCAAAGAAATATTGCCAGCAATTGGACAACCTATTAAGTGCCGCCACTTCGGTATACTTATATGATACACATCAGTGAAAGTTTCTTTATGATTCCTAAGATATATGGGTACACTGACAAGGAAATGCTCAATAAAATGCTGAACGTCGAAGTAAGTCAATTCCACCAAATATGAACGCCTACACCTTGGCAAGAGAACATGTTCGTGTGAGACAACAAGACAGTGGAGATCCTTAAAGCAGAATGTAAGCATGTGTATTGTAAAGCTTTCGGATAAAAGGAAACGTTTAAAACTTCGGCAACTTCTAAAGAATATTAGCATCTTTGCTGGTGTTGGTAATTCAACAATAAAGTCCTTCTCCTTCTTCTAGGTCTAGATGGGAATGTCATCCCGAGGGATTTAATTACCCGCCGTTAGTCTTCAACTTGACGACGATAGCCTGGTAAACCATAATAAGAAAATTTATATCGTCTGATGTCTCTCCTGTTTACAGTAACCAAAAAATATATTAGCTTCAGTCCATTTCCCTTTAAAGGTATCAATGGATCCAATTTTGGATCAGCATATTATGGAGTTTAATCTAAACAAATTTCCTTTGTGTAGGAATTAACTTGTTTATCGGTCAGAAAAATGCAGATATGTCTTCAAGAGTTTTGGATACTGGAGACAAAAGAGACATCGAATGACATGAATATTCTTGGTTATGGTTAAAAGGCTCTCAAAAAGATTTAAAAAGCTTTAGAGTATAAAAATATATCCTTGTGCATTTTTATTGACATATCAGGGGCGTTCTATAACGCGACAGATCAAACATGCTATGGTTGACAAGAATAAAAGCTCAATGATCATTCGCTTGGTGCTACCCATGCCAAAGAGGAGCAAATTCAGTCTAGAGCTGAGATGCCTTCACGGAATGTACTCTCTACTTTCTTTGGAGCCCTAATCAACATATACTAGGGAAACAATTAGTAAATGAAAAACAGAGTATTTCGAACAGTCCAAGGCAAAAGACTGGCCAAATTGCTTATAATTTCAGCAAAGTTAGTATCAGCTAAACATATTAATTTTAGCAGAAAGGATTTACGAGCTGCCACTGGAGAAAATACAATTAACTAGGAAATTGTTTATATTTATATTTAAACGAGAGTATGAGTCAAATTTATTTACTTAAACGGAAACCGATAGTAAATGAGAAACAAAGCATTTCAGACAGCCGAGGGCATAAGATAGTCCAAACTGCATACACCAACCCTTTAGCCTAAGCAAAGTGGAACTACGAGAACTCACTAGGTACTATATGGGTATTCGCTTTGTGAGTTGGAGGACGAAACGCCTTTTCACATTCACGGCGAATGCTCCGCTCTGGCAAGGCATGACCCTTATCCCTTCGCAATATGAAGAAAAAAGGTGGAAGATGTACTTACATTGATAAATTAAAAGCCTCCATATACAGTAATTGGCTAAAAGCTCAAACAGAACAGATCTAAATACAATCCGCAGTGCATCGAAGCTTTATAGTAATTACAATAACAGGTCAGGTCGAAAAATTTAGAGATACTGCGCCTCAGAGACGATTATCTAGTGTATTTGTACTATGTTAAATACGAAACTGTTTGGATTTAAATCGTTCGTCTGAGCTATCGTTCGCTATACAGGATGAAGCCCTTAGGAGGTGGTATATGAAAATTCCGAATGACGAAAAAATAAAATAAAAATTTCACACAATATTAATGAGTTAATTTTCATTTAAAAAAGGAAGCTTGAGTGATTGTTAACTCAGTATTCAAAAAATTTAATAATTATGTTCATTTTGATTGAGGGCACTCGAAATTACTGATAAGAAATAATATGCACAATATCCTTCCTTCAAAATAAGAGCATCGCTTTCGCTTAAAATCTGTAGTCCACCTTATTTTGGAAGAAACGTGGTGACAAAAAAAAAAAAAAAAAAAACTAAAACTTTCCGACAGCGAAAGTATTCTTTTTTTTTTTTAACGCTTGTTGAACTGTCACTTATACGATGAGCGATGAAAGCTTTGGTTTTGAAGAAACTTAAAAAATTATTTGACAGCAGAAAAGCGCTAGGAATGTTATTGACCCTGCTTATCCTGATGCCTTTAAAGTGTAGATATTTTGTTTGACGCGTGTGCTTTCTGCCCTTTTTTCTGTTTTCTGGTTCTTTTCATTTATACAGAATTGCATTTAAACAATAGAAAACAAAATCTAAAAATTTTGTGTTCACAAGACTTCAGCTAGGAAAAAATTAACGCATTGAGAAATAAGGAAATACATATTCGGAAAAAGGATAACGATTTTATAGTCAGCTGCAGGCTTCCTGGCATATAGCGGAAGGGAAGAGAATTTGAAAATTAAACTAATTATTTTACGTAGTGTTCGACGTTTCACCAAATTTTCTTGGCTTCGACTGGAGCGATCCGTTATTTTTTCTACAACCAAATGTGAAAACAACATCAGTAATATAAAGTTGATTTTCTTCTACTGAGTTCCTTTTTTTTCAATTTAAAATTGTTTTAATTTTTCCCGAATTATTAAATAAAAAAAAGTCAGCAGAAAATATTTATCTCTCGTATGAAAAAATTTTTATTTATTTATTTATTTATATTTATTTTTTCCTCTTATAAGTAAATGACTAGAAACTGTCTCAAGGTATCGAGTATTCTTATACCATGTATACTTTTTCTAAACTTTTTCAATAAAGACCTAAAATGGCATGCAATGCTGTTGTTGGTGTAGCTTAACCGCCTCAGCAATTTTGACCGTTTCTCTACAAGTCACGCCAGCTAGCCCTGTTTCGCGATAACTGACACCAATTGGTAGCATCTAGGGAAGTAGACTTTTCCTTCACCTGCCTCACCCAAGGCAGTGGGATCCTCCCCCTCCTCTGCAACCAAACTGTGGTGTTAACGGAAATATCTTTCTTGGCTGGACCGGCTTCGTCCATTCTCGTAACAGGACCTAGCCAGCGAAGACTTATGGTTTTTATTCACTCTACTATCGTCATATCTGCAAAAAGCTCATACAGCTCATTATTACACTTCATTCGATACTTGACCTCGCCATCAACTATAAATCTTCCAGAGAGATTATCTCCGGAACACTACAAGAGCCATCCCATCTCCACCCTACACTGTCCATGAATCCTGGCCTTACATAAGGAAAAGGTATGACGAGCAACTTGTAGAGCATAATTTTTGTTCGTCGAGAGCTCAGTCTAAAGCAGCACTTGCTGGCAAGAATTATTTTCCGTTTAATTTTTAATCCGTCATGCTTGGCATTGATTATCTGCATCCTCCTCTCTGATTTTGGTATACGTACTTGTTTGTGAGGCTATACATCAAACAAGGACCCCAATAGTGAAGTAGAAGCTTGACAACTACCATAAATACCCAATAAGAGAGTTTGAGCGATAGGCTTCACGCACATCCTAGCATCATCTAGCATGCGTTCAGTGGCTTTTCATATGAAGTTTCCACGACATTTTACTATCTAGCATAATTTCCAGAAAATGTGTGCTCTATGTTGTGTGTGGGGTTATCCCTCCAAGGCTGAGTTCATTCAAGGATCCTATACTTATAGTAAATAGCACAAGATCGACTTTTTCTGCGCTTTCGGTTAACCCGACTCCAGTTGCCCAGGCATGTACATACCAAAACGCCTGATTCATCAGTGAGTTGATTGTTAGTAGATATCTGCCACTACATCGAACCGCCTAAGCAATCGGACGTTCCTCTGTATACGGATTTTATAGCTTCGCATAAGCCCCATCACGACGTGATCATTCTGCAGCTTAATATGTACTACTATAAAAGGTTTCAAAAAAATTAGCGTTTTAGGGATATGCAGGTATGGTGATCAAATTATGTGAATCTGTGAAAGAGGTGCTCGCTTGAATTTAAATAAGTAAATTCTCAGAAATTTAACAAATAATTTAAATCGAGATTCAATAGTGAGGCATACCACCTGAAGACACCATGGATAAGAAACTGGAATTAAATGGTTGTTTTAAAATGCACTGATAATCTTATTTTAGTAACCTTTTTTTTTTTTGATTTACCAATTATAAACTAAATATTTACAGATCCAAATTCGAGCCAAAATCCTATAATATAATGTTTATGATAATAATTGATTTTTGATTTTACTGTAATTGAAAAATTATTTTTGATTTGGTTGAAGAAACAGTTTTTTCAAATATAAAAAAATTGAAAAATATTAATTGTAATATAAGTTGTTGAGCTCGCATTCTAACCTGGAGTGCTTTTTCTACTGGCCGACAAAATATTCACAGCCACGCGCTAAGTTGAAATTTCTTCACATATCATGTGCCTTCAAAGTTACTTGTCCCACCCGCCACAAGAAAAAATGAGTTTCTATTTTTTTCTCTGTGCAATAATCACGTAATCTATGGATGCATATTCTATCTTAGTTTTTACTTTAAACATAAAGTACAGCCAATTTTGAAAAGACCTTTAAAATGTGTCTGAAATTGGAAGGTGAAATCATCCATTTACGTAGACAGGTGATTTCATAGTTCCACTTGTCACTATATAATACACTTAATGTAATATTGAAATATCACAGGGATTTCAGAAATATTTTAGTGAGTTGCAATTGCATGGGGCAACTGCAACGTAATCTTATCAAACAATATAGCGCATAAGTACAGCTGGGTATAAAAATTTTCCAAATATTTCAATTTAACTGCATCGGATTTCTATTTAAGTATTTCTGTCTTTACCTTACACGTTTTCTTCCTATTTTCATTCTATCCTGACATATTTTCCAGCCGTATTTTTAACAACACTGAGGTCGCTTTATAAATTCTTTCAAAAGCTTTGGGTTTCATTCTTGTATAGCTGCACATGACAACGCATATATGCTTAGAAAACTATAGACGCATATATACTTGTAGATACTGTGACGAGTTTGCTGCAAATCCTCTTATTTGCCCTTTTGCTAGGTTCGTATCGCTAAACTGTTGAATAAATAACTCCAATATTGAATAATGGAAAAATGGCCTTTATTAAAATACTTCACAATAACACTCAAACTGTGCAACGAATAGCTTAATAACCAAATTGATAGCTTAAATGAACTGACTTTCAAAATAATACTGCTATTGCTAGATATCGCCTTAGTCGCAACTGCTTGACAACTCAAATCAAACTGAATTCCAGCGCCTCTACATCTGCGGCCTTTTATACTCTCTGATTTCCTCGTTCTCATCTTCTAGAATCTACTAGCATTGTCCATGAGCTCTCAAACTTCTCAGCTGTAACTACAATTGCACAATTTTATACATCTTCTAGGCGCTTCCAGAATCTACTAGTCCAGTAGCTCTCAAACTTCTCAGCTGTAGCTACAATTGCACAATTTTATAGTTTTTCTCATTGCATACTTATAGGAATATCGCCGATATATGCATGTGTTAGCATGCATATGATTTTATTTTCCCTCTTTCCTTCTTGGAATCAACACAAGATATCACAAAAATTGCATTCGAATACAGACGCGTATACTCTCTGGCTACAAATCGTTCAAAAAACACAGTTCTAGGACACCGAAATTCTGTCGCTCTCATATGAGCAAGAACGGTGTAGATGGAATGCCCTAAAACACTTAGGCACATATTAGGCAGCAATGTAGCTCGGCCAATCTATAACACCATCGGCCTTAGTGAAAGCTTGACGAAAAAAGCATGCTTTGCTAAGTTTAAGTCAACAATATGATGAAATTTTCCATATGTTTTTTATGATGTCAATAAACGTAGACTAAAAGGTCAGCTGTTTTTTTTTTTCAAGTACTGTCTGGGCGTTCGCCAAAAAGTAGTTTGAATGATTTTATGCACTTTAAACTGATAGCTTGAAAGGTATCAAAACCCTTAAGGCATATTTCTCTTTTATTTGACTTTTTTCCAAATTTGCTACAAATATAGACTACCAGTTACATGAAGGTTTATTAAAAGTAATACAATATAGTTAGTGACATTAAAAAGTTCCATCAATATCTTTATTAAAGCACTTATTATTATAAGGCTTTGTTTAAATTTGTGTTTTGTGGTGACAAGCCCCTTCTGAATAAACTGATGTTGTTAATGTTGCTGGTATACACAGATACTTCATGGTCGAACTGTAAAAGTTAAGAAGATATACCACACTATGGGTGATCAACCATATTAAGGTTGTAATATTATGTATAGTTGTTGGTTCGGGCACAATCGAATTAATTTGTGATAGCATGATTTGTTTGGTTTGGCAAGCAAATGAAAAGTTAGCATTGACTTGACGTTCAATGAAGTAGGCTCCTGAGACAATCATAAACCTAATGTTAGATAGAATTTATAACTTAGCGTATACGTGAGTTGAAATTCTATATGTAACACAACTCCTATTGAAACAGTTGTATTACGTGCAGCTTCTAATAAATTTAAATAAATTTGCTTCGCCTTCTCGGGATGTTTCCATATGAGTTTTAATAATACAAAGAACTAATGAAAGAATGGACAAACAAGAGTATCATACATTTATCCCCACACAGTACAGCAGGTGCTTTGTCAAACGATTTTAAAATTTTTAATAAATTACTAATTCTTCCCACTTGATATAATTGAGGCTTTTTGATCGCACTGAAGTTCTTCGCTTATCCTCCCTATTAATAGAAAGACTTCATTTTGGCCGAAGTAAGCTTTACTAAAACATTTTCAAAAGGGTTTAAATAATATCGATAAAAAATTCATGAATAATCTCGACCATGTCCAAAATTTAATAATCCTTAATATTATACCTTATTATGTAACACAGAAAATTCTCAAAAAAATTCCAAAATATAATCAAAATGATTGAAAAATACTTTGAAAGGAATCATAAATCTAGCACCATACGCTGAAACAAAAGGCTTTGGTAGTATGGTAGTTACTGGTTATAAGAACTGGCACTCCCCGGGACATATTTAGTTTGCGGTTACTCATATATGTTTTCATAAAAACCGTCTGCATTTTTGCGATAAGGTAGGTGGACTAAAATTTTATTCAGTGTGCTATATAGAGAGTGCTTTCTTATTCCTGGGAACAAGCATCAACACTAGCAACAACATCAGCACTGAAATCCAGCGATGAATCAATCTTGCCAATAAATGCTACTTTGGACTAGGTAGCCAATTGATAAGTAAAGTCCTCTCTCGGCGAACGAAAATCATACTCTACAAGTCACTTATCGTACCCGTCTTGCTATATGGGGCAGAAGCATGGACCATGACAACAGCAGATGAAGCGGCTTTGGGAGTGTTCGAGAGAAAAGTTCTTCGAAAGATTTATGGACCCCTACGCATTGGCGATGGCGAGTACCGAAGAAGATTTAATGATGAGCTGTATGAGCTATACGCAGACATCAACATAGTCCAGCGAATTAAAAAGCAGCTACTGCGCTGGGCCATGTTATGCGAATGAAAGATGATGCTTCGGCCAAGGACGTTTCTCCATCGGAACCCGCCTATGGAAGAGAGGTAGAGGGCGGCCTCCACTCCGTTGGAAGGACCAGGTGGAAAACGATTTAAACTCCCTTGGTTTGACCAATTGGCGCCGGTTGGCGGAGCGAAGGAGCGACTGGCGCGCCTTGTTGTTGGACGGACATAACCGTTTAGACGGTTAAGCGCCAATTAAGTAAGTAAGTAAGTAAGTTTCGTATTCCTGGAGCCAAGACGAGCAAAGATGTAGGATACATCTTTTTGAGTAGCATATAAATTTTTCGACATATCGGTGTTCGAAGCTTTCATATCAGCCGATTGTCACTCATCACACCTCCGTCTATTTCGAGCGTACTTTTCATCTAAGAAAGATCAAATAAAGCACGCTGGAAGAAAAACGGACTTCTGCTTTACTCCTAAAGCTAAAGATATTTGCGATGACCACATATAGATTCCCAAAAACTATAAAAAATTTTCAATTTTGACTATGTTTTGAGATTCTTACAAAATAATAACTTTTCCAGAAAGTCCTCGATGCCTACTAAAGTTTTTCTTACCGATATCGAAAAGTTCGGTAAACTTTACTTATGGAGACCAAATTTGAGACACACCATTCCAAGATTTCAAAATTTAATATTGATCAAATTAACAAAGTTTCACCAAAGACATATGTGGTACATACATGGCGTATACGTAATTTATTTATGAGCACCCCATACAAATCAAATTAACCGATTATTTTTAAGAGCTCTACTAAATAGCTCTTTTGATCTAAGAGGCCCGGCATTCAATACCATTTTTCATTGCAATAAAACCAGAATATAGAAAAAAAAAAAACAGACTCCCATTTCTGCAAAGTCCATTAAGTACGCAAATAACAAAGCTCAATTTCTAAATTTGACAATATTTTAATTCTGCACAAATTATGTTTGATTGAATTGTTTATATACTTTATTTGTTTTTTCGACATGTAACTCGCAGAAATTACATATGCTAAGTCTGATTGTGAGTAAACATTTTTGCTTAAAAATAAATATATTTTCTGACAGTTTTGGCGCTTCAAGCCATATATCATCATTGAGTAGCACGATGAAAAGCTTAAAAATGGATACTTCATCTTGGTAATATATATTGTTACGAATATTAGCAAAACTAAGGAGTGCTGCCGTCTCTAAGCCGATGCTAAGCAGTGACGTGAATGCACATCAATGATCCAATCATTATGTATCTACATAAACGAAACAATAACTGCGTCTACATATATGTATATATGTGGCAGATTGTTGTTCATGAAATCATAATTGGAGTGGACTTCTTAATCGACCAGGGCATCAAGATTGACATGCAAAGCAAGACGATGCGATATAAAAACATGGGTGTACCACTTAATTTCGGCTACGAGAGAGGCTACAACAGTAAACGAGTGCTGGTGGAAGAGAGTCAGCAAATACCACCAAAATCCGAAGCAGTCATCTGGGCAAAGATTGATTGAGATTGTGGGACAAACAAATTGTGGGTTGTCGAAGCAGCAAACAAATCAGCAGTAAACATACTTGTAGGAAAAACCCTGGCTATGACAAAACAAGATGGACGTATTCCGGTAAGACTACTCAATGAGTTCAAGTCTCCACTCAAACTGACTAAAGGAGCTATTTTGGGAAGATGCCAAAAGGCTGAAGTAGTTATTAACTTTGAACTGCTCCAGGAACACGTTTCAGCTAGTAATACTGATCTTTCAAATGATATCACGGCATGGACGCAGGGGCTAGATGAAGCATATCAGAGTAAGGCAAAACAACTGCTCCTAAAGTACGCGAACATATTTGGCCAGGATTATTCTAAACCAGGCCGCACCAACGTTGTGAAACATCAAATTGACACTGGAGATGCGAGGCCGATCTGTCAAGCTCCACGTAGTGTTCCACTTGCGAAGCGGGAAGTTGTGAGTAAAATCATTCAAGAAATGTGCGACACCGGTGTCATCGAACCATCAGCTAGTCCATGGAGCTCACCGGTAGTACTTGTAAAGAAGAAGGACGGAAAAATGAGGTTATGCGTGGATTACCGGAAGTTGAATGACGTAACGAAAAAGGATAGCTACCCATTGCCAAGAATTGACGACACTCTGGACTCGCTATCTGGTACGAAATGGTTTTCCACGCTGGACTTGAAAAGCGGCTACTGGCAAGTGGAGTTGAAGGAAGAAGATAAAGAGAAAACAGCCTTCAGTGTCGGTGATGGTCCTAGGCAATTTACAGTGAAGCCTTTTGGACTTTGTAATGCACCAGCTACTTTTGCGAGACTCATGGACCAGGTACTTAAAGGGCTACATTGGAAAACATGCTTGGTGTACCTGGACAACATCATCGTATTGGGCAAGAATTTTGATGAACATCTTAGAAACTTGGAGGAAGTTTTCCAAAGAAGAGCTGGCGCTGGTCTGAAGTTAAGTCCCAAAAAGTGTGCGCTGTTTAAAAAGGAAGTAAATTATTTGGGTCACAAGGTAACGACAGAGGGCATCTGCACTGCGAACGAAAAGATAGAGGCTGTAAAGGATTGGCCAAGGCCACAGAACCTACATGAATTAAGAAGTTTCCTTGGGCTGTGCACATATTACCGCAGATTTGTACCAAATTTTTCCAGCGTAGCCCATAGTCTCCATGAGCTTACAAAAAAAAATAAAGCTTTTGAATGGAAGAAGGAGCAAGAAGTGGCTTTCCAAACATTGTAGGAGCGTTTGTATACTGCCCCAATGTTAGCATATCCGATTCCAGGAGCAACATTTATTCTAGATACAGATGCGAGTGCATATGCTATAGGAGGCATTTTATCACAACTGGTCGATGGGTAGGAGAAGGTAGTTGCTTATTACAGCCGTTCGATTGTAAAACCAGAGAGGAACTACTGTGTTACGCGGAGAGAGCTGTTGGCATTGGTAGAGTACATTAAACATTTTCACAAATACCTCTACTGCCAGCAATTCCGTGTCAGGACAGATCACGCAGCGTTGAAATGGCTTCTGCAGTTCCGTAATCCGGAAGGACAATTGGCACGGTGGATCGAGCGACTACAAAGCTATGACTTTTCCATTGAGCATCGAAAAGGTAGTACCCATGGAAATGCCGATGCAATGTCACGAAGGCCATGTAGTTTGGAATGCAAGCACTGTTCAAAGGCCGAGGCTAAAGACGACATTATAGATGTCCGGCTAATGACTATATCGTGTACGGATGAATGGGACAAGGAACAACTAAAAAAGTGTCAGCTAGAAGATACAGATCTGTCACATGTTATGCAAGGGCTCGAACGAAACGAAAGACCAAGCAGAGAGGAGATGACAGCAGAGAGTCCCATTGCGTAGTCATATTGGGCACAGTGGAACAGTTTAGAATTGATATTCGGTTGCCTGCATCGAGTATGGGAGAGTGAGGATGGTCAATGCAAGAAGAAACTGATAGTTGTTCCCAGAAAGAGGATTCCTGAAGTGCTCAGCGAGCTGCACAATGGTCCAAGTGGAGGTCATCTTGGAATCACAAAGACACTCGAGAAAATTAAGCAGAGATTCTATTGGGTTGGTTGCCGTCAGTCGGTCACCAAGTGGATTGCCAACTGCGAGGTATGCAACAGAGAGAAAGGGCCCAAAACCAGAAGTCATGGCCAGATGAAGCAGTATATTTCAGGTGCACCATTTGAAAGGATCGCCATGGATGTCGCAGGTCCATTTCCTACTAGCAACCGCGGAAACAAATACGTACTGGTGGTTATGGATCATTTCAGTTAATGGCCAGAGGTATGCCCAATCCCAAACCAAGAAGCATAAGTGGAAGAAGTGGTTAAAAATGAATGGGTTGCAAGGTATGGTGTAACAATGGAGTTACATTCTGACCAAGGCAGGAATTTTGAATCAGCTGTGTTCCAAGAAATGTGCAAGAAGTTGGGCATTCGAAAAACACGGACAACTGCATTGCATCCTCAGTCCGATGGTATGGTGGAACGCTTCAATAGAACATTGGAGGAGCATTTAAGGAAAGTACTAGACAAGTGCCATAAAGACTGGGATACACACATATCGTTATTCTTGATGGCCTACCGATCGGCAGTACATGACACAACGCGCCAAACTCCCGCAAAGGTAATTTTTGGCAATGACCTTCGACTGCCAGCTGATTTGAAGTATGGGATAGATGCCGATACGGAGAAGAATGTCAAGAAATCCACTGGTGTCTTGGAAGAAGAGCTGAGAGAGATACACGATCTGGTAAGACAACGAGCAAAGATTATGAGTGACAAGATGAAAGCGAGGTACGATAAAGCAATTAATTCGGAAGGGTTTCAGGAAGGAGATTTGGTGCTGCTATACAACCCACAACGAAAAAAAAAGTTTGTCCCCGAAATTGTAGTGTAACTGGGAAGGCCCATACAAAGTTGTAAAACGGATCAACGATGTAGTGTACCGCATACAAACCATTGGAAAACCACGAACCAAAATGAAAGTGGTTCATTTGGAGAGGCTAGCAGCGGTTAAATCGAGAGATTTGTCTAATCGGGACGATCAGACTTAGGTGGAGGTCAGTGTTACGAATATTAGCAAAATTAAGGAGTGCTGCCGTCTCTAAGCCGATGCTAAGCAGTGACGTGAATGCACATCAATGATCCAATCATTATGTATCTACATAAACGAAACAATAACTGCGTCTACATATATGTATATATGTGGCAGATTGTTGTTCATGAAATCATAATTGGAGTGGACTTCTTAATCGACCAGGGCATCAAGATTGACATGCAAAGCAAGACGATGCGATATAAAAACATGGGTGTACCACTTAATTTCGGCTACGAGAGAGGCTACAACAGTAAACGAGTGCTGGTGGAAGAGAGTCAGCAAATACCACCAAAATCCGAAGCAGTCATCTGGGCAAAGATTGATTGAGATTGTGGGACAAACAAATTGTGGGTTGTCGAAGCAGCAAACAAATCAGCAGTAAACATACTTGTAGGAAAAACCCTGGCTATGACAAAACAAGATGGACGTATTCCGGTAAGACTACTCAATGAGTTCAAGTCTCCACTCAAACTGACTAAAGGAGCTATTTTGGGAAGATGCCAAAAGGCTGAAGTAGTTATTAACTTTGAACTGCTCCAGGAACACGTTTCAGCTAGTAATACTGATCTTTCAAATGATATCACGGCATGGACGCAGGGGCTAGATGAAGCATATCAGAGTAAGGCAAAACAACTGCTCCTAAAGTACGCGAACATATTTGGCCAGGATTATTCTAAACCAGGCCGCACCAACGTTGTGAAACATCAAATTGACACTGGAGATGCGAGGCCGATCTGTCAAGCTCCACGTAGTGTTCCACTTGCGAAGCGGGAAGTTGTGAGTAAAATCATTCAAGAAATGTGCGACACCGGTGTCATCGAACCATCAGCTAGTCCATGGAGCTCACCGGTAGTACTTGTAAAGAAGAAGGACGGAAAAATGAGGTTATGCGTGGATTACCGGAAGTTGAATGACGTAACGAAAAAGGATAGCTACCCATTGCCAAGAATTGACGACACTCTGGACTCGCTATCTGGTACGAAATGGTTTTCCACGCTGGACTTGAAAAGCGGCTACTGGCAAGTGGAGTTGAAGGAAGAAGATAAAGAGAAAACAGCCTTCAGTGTCGGTGATGGTCCTAGGCAATTTACAGTGAAGCCTTTTGGACTTTGTAATGCACCAGCTACTTTTGCGAGACTCATGGACCAGGTACTTAAAGGGCTACATTGGAAAACATGCTTGGTGTACCTGGACAACATCATCGTATTGGGCAAGAATTTTGATGAACATCTTAGAAACTTGGAGGAAGTTTTCCAAAGAAGAGCTGGCGCTGGTCTGAAGTTAAGTCCCAAAAAGTGTGCGCTGTTTAAAAAGGAAGTAAATTATTTGGGTCACAAGGTAACGACAGAGGGCATCTGCACTGCGAACGAAAAGATAGAGGCTGTAAAGGATTGGCCAAGGCCACAGAACCTACATGAATTAAGAAGTTTCCTTGGGCTGTGCACATATTACCGCAGATTTGTACCAAATTTTTCCAGCGTAGCCCATAGTCTCCATGAGCTTACAAAAAAAAATAAAGCTTTTGAATGGAAGAAGGAGCAAGAAGTGGCTTTCCAAACATTGTAGGAGCGTTTGTATACTGCCCCAATGTTAGCATATCCGATTCCAGGAGCAACATTTATTCTAGATACAGATGCGAGTGCATATGCTATAGGAGGCATTTTATCACAACTGGTCGATGGGTAGGAGAAGGTAGTTGCTTATTACAGCCGTTCGATTGTAAAACCAGAGAGGAACTACTGTGTTACGCGGAGAGAGCTGTTGGCATTGGTAGAGTACATTAAACATTTTCACAAATACCTCTACTGCCAGCAATTCCGTGTCAGGACAGATCACGCAGCGTTGAAATGGCTTCTGCAGTTCCGTAATCCGGAAGGACAATTGGCACGGTGGATCGAGCGACTACAAAGCTATGACTTTTCCATTGAGCATCGAAAAGGTAGTACCCATGGAAATGCCGATGCAATGTCACGAAGGCCATGTAGTTTGGAATGCAAGCACTGTTCAAAGGCCGAGGCTAAAGACGACATTATAGATGTCCGGCTAATGACTATATCGTGTACGGATGAATGGGACAAGGAACAACTAAAAAAGTGTCAGCTAGAAGATACAGATCTGTCACATGTTATGCAAGGGCTCGAACGAAACGAAAGACCAAGCAGAGAGGAGATGACAGCAGAGAGTCCCATTGCGTAGTCATATTGGGCACAGTGGAACAGTTTAGAATTGATATTCGGTTGCCTGCATCGAGTATGGGAGAGTGAGGATGGTCAATGCAAGAAGAAACTGATAGTTGTTCCCAGAAAGAGGATTCCTGAAGTGCTCAGCGAGCTGCACAATGGTCCAAGTGGAGGTCATCTTGGAATCACAAAGACACTCGAGAAAATTAAGCAGAGATTCTATTGGGTTGGTTGCCGTCAGTCGGTCACCAAGTGGATTGCCAACTGCGAGGTATGCAACAGAGAGAAAGGGCCCAAAACCAGAAGTCATGGCCAGATGAAGCAGTATATTTCAGGTGCACCATTTGAAAGGATCGCCATGGATGTCGCAGGTCCATTTCCTACTAGCAACCGCGGAAACAAATACGTACTGGTGGTTATGGATCATTTCAGTTAATGGCCAGAGGTATGCCCAATCCCAAACCAAGAAGCATAAGTGGAAGAAGTGGTTAAAAATGAATGGGTTGCAAGGTATGGTGTAACAATGGAGTTACATTCTGACCAAGGCAGGAATTTTGAATCAGCTGTGTTCCAAGAAATGTGCAAGAAGTTGGGCATTCGAAAAACACGGACAACTGCATTGCATCCTCAGTCCGATGGTATGGTGGAACGCTTCAATAGAACATTGGAGGAGCATTTAAGGAAAGTACTAGACAAGTGCCATAAAGACTGGGATACACACATATCGTTATTCTTGATGGCCTACCGATCGGCAGTACATGACACAACGCGCCAAACTCCCGCAAAGGTAATTTTTGGCAATGACCTTCGACTGCCAGCTGATTTGAAGTATGGGATAGATGCCGATACGGAGAAGAATGTCAAGAAATCCACTGGTGTCTTGGAAGAAGAGCTGAGAGAGATACACGATCTGGTAAGACAACGAGCAAAGATTATGAGTGACAAGATGAAAGCGAGGTACGATAAAGCAATTAATTCGGAAGGGTTTCAGGAAGGAGATTTGGTGCTGCTATACAACCCACAACGAAAAAAAAAGTTTGTCCCCGAAATTGTAGTGTAACTGGGAAGGCCCATACAAAGTTGTAAAACGGATCAACGATGTAGTGTACCGCATACAAACCATTGGAAAACCACGAACCAAAATGAAAGTGGTTCATTTGGAGAGGCTAGCAGCGGTTAAATCGAGAGATTTGTCTAATCGGGACGATCAGACTTAGGTGGAGGTCAGTGTTACGAATATTAGCAAAATTAAGGAGTGCTGCCGTCTCTAAGCCGATGCTAAGCAGTGACGTGAATGCACATCAATAATCCAATCATTATGTATCTACATAAACGAAACAATAACTGCGTCTACATATATGTACCATGTACGTGTACGAGCAGCGGAGTGCATAATTATCGGAAATTCAAGGAAATCCGTGATAGAATGACAGGTGAATACAAACAGCAAAGAAAATTGGAGAAGGTCACGAATCAAATGGAGTAAGAGATCCTACTAACCATAACTTGCATCATTAAGAATTTTCTGGCGTTTAGAAGCTGCGGTTGACCTAACAAATATGAAGGGTTAGCGCATAGGCATGAACAGTGAGGCGGTAGAAGAATGTCGAAGGCAGCTTACGAGTTTTGCTGCGAAAAAACTCCGCTACAGCAACCACCGGAAGGAGTTACTATCGTTTCCTACGCCGATGACTGCACAATAATGGTTACAGGCCCAGGCCCAGATATCGATGAGATTTGCAACAGAATAAGCGGCTACCTCCCTGATCTCTCCAGTTTTTTCGCCTCGCGAAACTGGCATTATCACCGAACTCCGCGACCTTATTTACAACATGGACGTCCCAAATTTCGACCATTCTGAACACCCACGTCGATGGCACTACGCTACCGAATATCCTACACCCCAAAATCTTGGGTGTGACAGTTGATCAGGATGTATATTTTGGTGGGCACGCAGCCGCAATTGTTCCGAAAATACAGAGCCGTAATAAAATCCTCAAATCCTTTGCTGGCAGTACTTGGGGAAAAGACAAAGAAACGCTCATTATCACATACAAAGCAATTGGCCCGCCGATTGCATGCTACGCGTCCACTATATGGTCGCCAAACCTAAAAACTAACCACTGGAAGAAGCTACAGGCCGGCCAAAATACCGCTCTCAGAATCGCCACGGGCTGTCTTCGTATGTCATCAGAACACCATCTACATAACGAGTCGAGAATACTCCCCATCAGAGAGAGAAATGAGATGCTAACCAAACAGTTCCTGTTGAATACTTAGAAACCTGGGCATCCCAACAGATATCTGATTGATGACCCAACACCGCCTAGGGGCTTAAGGAGTCATCTCCGTAAGCATTTTGAGGAAATGCGGCACCTGAGAACTCAGTCGTATGAAGCAAAAAACACAAGCAGGTCCTTGGTGAACTCCACAAACAGGCGTCGGACCTTTCTGCCAGGAATTGCCCGGTGAATCCAGTACTCAAAACACCGTACCCAAAACTTGCGGAAGAGGAACGCATATTCCCCAGGGAATCGCGAGTCACTCTAGTTCGACTTAGTTCTGGATACTGTAACAGGTTAAACTCTTACCTATCCCAAATCAACCCCGACATACAAAATGTATTCCCCGCTTGGAATGTGTCCCCACATGACAGCAATCATCTCTTTAATTGTAATGTGGAACCAACGCCTCTAACACCCCTTTCATTATGGTCCACGCTCGTTGAAACCGCAAGTTTCCTTAGACTCCCGTTAGAGGATATTGATGAAAATTTTTGATCGGTCGCAGCTGTTAGGTGGGGCGAGCACTGCTACAGCAACAACAACGGTAGGACGAGGTTTCTGCATACGTATGCGGCACAATGAAACAAACACACATAACTCTGAAAATGGCACTATATTGATACCTTTTTGCGACTTCTGGTACTTTTAACGAGAAACTAGAGCAGAAGAAGGGTAAATTCAATATCTCAATTAAATTAATTTGATTTTTAAATAAAATAAAAATAAAATTATTATGGTGCAAGTATTGTTTTTGAACGTCATCTTGGTTTTACAATCAGTTGCATGCTTTCTAAATATATATATTTGGGGCAGCCTACGTAAGTTTTTTACCCCACTTACGGTAAGTAAAAAAAATCATTTCATTTTACTTACATCATCAACATATAATTGCTCAAGAGTAATATTCAAGCGTTTACTGACGATTTTTTAATTGCTAATTCATTATTCAATTCTATATTATGGATATATATACTTTTTTTCAGAGATTATGAACAGATATAGCAATTACTCTAAGCTAAGGAATTAAGCAGCCTCTAGAAAAATTAATAATAAAGGAGTTAAGAAAAAAATAATAATTTGTACGTAGTAATATGGAAAAAAAGTAATTACCAATTTTGTTTTTATTTTTTTTTTACCTTCTAAACAAGTTTTCATTGAAATTTATCCTTTTTATATTACGTGTAATTTTACTATTTTTCTCATTTCGATTACAGTTTTTGTTAATTTTCGTTAGAAATGTACCCAGGTCAGTGACAGTAAATGACAGCATACACGCGTTGGGATTGTCATAGCTTATGCCATCTCCACGGTGAATTCATGTAGCAGCTTCTGGCCGTGGTCGTACTGATTCTCGTTTAGAAATGCAAAAGCTTAGAACGCGCTGCTGGTAGTAATATATGTATGTACGACAATAAGTCATTGAGTCACTAAAGTCATGACGCCAATGGGATTTGTAACTTTAGTGCTAAATAGTTGTCTGCTAACTTCTATATACAGTAAATGTGCATGTAAAAATTAAGGCATTGTATGTGTATGAGATTAGTCGCCGTCGTGATGCAATGATTGCAAGCTGATTTGCGCTCACTAATGACGACCCCATGGACTGCCGGTACAAATATTTGTCGTAGCAAATGAAGACGGCAAAAAAGTCAAAGAGCAATAAACTAAGTGAAAAATTATATATCTACATACATATGTTTGTAGCACATGGCAGTCACATTATTTAAGATTACTCATTACATTCCTACTATACAAACTAAATATTGCAGATTTTAAAATGTTTGTTGTAAATTTATGAGCAAAAAGACAACCTATTTTTTGTTATTTAAGATTCCACTTTATTTTACCTAATGATAGTTCCTAGCTGGCTTTCTTATTTTAGTATTCTCGTCCTAGATTGAATGAAAGAATTCATTGAATAATTGCTCTCTAAATAGATAAATCAAAATGCAAGGAGCTAATGATTTTTTGCAAACAGGAAATTTGCAAACGCTGCTTTTTTCTTTTATCACAATTTTTTGAAGAAATCTGCTTTGATTATTGAATGCTTTAAAGATTTTTGCTTTAGGCGTTAATAAGTTGCAAATGGCGATTAAAGGAAATAAGTGAGTCAAAATAAAGAGTGAATGAAAATGAGAAAATATGTGATTCATTATATAAAAATTTACTTAAGTGAAGTCGTAAGAGTAAATAATGTTTGCATTAAATTAAGTTCTGAAGAACGTAATTTTAAGTGCATCGGGAGGGTAGATGAAGCTTTTCTGTAGGGAAAGTCTCCAGTTTAAAACCGGTGGGCTTCTAGTACATTTGGAACCACTATTAGTTCGCCCTCTTTCTCTTTTACGTGCTTTAGCGATTGCAACATGGCGATGTCCTAGGCGATTGAAATTGTTCCAATTGCATTACTTTCCCATAATTCCGAAAAAGATGCAAAGAAGGCACCCCGTGGGGAAAATCTCTAGTTTGAACCGGGTACGTTTCTAGTACATTCGGAACCACTACTAGTTCAACCTCTATATCTTTTGCTTGCTTTGAAGTAGCGAGTGAAACATAGCGATGACCTAGGCGGTGGATATCGTTCCAATAACATTACTTTTTCCATGATTCCGAAGAAGATATAAAGAAGCTATTCTGTGGGGAAAATATCTAGTTTAAAACTTGTGCACTTGGAGTGCATTTGGAACCATTTTTCCCCTTCAGCCTCTATCTCTTTTACATGCTTTCAACTGGCGAATATAACATGGCGATGTCCTAGGCGGTGGAAATTGTCCTTATTGCACTATCATTTCTATAGCTCCGAACTAGATCCATATTTCCTTTGTAGAACTAGCAGATTTATTGGCACTATTTCAATAGTTCCCAACAAGTAAGCAAATTTACAATTTAAACCCAGTTCTTTTGTGGATACTATAAAAATGGCGGGACAGAAATTCTTCGTGTTGATTCTAGTACGATTTTATATTTTTGTTTCGATAGTTTGGAACAAGTGGGGAAGCCCCCCCCTAAGGCCCAGAAATTTTATTTTTCAAATACTTTACAGAACAAAAATTAAATATGCAAAGAAAACAAATATTCAAATATTCAATACTTAAAGTATTTGAAAAATAAAATTTTGTATGGAAAATCTTCAAGTCCAAGGTGTGCAAATGAAAATTTTCACTCTGTGCCTTTAAACGTAACATTTATTTACATTGTTGTTATTACGTTGTTTTATTAAAATTATATATGTATGAAATGTACACACCCAGTGATGATAAAAGTACAAAATAAAAAATACAAAAAGTATTTAAAACAGAATACATACATACTTTCGAAAACACTTTGAAATAGAAAGATTACATTTTGGTATTATTAAGCGCTGTACGCAGATGAAAAGCAAATATTGAAGACAAATTTTGCATTTTTCCTGAGCATGAAATAGCAGTAGGCACAAAACTTTGGCATTTCACGATGCATGGCAATTTATATATGAATACCGCTTTTATAAAAAAATTAATGAAACTTTTTGATACCATTTGATACTTTAGGTCCAGCTCTGAATCAGAAATTTATATCACTTGTTCTTGACTTCCCTAAATGGTAAGTATATTATAGAAATGATGGGAATTACAGTAAAAAATCGGTAGGGCAACACACAATCACCATCATGAATACTAACTTGTTATAATCTAGAGAATGATAGCCCCGCATCTGTTCAGAATATGATTGGCCATTTCTGAACCCTCCTATAAACAGAATATTTGAGGAACTGTGCAGTCTTTTAAGTGAGTTTCGACGTTCCCTTAAATCTATGTTCCTTTACATCACAGGCAAATGTCCCAAATGAAACTGTGAGCTTTGACAACCTTTACCGTTTATGTCTATCACAACTTCATTTCGAAGAGTACAAGTCAAGTTCCATTACCTAGAAATATACACAATTTTATAGATGCCACTGTGAATGGAAAATTGTAGCTTATTCTAAAATACTGTAAGCTCACAAAACAAGGAAAACTACTGCGATTTCATTTAAACTGAAGCTAATGAAAATAGAGGATGCAGTAAAACAAAAACTAACAACAAAATTAATAGCCACAACACTAACTCTATCAACGACAAGTAGAAAACCTTTGAAATGCAATAACCTTAACAGAAGCACTTTGCCAAGTATGAATCACCGAACAACTATTTCTACCGGCAAACAGCGTAACCACCGGGAGTGTAGAAAACTAACGCAACCGCAAAAGTTGTAACCAACAGTCAGAAACAGTTGGAAGTTTGACACACCACAACACCCACTCAGTCTAAGCTGTACTAGGTACCCTCGCCAACTTCCCAAGTAAGTTAACATCAAACAATTGACTTTTTAAACCAGAAGGCAGCAGCAGTAATGAATGCCAAATAATCAGTAGCTGTCAGGTGGTGGACCATAGAAATGCAGTTGTCGAGAAAATCTTCAGGGCATAAATGCAATGAGACCAATATAAAAGGAATGTGAACAGTGAAATAGTTTATTTGTGCCTTACTTGGTAATGGCTTTAATTTTTTAAATAACTTTGTTATATTTGTACTTTCGTTTGTATGTATGCGTTTCTGCATTTATTGCTATTCAGCTACTGCGTATTTGTTATTGCATTTGAAGTGCATTTGAGTGAGACTACTCGAGAGTGCTTATTGCTTCTATCAAATCCAGCATACTTAGTGTGTACATACATATGTGTGTTGCTGTGCTTATAATGCGGAGAGTGCGCTTTTGAAATGCAGTTAAACAATCAATAAACTATAACCTAGTTATACTCAGCGTGCTTTGCACACAGACTATATTAACTTTGATTGGATAACGGATGGTTGTACAGGTATGAAGGAATCGAGATAGATATAGATTTCCATATATCAAAATCATCAGTATCGAAAAAAAAAATTTGATTGAGCCATGTCCGTCCGTCCGTCCGTCCGCCTGCCTGCCCGATAACACGATAACTTGAGTAAATATTGAGATATCTTCACCAAATTTTGCAGACGAGCTTACCCGGACCCAGAATAGATTGGTATTGAAAATGAGCGAAATAGGATTATAACCACGCCCACTTTTTATATATATAAACTTTTACAAAACACAAAAAACCTGATTATTTATAAAATAATACACCTAGAATCTTGAAATTTTACTTGTGGACTAATATTGCGACTCTTGATAAAAATTTAAAAACATTTTTTTAAATGGTCGTAGCACCGCCCACTTGTGATAAAATCAATTTTACAAATATTATTAATCATAAATCAAAAATTGTTAAACCGATCGCAACAAAATATAGCAGAGAGGTTACCTTTTTCTATAAGGAATTCTTTGAAGAAAAATTAACGAAATCGGACCCACCAACTTTTATAAAAAAGATTTTTAAAAGGATAAAGGACGAATAAAATAAGCTATAAAAATAAAAAATAAATGTAAGGCGCAATAACCTCCGAAGAGTTCTAAGGCCGAGCTTCTCATCCAATTTGCGTCGTGCTCCTCTTGATTTTCCCTACAAATTGGCCGGACGGGACCTACATGTTTTATGCCGACTCCGAACGGCATCTGGAAGGCAGATGAGTTTTCACCGAGAGCTTTTCATCGCAGAAATACACCCGGAGCGCTTGCCAAACACTGCCGAGGGGCGACCCAGCTTAGAAAAATTTTCTCCTAATTGAAAAACCTTATGTCTAAAATTTTGATGTTGCTTTGCCCGGGGTGCGAACCTAGGGCATACGGTGTGATAGGCGAAGCACGCTACCATCCCACCACGGTGGCCGTCATCTATAAGCTATATCTTTGCAAAAAAGAGCTTTATATCAATGGTATTTCATTTCACAAGTGGATATATAACAATAAATAGGACAAAATTCAAATTAAAAAAAGGGCGTGGCACAGCCGCTTTTATGACTAAGCAATTTTCTATGTTTCGGGAGCCATAACTCAAAGAAAAATTAACGGATCGTAATAAAATTGCGTACACAAATTTTCCCTATAGCAGGAAATACTTCTAGAAAAAATGGGTGAGATCGGTTAAAGACCACGCCCACTTTTACATAAAAGATTTTTAAAAGGGTCGTAGACGAAAATAATAAGCTATATCTTAGTGAAAAAGAGCTTTATATCAATAGAATTTTACTTTCTAAATTGAACTATAATATTAAATTTGAAAACGACAACAAATTTGAAAATGGGTGTGGCACCGCCCCTTTTATGACTAAGCAATATTCCATATTTCAGGAGCCATAACTCGAAGAAAATTGAACATGTCGTTATGAAATTGTGCACGCATATTTTCATTATAGCAGAAAATATTTCTACTAAAAATGGACGGGATCGGTTAATGACCACGCCCACTTTTATATAAAAGAAATTTAAGGGGGTCGTACACTAGAATAATAAGGTATAACTTAGTAAAAAATAGTTTTGAATCAATGATATTTCACTTATCAAGTTTCATTGTAAGAGGAAACGGGAAGATTTTTTTTTTTTACGGTCGGTGCAACGTGTTATGTAGAAAAGTAATTTATCTGAAAGGAAATGTACAACTGAAGCTCACGCTGAGTATATAATGTTGGGTTCCACCCGAAGTTAGCCTTCCTTACTTGTCTTTAATTAGCAGTTCTTCTTAGTGAAAACTGGGTAGTCTTTAAACAACACAAGTTGCTACTTTTCAATACGTTGTTGTGATTTTTGCTATTTTCGGGTGTGCTATCCTAATGGTCCTTTGCCGGATATAGATACGTTACGTTCCGTTAACAAAGCACCATTAAGATACTAGCCCGACCATCTCGGGAAGATTAATACGACCACATTACACCTCCTAGGCCATCCCACCCTCCCCACTTGGTGTCGCCAGAGCCTCGCCTGCTAAATATGTGTATGAACGATTTAAACTCATTCCAATGTTGGTGCGCAATAAATTTACTAGCTTTAAATTGCTCTAAATTTAAGTAAATGACATTTCACCGGGTGAACCCAGTTTTGAATCCTCATACACCCCTGAATCCTATGGCACACCTTTGGAGCGTATAACTATTGCAAATGATTTAGGTGTTCTTTTTGATCTAAAACTGAGTTTTAACATGCTTATTTCATCTATTGTCAACAAGGAGTTTGGTGCACTTGGATTTGATAAAAGGTGGGCTATAGGGTTTGATGACCCGTACCTCAATAAGACTCTCTACACATCGCTGGTCCATTCAATAGTTGAGCATTGCTCGTTCGTTTGGCGTCATATCCTTCAAAATCATATAAATCGTATAGAGTCTGTACAAAAGCAATTTCTGATATTTGCATTAAATTCGGCACGGGACGAGGCAATAAGAAACGTTTTCAAGGTAACGCAATATTTTCTAGAAATCTTATGGTACTAAATGACATATAACTATCTATTATATAAAACCACTTTCTATCAAAAAAGGGTAAAGGAAGCACGCGGAGAAGCCAAGGGTTTGGTTCTTGGTCGCGATGTCTGGAATATTTTTTTGAACATGTCAAAAAGCACTTTCTGCTTTGATTTTGGGAACGACTTTGTAAGCTGTGATAAAAGCACTATGCAAATAAACATGCACAAAATGAATATATGATGGGCTGGTCACGGTCTCCAGGCAGCATTAGCAAAACATCATCATCGCAAACAACGGGATGTCCTGCATCAGGAATAAGGAAATCCACTTAAACTAAATATTTTGGGTAGAGTCTGGCAGTAAGCTCATCTTCTTGGCTTCGCACTCAACAGGGCAACACAACTCCGGGTTCTGTACAATAAAATAACGAAAGCATCGACCGAACTCACCACGATACAACGAAGATGACGATGCAAATAGATATGTCTCATCGCACGGTATTGGCAGATACTGTCATATCTTATCTCTGAGGAAAGAAAAATAATTTATAACAGAGGATTGGAAGCGAGCAGAGCTGCTGTTGCGATAGAGGTGAGAGAAAAGTTTATTCGACGCTGGTAACACCAGTGGAGCAATAGAACTGTAGAAAAGTTAGTTAGCTATATAATTCATTAAATGAGCTCAGGGTTGAAGCGATCTCACGGAAAGCACCCCATTTCTAGCTGTGTACTTCTGAAAATATCTTCACTGAACAAGGCAGGTCTGTACTGCGGAAATTTGGGCGCGACATCTTCTTCGAATTCGCTCATTTCGCGACCCATACACAGGCAGTGTCCTCAGCAATGCGATCTGCAGAAGCTAGAGATGGGAAACGATTAGCAGATATGTTAGACTTCTCAGAAAACCAGAAGATTGATGCCTAGCCAATTTGCGCGAGAGTAGCCATGAAGCTCAGGTATCGTGTACCATTACCCGAAGTAATGTTAAATTCTGTCCTAGGTACGGGGAGTTCCAGGGGTCGTCGGAGGTTTGGTTTTGATGGATAGCCCTATAAGGAAGAAGTTGATCGGAGAGTGTTGGGTTAGACTTAAAATAACCAGCTCAGTGCACTAAATATTTTGTTTTCCCTTTGGTTCAATGATTCTCATTAAAATAGTGCTATTGAATATAAGGCAATAGTTTTGAGTTCTACCTCATTTAATCAAAGTGTAAAGATAATTCTTAATTCTCTTTCATTAACATACATTTTTAATAATTGTATGAATTAAACAGAAAAAAATATGTTACGTTTTATATTTTGTTTTCACATGAGTTGTTTATTCACTCTTTATGCCCACCGTAGACATTTTAAGGAGCCACGCAGTCACAACAAAAGTGAATAAAAATTTCTTTTTATTTTAATTACACCAAATATTGTGCAACTTATCACCAGAAAATTAAGTTCTTGTTTGCTTCATAAAAGCCATGAGTGGATCACAAATATTCTCAAAGCCCGGGCATATACTTATGCTAATTAGTAATTAAAATTTTCGCATCAATTTTATGCCGAGCCAACGAATGAAAAATATGGAGCGCCCATTCGTGTTATCTGAGAGCTCCATCATATATCACAAGTACTACATATATACTAAAGAACTGCCTAATTACAAAGTACACTTATTTCCTGTTTCCTTTTTTCAACTCACATTCACATAATATACATTTTTTGCAGTGGATAAGCTAAAACTACATTCTCCCACTGCAAAGAGAGGTGCTACCTTCCCTGGCTATCGTAAATGTCAAAACACTAAATAAGCATGACAGCCTGACAGATATAAAGTCGACCATAAAATTTCTAGGTGGTTTTTAAAACTCATTTCTTTTATAGTAAGTCGTACTAAGAGTTTATTATGTCTATACCTATAACTGTGTGCATGTGGAAATATGTTATTTCAAAAAGTATGTGTTAAACTACGATTTTTACTAGCTCAAACAAAAAAGAAGTGCAAATATGTTGACCCAGTTTTTATTGTCGCATAAGCGAACGTTTAGCCTCAATGCACCCACGAATAAAACTGACCTCACTTATTCACCTAAGTTTGAACACAGATGAGTGCCATTTACCCATAACCCTTTCGGATATTCTCATTTTGCTCTTTAATAGCATCTACATATATACGATCAAGCTTGTTTTCACATATAAAAACAAATCGTCACATATAGTAAACAAATATAGATATATTTATGCAGGGTCATAGCTATGCTTAGCTGAAGGGTGGGAAAATATTATAAGTGAGAGATATTGTGGTAAAAAGGAAACATACTGATTTTATGTAAATATGGAATAGGCTTATTATGGTGAGAAATCTGGACTAAGAGTATTCAAAAACAACGGAAAAATTTGAGTTAATATTATATAAATTTAATGAATTACATTTGACTTTATGTGATATATTTGTGAAGATTTTGATGTATAAACAATTTTACTCACGGTATTGGTAATCCTGAATGTAAGGATAACTGTAAGTGTTACACTTTATATAGGATATACATATGTAGATTGTAAATGGCGGAGTAAATAATACAATTATATTGTATGGGGTAATGGAGAATATAAGAGTTATGGTCACTACACTGTAGCGTAATAAGGGAACAATGTACGACGTGTTGCTATGAGCAAAATAACACAGCGCCATCACCTATGTATAAATTAAAGTTGCACACATAAGCGCGACGATATATTTACAATGCTGTTTTGCTGAAAACCAAGAGCCATAGAATATTCACAATAACTAAATACGTGGTGAAGTATTCAGGTTAAAGTAGAAGTTTCTTTCTTCATTTTTTTTTTTTTTGGATGTAATATCTTTGTACATTCTTTACATAAATATATATGACATAAAAGTGAAAGCAAAAAAAAAAAAGAAAAACAAAATTTAATAATTAATATAACATAAAAAACTGAATAAATTAAAATTTAATAAAAGATAATAATGAACAAAATAAGGTAAAACAAAACACTATACAATAAGTAGAAAAAAATCTAACAAATTTAAATGAAATTTAATCAAACAATTAAAAAAAAAAAAATAAAAATAAAAAAAAAGACCAAGATAAAAAAAACATAAAATGAAATGAAATAACATAAAATTAAATAAAATAATTTATTTTATTAAAACTATATGAACTTGTCTCGCTAACTAAATACAGATGATAAAAAAATGAAATATGTTATGAATAAAATCAAACGAAATAAGATAAAGAAAAATAAAAAAAAAATAATATAAAATTAAATAAAGTTAAATAAAAAAAAAAACAATTGTTTTTGTTTTTATCGGCCTATTGATAAATGATTCAAAGTTCGATTCGAGCTCAAGGCCAGAACAATAATTTTTTTCTAATTATAATTATTGTTATTTTTTAATTTTTCTAAATTGGCAAAATTGTATTTTGTTTTTGGAATTGTAAGTAGACAATTTTTCAGACAACCTGCCATAGCTGCGCAGATTTTTCAAATTTAGAAAAATTAAAAAATAACAATAATTATCATTAGAAAAAAATTATTGTTCTGGCCTTGAGCTCGAATCGAACCTTGAATCGTAAAAAAAAACAAAGTAAATAAAATAAATAAACAAAAATTAAATGCAAAGATTGCTATAAAACAAAATTAAGTTAATAAAAAAAGTTAGGAAAATAAAATATAAAAAAAAAAAAAATAAACTGAAATGAAATAAAAAAATGTATTTAAATAAAAAAAGGACAATAAAATAAAAAAATTAATATATTTATTTAAACTAAATTAATAAGAAGTCAACTAAATTGAATTAAATTAAATAACATATATAATGAAGTGAAATTGAATTAATAAAAAAATTATATAAAATAAAATAAAATTGAATAAAATGAGGCTGAATAAAAGTGTAATAAATTAAACTTAGTTTAATAAAATAAAACCGATTTTTAGTAGATGATTTATCTGTTTGTTATCGAAAAGTTTATGAATTTTAATCGAAAAAATAAATAGTATAAATATATTACAGATTTGTTATTGGATTTTTACCAATTTGTTATCGAAAAGTTATCGATTTTCTATCAAAAAGTTGTCGATTGCTTACCGAAAACTTATTGGAATTCCATTTAATGGATATCAATTTGTTTTCGGCACCTTATAAATGTGTTGTCTGATGTACCAAATTCGTTATCGGCATGTTGTAGAAAAGTTATATATTTCATTATCAAAAATATATCAACTTACATACAATCGAAAATGTATCGAATTTGTTAATGACATGTTACCGATTTGTTAAATATGACTCACCTATGAAACAGATACACAATAAACTTCAATACAAAATCGATTACAAATGTGTAATCCTTCGATAAAAAATCGACAAGAAACCAACAAGAAGGCGATGACAAACTGATAACAAATCGATAGTCATCTAATAATAAATCTAACACTAAATGATAGTAGTTCACCATCAATAAGAAACATATAAAGCAACAGTTACTTGCAGGCATCGGCTGTTAGCGATAAGAAGTCAACAAAAATATTCTCAAAAAGCCTAAAACTTTTTGTTTCTGGAATACTTAAAGAAATAAGCTTTCAGACGTACACCTGTATATTTACACATCGAACTTCACGACCACGTGATACGCATGCGTTTTTTCTAATATACACTTTACACTTTGAGAAATTCAGGACCTGATTTTATACACGGCTCTGTAAGTCTGTACAGTGTTAAGTTATTGAGTGGACACCGAGGTTGGATTTGCTGGTGCTGACATACTGTTTCATGATAACGTTGTGCAATATGGCACCAGCAACACTAGACTTCACTGAATCATGAAGCCGCAACCAAAACCAGGAAACATTTTATAAATTTATAGTCTTAGCTGAAAAAATAAAGATTTAGTGAACCAAACACACCCATATTGGGGTTTCCCTTTGAAATAGCAGCCCAACTCAATGTTATCAGAAAAGAGTAGCTTTAACCTCACAAAATGGAACATTGGAAATCTTCAGCTACATCAAAATACTTGTTTCCCTGTTGAAAAGTGCCTTAGCAGAAAAAAGTGACATTACAAGTTTAGTTAGCATATAAAAACCTAAAACAACCGATTTGCTTGCAAACCAAGCCACTATTACTTCAAAATGTGCTTTTGGGCTTTTATTGGAGAGAAAGTGGTTATTCAAAATGGGATATTCGGAGCTAAATTGGGGTTTCCTCCTTACCTCCGCTGCTTCTAACAACCACCGGAGCCATGTGCGTTTAACCAAGCGTCGTAATCAACATTATCTCTAAAAGCCTAACTCAATGCTTATTGCGAAAACAACTCAACTAATAAAAAAAAAAATTTATTTTATTTTGTAAGAACAACCCAACTAAGGTTTGTTAAGGCAGCAATGACTAGATGTGATATGCGTGTTACGATATGCGGTGTAATGCCATACGAAATATTGAGATATGATGATGTTAGTATGATGCACGCAATTTTGAAATGGTTTATTGTGAGACGATGTGGCACAGTAAGCATGTATGGTTTGATATGATATGGTATATGACTTTTTTCGCGTTTCCAAAAAGAAATTGTTTTTAGCATCTGCAACTGATTTGATGTGACTTGACTTGTTGTGATATTATGCTTTTATCTTACTGTTTTATGATATTATGTGGGATGGTTTGGTTTGTTGCTACGATACTTTATGAGATGATATGGTGAGTCCTGTAAAATATTGCGTTATTTTAGTATTTTTTACATAATAATCATGAAAATAATAAGTTAGTGTGATGTGATGACGATGATATGTGATGCAATATGATTTGTTTCGTTTAATTTTAATTATTCTCATAAAGCAAGCTTCCCAGATGATCGGATTATGGGGCTGTATTTGTTACTCTAATACAAAAACAAAATACATTAAACTGATAAACTGACAGTCATGGTGATGTGAGTTTTAGCTTGTGCATGTTAACTATAAGGATTTTATGTGATATGATTCAATACTGTAAGGATTTTATGTGATGTGATTCAATACTATACAACTAAAACTAGATCATGTGATGAAAATGAGCGTCAAATAAAATGTTACTTAGAAGCTTTTTATATGGAAGTATGTAGAAGACAATGTTATGATGGGATGATCATTTCAAGTGACGTATATTTCACTTAATATTTAATTGACTTCTAAACACGCCAACTATATTTTTGCTTTTGTATGTTTTTGTGTTTGGCAGATGTAGGTAATGTGGTGCAAGAAAAAGTTGTGTGACGATAACTAAAATAAGTTCAAGTGATAGTGAGGTGTTTATTGAGTGTCGTGAAAAAATAGGCATCATGCGATTCTAATTACGCAAGAAGCGATATGATTTTAGGTTGTGGAGAAGTGTATGCATGAAGTCATTAGGTATAGATGAGTCAGGCACTTCGGAATAATAACCTTTTTTAAAATGAACTTGCAGTAAAATTAGCTTTGGTTGAACAGAATCTTTGGACATATTTGAAAGGTATCTTCAGACACCACTTTCTCATCCCTTTTGAACATCACTGCGTTTGCCGATGCATACTGCAGATGCAAAAATATTCCTATTTTATATGCAAAACACAGCCACTTTAGTAGCTTTTGTTTTCATGCAACCAGCTTTGAGTGTGGACAAATATTAGCTCGTAGTATTTTATATGTATTTATTGTTGGTGCTTTGCAAAAGCTCAGTATATACCAGTAACTGAAATGAATTAATATATATTAGACTGGGTCGATTTATTAACCGATATCGCGCCATCGATTCTTCGATAGGATTTGGGCTCAGGAAAATAAGTTCCACCACCCATACCCAAAAAAATAATTTTCGAGCTTGCGAAATTTAATTTTTTTTACTTTTTTCGACTTTCATTTTTAAGGTTTTTTTCATGAACAACTAAAAAATTTTCACTTGATTGTAAAATTTTCATGTACACCCTGTCCGGCCCAAAAAAATATTTTTTTCAAAAAGCTGTTATCGCCAACGTTTTTAGAGGAAATTTTTGGGTCTGATAAGATATACATATGAACAATTTTTAGTAGATCATGAAAAAAACATTAAAAATCGAAGTAAAAAAAAAGTAAAAAAAAAAAAATGAAATTTCGCAGGCTCGAAAATTATTTTTTTGGGTATGCGTAGTGGGATTTTTTTTCTGAGCCCAAATCCTATTGAAAAATTGATGCCGCAATATCGGTTAACTTTCGCCCATACAAATCGGCCCATCCTAATATACATAGTTAAATACACAAATAAAATATGGCAATAACATACCTGGGGTAATTCGTTGCCTAGGGCACAGTTGTGGTTGAATGAAAATTTTCAATAGACTGTTAAATACTATAAAGAGTATGCGCAAACAGACACGAAAAACAAGGAAAAAAAAAAAAAGCATTTCATCTCAAAACATAATACATACGAAATAAAGTTTTAAACATGATCTATATTACAAAGTGGCAATTTCGGTGAATGAAACTGAAATTTGTGTCAAATAGGATAACACAGTGTCCTGCTAGCCGTTAATATTAACAAATAAACTGATCTGCTTGTTTTTAAATGTAATCATATTTCAGGTGAAAATGAAAAACTTCAAAGAGAAAGAAGTTTTTGAAGAAAAAGGAATAGTTCGGAGCAATTGGCAGCATAGTAAACAGTTTTCTTGGTTTTTACATGGACAAATTTGACCACAGAATTTACCATATTATAAAAACGGGTTGTCAAATAACGCCAAATGCATTGGCCGTCCGGTCCGAGAAAGGACAATTAAATTTTCCAATAAGTCAAAACGGCACTTGCCTAATGGTATGGCAAATTTAATATTAAAATGTAGTATTCGCATAATGTTCTGTAGATTTCAACTAATACCACCCCCTCTGCCATTCCAATTTGACAGTCAACAAGAGGAAATTAGAACAAAAAGACAGTTCGATGTACATAGTAAATAAGGAAGTCCCACACGTAGTGTGTAGTTTTGTAGTTTATGGGTTGTAAATTATGGTTATTATTTTTATAAAATTTGGTGAACCACGCCTAAAGGACTCATGAAAATGCACGGATAATTTCTGGAGGAAAAATATTTTTCATTCCTCTGTTAATAGGATCATACACCTCTTTATTTACTTTTAACATATTAACCCATTTTTTAAATTAGATGTTGTCATTGCATTCTATGTCGTAAGTATTCAAGCCATCCTCCAAAATAATAAGTTTGCTTACTAGTGTTTCCAGTTCAATCAAGTTGTAGCCTCGCCTAATTTGGCATTGTCACTGACGAAATCTACGTGGGCCGTGTAGATGACAAAATTATTGGACAACACCTTTAAATAAATTACGCTACCGATTTCCTGATACCAGAAAATATTAGTTCTCTCAGTTTTTTCGCACACGTAACCGCTATGGCATCTTATGTACAGAACCACTACAAAAATTTTAAGTCGCTTTAATTTATATAACATAATCCATTAAAATTTAACTCTAACAGACCAAAGTATATACTGATAAATTCTTATCACAAATAAAATTATGGTAAGATAGAGAGAAATAAACAGCAAAAATCAAAAATTCTCCAATAAAGAAACAAAAAGCCACTTTCTAAATTTCGAAGAATAGTTGAAGAATTTACTGCTTGGCTACTACTGCATTCTGTAATCGATATGAAAATGAGCAATTTGCCAAAAGTAAATGAAACTTGTTGTATTTACCTTTGATCAATCAAACTCCGAAGTAGTGTGCCAACTTATATTGAAATACCTTTACTTCTTTCCCTTTGTTTTTAAAAGTCTAAACTTTTGAAGCTAAGATATTTTATTTGAACATATATACCTACATATGTGTATTGGAATGGTCGAAAAATTAAAAGTCGTTTTTTTTTTAATATACCCTAGAAAATCATGTTAAGAAGGCTCCCACAGGTTTCATGGTTATATATGGTTATAACTTATTAATAAAAGCTCGCTCTATCCTTACAGGATTAGAGCTTTAAAATTTTAACATAAATATTTGAAAGTCATTTTAAAATAATTTAAGAGAGTTGTTTTACTAAAGACCAATCAAATGTACATATACTAACATATTCTTCCCCTCCTGGGGGTACCACTGCGCATACGTAACATTTTATTTTAATTTTGCACTAGCTGCTTGTTGTTGGTACCCGTTAAAGTCCCTATCAAACCCGACGTACCACAACGGCAAAATATCCGTAATAATAATAATAAAGTGCTATCGGATGTAAAGAAATGTGCCTTTTGCCGGCAATATTTAAAGCATTCCTTGGTTGACAATTCTAAACGGTAGGCCATCAGACACGCACATAAACACAAACATAGCGCATCTTCTATTCTCATCACCGCCATAAAAAAACATCCAAATAAGTAGGCCTAGACGGTATAGCCATGCCGATGCTTAAAAATTTGGAAACGGGAGATTGTGTCCTACTCCGATGACTGCGCGATAGTGGCAGATCCACCCATTGATGAGCTATGTAAAAAAATAAATGACTATCTCCTATATCTTCGAGTATCTTCGCCTTCCAAAATCTGACACTGTCCCCGACAAAATCATCGACAAGGTTATTTATGACATGGATACGGCAAATGTCGACCATGTTGGACATTCACGCCGATTGCATTACGATATCGACTGTCTTACATCCAAAAATACTGGATGTTACGTTCGATCAGGATCTAGGTTTTGACGAGCATGCATCCACAATTATTCAAGAAATATATAAAATAAAATTTTTTGACTCATCTTAATATCTAAAAAAAATTGTACTCATATTAGTTGTTTCTATTGTACTACTAGTTTTAACTTTTCATATCTGTAAACTTTTCTGCTCATCACATACAATTATCTAAGCAATATTCTGTCAAAATATTTACACAAACTTGTCAAAAGCGCACCAAAACGAAATGATTTTTGCAAGGAACAACATATTTATCAAATATACACACAAAACCCTACTCACATTAGAATTCATATATATGTCCATAGAAAAATTTTGCTTGCTCACTGCTGTACCGGCCAGTCATTTGACATTTTACATCTGTTTGTGGTTAAAATTCTTGTCATGTTTGTAAAGATGGTTTAATCAAAATATTTTCAAGCAAAAATTATTCTTTTAATATAAATTTAAATTGACATAATTGGTTAAAGAATTCAAGATAGTTCCTTTTTTTATACATAAACAACAGATTAATTAATTAAATTTCTCCTGAAAGACAAGTGTCCGTAAGTCACAAAGCAATAAATTAGAAACGATTTTAATTCCTAATTCATGCCCCTACACAAACTTGTTTGTTAGTAATCAATAAATTTGTTAAGTTCCACACGAAAACGCAATATCAACAAAATACAAAATTCAGATAAAATAAAAGTAGTGATATAAACCTATACCTAAGTTCCAAAGTCACTTGGAAATACTTGGCGGTTTATTCATTGCGTAATAAAACCGAGGCGAGTTTTGTTTAGAAAGATTGTGTTCAACGACGCTTTCGGGCCGTCTTAACATTTCTAATCACTTTCCTTTTTCACATGTAGAACAAATTCTGAAATGCAGACAACTTTCCGTTTTTGTGTCTGGACTTAAAAAAACACTAATTTCGATCGCATCTTAATTAAACAAAACACACAAAAATAAAAAATAAAAAATAATTAAAAATTAAAATTAATTAAAAATTAAAATCAATAATTCAGACAGGTGGCTTGAAACACACCTTTATGCCGTGGGATAGTTATTAATTTGTTGTTCTGAATCACGTCGTTCCCAACAGCATCACAAATCTATTAATTATGACTCACTGATGCTCGAAGTCGAAGCCCTTCTTATAAAATATTTATAATTCAAAATTAAAATTAAAATTAATATTAAAATTAAAATTATAAAAAAAAAAAAATTTTGTTAAAACTAAACCTAAAATTAAAGTTAAAATTAAAAATTGTTTTTGTTTTATCGGCCTATTGATAAAGAATTCAAAGTTGGGTTCGAGACAAGAAAAATAATTCTTTCTTTAGTGATGATTATTATTTTTTTAACTTTTCTGTAATTGAAAAATTGTATTTTGTTTTTGATATAGCATGTAGCTGTTAAGTAACTGACAATAAACAAATCCAACATTATCAGTGATTTGAAACCGATGGCTCAAAGCTGATTAAATATTAGCACCCTTGGAAATGGGTCTATCGACGCAGCTATGGCAGGTTGCCTGAAAAATATTTTACACACTATTCCAAAAACAAAATAATATTTTTCAATTATAGAAAAACTAAAAAAAAAACAAAACAATATTTACCACTAAAAAAATTATTGTTCTGGCCTTGAGCTCGAATCAAACCTTGAATCCTATATCAATAGGCCGATAAAACAAAAAAAAATATTTAAATTTAAAATTCAAATTTGAATTAAAATAAAAAAACTAAATTAAAATTAAAACTAATATTAAAATCAATATTAAACTTGAAATTACAATTAACATTGTAAATTGAAACTAAAATTGCAATTGCAGCTAAAAGTAAAATATATTTACCATTAAAACTGCAATTATAAAATTTAAATTGTAATTAAAATTAAATTAAAATTAAAATCAAAATTTAAAATATGTCAAAAAAATATAAATTAGAATTATAATGAAAAGTAAAATTGAAATTTAAGTTTCAAATTAAAATTAAAACTTTAATTAAAATTAAAATTAAAACTAAAATAAATATTTAAATTTTAAAATATTAAAAATTATTATTAAAATTAAACCTGAAATTGAAATTGTAATAAAGTTTAGTTAAAAATTGGGTTTCTTTCATAAATGTAATACTCCCATATTGCTAATGGAAAATGCTCGCTTTTGAATTCGAAATCAAAACAAGACAGCCTATTAAATTTTTGTGATAAGTGTGACAAGAAAAAATTAAAATTTAGTTACATTCGATTTAATACAAAAACAAAAACGATTAAACAGCAATATATCGGCACTATGATAGTTGGGAATGTACCCAGCCTTTTGTAGCAATATAGTAGTACTAAATATATCTTGTTTATTATTTCTCGTTAAAGTTGACTAAAAATTATACAATTCACTATTTTTGATATATTTGAATTTTAAAAATCGATTCAATGACGAATCGTAAACTACGATATGGCACAATATATTTTCCCCTTTTTAAACTTTCTGGTGTTTGATTAAAATCGTTTAAAATAAAAAATTGAAATTACAACTAAAATTATAATGTAAATTGAAACTAAATTGCAATTGAAGTTAAACTGAAATATATACCATTAAAACTGCAATTAAAACTAAAATTAAAACTGTAATTAAAATTAAAGTAAAATTAAAACTAAAATCGAAATTAAAATTATACAAAAAAAAAATTTTAATTAGGATTTAATTTAAATTTAAATTTAAAAGTCGATTTCGATCACGGATCGTAAAATGCGATCCGGCCCAACATATTTTCCCCTTTTTAAATTCTCTGGTTTTAATTCAAATCTTAATATTCAAATTAAATTTAAAACTAAAATTAAAATCAATATTAAACTTGAAATTACAATTAACATTATAATGTAAATTAAAACTAAAATTGCAATTGCAGCTAAAAGTAAAATATATTTACCATTAAAACTGCAATTATTAAATTAAAATTAATGTAATATTAAAATTAAAATCAAAATTAAAATTATATTAAAAAAACCAAATAAAAATTTTAATGAAAATTAAAATTGAAATTTAAGTTTTAAATAAAAATTTAAATTTAAATCAAAATAATACATAAAAGTAGAAATAAAGGTAAAAGTAAAATAAAAGTAAACTTTTTAATTAAAATTAAAATTTAAAAATAAAATTAAACTTATAATTAAAAGTAAAACTAAAATCAAAATTTTAATTTTAAAATACTAAAAATTGTTAATAAATTTAAAGTTGAAATTAAAATTGTAATAAAGTTTAGTCAAAAATTGATTTTCTTTATTAAATAAAAAATAAATGTAAGGCGCGATAACCTCCGAAGAGATCTAAGGCCGAGCTTCTCTTCCAATTTGCGTCGTGCTCCTCTTGATTTTTCCCTACAAATTGGCCGGACGGGACCTACATGTTTTATGCCGACTCCGAACGGCATCTGCAAGGCAGATGAGTTTTCACTGAGAGCTTTTCATGGCAGAAATACAATCGGAGCGCTTGCCAGACACTGCCGAGGGGCGACCCCGCTTAGAAAAATTTTTATGTTGCTTTGCCCGGGAGTTGAACCCAGGGCATACGGTGTGATAGGCGGAGCACGCTACCATCACACCACGGTGGCCGCCACCGTTAAAATTGACTGACAATTTTACGATTGATCATATTTTAAAAATCGATTTCGATCGTAAAATGCGATACGGCCCAACAAATTTTCCCATTTTTAAATTTTCTGGATTTTGATTAAAACTATTTAAAGCTACCAATACCTAACGGGCACACTTTCTCTCCAAACTTTTGCTTACCTGTGGTCGTAATCACTCGTCCGCAAACCTGTTTTCAGCAACATTTAACAGCAGGCAGCAGTGAAACTCACCTATTTATTAATTTTTATTTTCGGTATTAAGTATGTTTGATTGAGTCTAGTGGCGACAGGGTCTTAGATATACTCAAATCCAGTTATGAGCCTTCAACTTTTGACGGGATTTGAGTTATTCAAAAAAGGAGTATTTTTAGGTCGAATTCGATAGCATTGATCAAAAATAATTCTTGTGATAATAACTGTTTTTTCCCACAATTGAAAGTTAAGTTTTTTAATTTCGAATAGAGGAAAGAAGTTTTTATACACCCGACATATTCACCAGCCTACTGATTATAAGGACTTAGCAATCCTTGAAATCGATCTCTCTACGCGGCCATGGCAGGTGTCAGAGAATTTATTTATTCTATTAAATTAAACAAAAAAAGATAACAAAAAAATTAAAAAACAATAATTACCACAATATTATTTTTAATGCCATGAGTTCGAATTCGCATCAAAGGATCTTAACTAAAAGACCGGTAAAAAATAAAATCGAAGTAAAAAAGTTATAATTTTAATCCTATTGTGATTTAAAGTTCGAAATTACTAAAATTTTTTTTTTCAGAGTAATCACTGAATTGATTTTCTCTTACCACACACCTTATCACTATATACAACTCATACTTACATATATGCGAGTTATGCATAAATGAGTGAAAAGCACCTGAAAACCAAATGCCCAAAACTCCACGACCATAGAAATTCAACTACCAAATACTAATTTAACAATGCGGTACAATTTCTTAAGTGCCAGAAAATATATAAAATAATTCACAACCAAACAAATGCCACAGAAACAGTAAAACTCACCCATAAAATTTACACCTTACATAATTCTTATTAGTTAATGTTGCTGCAATAAGATTTAAGCTCGAGTTAGGCCGATACTCCATGAGAAATAAAACTTTCTTCAATTTCTTGTATATAAATAGGCAAGTTAAAAGTTGCGTACCCCTTTCACGGCCAAAGCCAAACTGTTGGATATAAACAATTGTATATGTATCGATAGGTCTTATAAAAAGGCACCGCGAGCCTTTGAAAAAGTTTCAAAAGCTTAATGTAGCGAGTCAAAATTAATTAAAAAATTACACTACTAGAAATGTCAAACACGATTTAAACTAGAAAATAAAAGAAAAGAAAAGAAAAGAAAAGAAAAGAATAGAAAAGAAAAGAGAAGAAAAGGGAAAGTATAAATAAGTAATAAAGCGATACATGGTATATAACCAACCAATCTATTTATACAAAAATCAAATTAAGTGTGTGTTCCCTATAGAAACGTATCTCCCACACTTCAATCATCACCAAATTTTTGCTACAGCTTCTTTCTTAAGACGATTGTTTTTCATATTTCAGAACGAGGAGCTTTAAATAACCTTTTTTTTCAATTCCACGTGCGCCACTGGGTGGTCCGACAAATTTTGTATGTCAGCAAAATTTACTCATACGCTATGTACGTACTTAAGTGCGGAACTTATGTCTGGTCAGAGCATTGAATTCACAAAAAGTTAAAGCGATTGCACTGAGTGATTTAAAACTTTTATTAAATTTAAGCTAAAATATTTTGATTAAGTTATGAGATTTTGAGTATCAATTGTGTGTGGCAAAATAAAATTTGAAAAATAAAGCAAAGAATTATAAATTAGAGGAACGACGGATCTAAGAAAGAAGAAGGAGAGAGGTAGAGCGTGTAAAAAAGGAAGAGGGAGAGATAAGGAAATTATAAAGAATGAGAAAAACTTGGAGATACATTTTGAAGAAAATCAATAAAATCTTATATACTGATTGCTTTAACTTGAGTAACGGCAACGAATACGTTAAAATACACCTTCTTAGTATTAGTATCCGCCCAACCCGAGCAACCCCGGGTACCCTGCTAGTTTTTTATAAAGTTGATCAGCGAGTTGCTTGACTTTTCCATCTTATTTCTTATATAAAATATCTTATAAACGCTTATACGCATTTTTGTTGCCTACTCTAATAATAAGTATGTATTAGTAGAAGCAGAATGTTAAAACAAAACTCCAAAGAATACGAACTAAAGCAATGTAAAAATTTTAAATACCGGTAACTTTGAGTTGGAAATAAGAATGCTCGTGGATGAGTATGAAAAATTTGTACTGGTTAAAGTAATAATGCAAAGAAAAAACTCCCGTAAGAAAGTGCTGTTAAGAGAGCGCGTTACATTTAATCCACCAAATCCCTGGAACTTAAAGTAAATAAATCATAATTTATTCATCAATTTCGTGACTGTTCTTAGTTGCAAAGTTGCAAAAGGAAATGTTTTGAGGAATATTTTGGAAAGTGTGTTGCTATATATGATGTATTGTTGTATACCAGGGGTTAAAATTCCATAGCACAATTCTGCTCTCATTGCGGAAGAGCAATCACTTTCAGTGTTTTGGAGACTCATGGTGTATACCAACAGAAGGTAGATGAAGGATTTGTTTTGCACTACAGTGAAGGCTTTTACAAAATAAATATATATTTATACCATATGGCACATACATACACAGTTTTGACATTTTTGTTAAGCAATGCTGTATTTCTCTTTTTAGGTGAGTGATTCCAAGAAATGACGATATGCTTTGAGGAATACAAGAATGAGTTTGCAAGTTTCCATCTATTACAAGGTACATACAAAGATAGATTTATATTATAAATATTTTTAATAAATGTAAAAAAAAAAATAAATTTAAGGCGCGATAACCTCCGAAGCGATCTAAGGCCGAGCTTCTCTTCCAATTTGCGTCGTGCTCCTCTTGATTTTCCATACAAATTGGCCGAACGGGACCTTAATGTTTTATGCCGACTCCGAGCGGCATCTGCACGGCAAATGAGTCTTCACTGAGAGCTTTTCATGACATAAATACACCCGGAACACTTGTCAAACACTGCCGAGTGGCGACCCCGCTTAGAAAAATTTTCTTCTAATTGGAAAACTTTATTTCTAAAATTTTGATGTTGCTTTGCCCGGGGTGTGAACCCAGGGCATAAGGTGTGGTAGGCGGAGCATGCTACCATCACACCACTGTGGCCGCATTTTTATACTCAGTTGAGCAGAGCTCACAGAGTATATTAACTTTGATTGGATAACGGTTGGTTGTACAGGTATAAAGGAATCGAGATAAATATAGACTTCAATATATCAAAGTCATCAGTATCGAAAAAAAATTTGATTAAGCCATGTCCGTCCGTCCGTCTGCCCGTTAACACGATAACTTGAGTAAATTGTGAGATATATGACGAAATTTGGTATGTAGATTCCTGGGCGCTCATGTCAGATCGCTATTTAAAATGAACGATATCGGACTATAACCACGCCCACTTTTTCGAAAATTTCGAAAAATCGAAAAATTGCGAAAATTCATTACCAAAGACGGATAAAGCGATGAACCTTGGTAGGTGCGATGAACTTATAACGCAGAATAGAAAATTAGTAAAATTTTGGACAATGGGCGTGGCACCGCCCACTTTTAAAAGAAGGTAATTTAGAAGTTTTGCAAGCTGTAATTTGGAAGTCGTTGAAGATATCATGATGAAATTTGGCAAGAATGTTACCCCTTTTACTATATGTATGCTTAATAAAAATTTGCAAAATAGGAGAACGACCACGCCCACTTTAAAAACATTTTTTTTTTTAAGTGAAATTTTTACAAAAAATTTAATATCTTTACAGTATATAAGTAAATTATGTCAAAATTCAACTCCAGTAATGATATGGTGCAACAAAATATAAAAATAAAAGAAAATTTCAAAATGGGCGTGGCTCCGCCCTTTTTCATTTGATTTGTCTAGGATACATTTAATGCCATAAGTCGAACAAAAATTTACCAATCCTTGTGAAATTTGGTAGCGCCTTAGACTCTAGGACGATAACTGTTTTCTGTGAAAAAGGGCGAAATCGGTTGAATCCAAGCCCAGTTTTTATCACAGTCGACCGTCTGTCCTTCCGCTCGGCCATTAACACGATAACTTGAGCAAAAATCGATATATCTTTACTAAACGCAGTTCACATAATTATCTGAACTTAGTTTCTATTTGTATGAAATATGGCCGAAATCTGACTATGACCACGCCCACTTTTTCGATATCGAAAATTACGAAAAATGAAAAAGTGCCATAATTCTATATCAAATACGAAAAAAGGGTTGAAACATGGTAATTGGATTGGTTTATTGGCGCAAAATATAACTTTAGAAAAAAACTTTGTAAAATAGGTGTGACACCTACCATATTAAGTAAAAGAAAATGAAAAAGTTCTGCAGGGCGAAATCAAAAGCCCTTGGAATCATGGCAGGAATACTGTTCGTGGTAATACATCTATAAATAAATTAGCGGTACCCGACAGATGATGTCCTGGGTCACTCTGGTCCACATTTTGGTCGATATCTCGAAAACTCCTTCACATATACAACTACCAACACTCCCTTTTAAAATTCTTATTAATACCTTTAATTTGACACCGATATTGTACAAACACATTATAGAGTCACCCCTGGTCTACCTTTATGGCAATATCTCGAAAAGGCGTCAACCCATAGAACTAAGGCCCACTTCCTTTTAAAATACTCGTTAACACCTTAAGTTTGATACCCTTATTGTACAAACGCATTCTAAAGTCACCCCTGGCCACCTTTATAACGATATCCGGAAAAGTTGTCCACCTATAGAACTAAGGCCCATCCACTTTTAAAATACACATTAACACCTTTCATTTGATACCCATATCGTACAAACAAATTCTAGAGTCACCCCTGGTCCACCTGTATGGTAATATCTCGAAAAGGCGTCAACCCATAGAACTAATGCCCAATTCCTTTTAAAATACTCATTAACACCTTTCGTTTGATACCCTTATTGTACAAACGCATTCTAAAGTCACCCTTGGCCACCTTAATAACGATATCCGGAAAAGTTGTCCACCTATAGAACTAAGGCCCACCCACTTTTAAAATACACATTAACACCTTTCATTTGATACCCATATCGTACAAACAAATTCTAGAGTCAGCCCTGGTCCACCTTTATGGCGATATCTCGAAAAGGTGTCCACCTATAGAACTATGGCCCACTCCCTCTTAAAATACTCTTTAATACCTGCCATTTGATACGCATGTCATACAAACACATTCCAAGGTTACCCGAGGTTCATTTTCCTACATGGTGATTTTCCTTTATTTTGTCTCCCTAGCTCTCAACTGAGTATGTAATGTTCGGTTGCACCCGAACTTAGCCTTCCTTACTTGTTAATATAGTATTTAATAACTAAATGGGCCGATACAACTTTGGTGATGTTCAGGCCGAGTTTCTCCTTTAAAAAACCGAAACCCATCAGTATCAAACCGTTTATTCAACGATAACAAAACGATAACGCTTCAGATGAATTTTACTTTTTTTGGACCTTCAGACCAAGACTGTTGACATATTTGCTTGCTTCTATAAAAATATTTCCTTGAAACTACGAATTCAGCTAAGAAATTTGTTGTGGCTTAAGTACAGAAGGCTAAGCATGTAGCTAGGTTGAAAAACGCTTCATAGGCTAATAAATAGAGGCACCCCGAAAGAAGTTGCTGCCTCTGCGCTGATTCGGGCGGTGACCGTTTTCTCCCGAACTCCCTGCAATCTTATGAAGACTGCATTATCAATTATACGCAACTGGAAAAAAAGCTCGGGACTCGGGTTCAAACTAAAAATAACTGAGCTGGTCTTCTTCACAATAAGGTAAGAACGGCCAAATGTTATACCACATAAGATTGGCGTCTACATGCTAGCTTTCAGCCATAAGGTCAAGTATCTGGATTTAGTTCTGTATAATCACCTAATCTGGAGTGAGAATATAGCGTATCAAGAAATAAAGGAACCACTATGTTATTCTTCTTCTGTGAAAGATCAATTGATGGCTCGCGGGGTTTTCCTTCTAAAGTAGTATATTGAATTTGCACAGCCCTAGTATACCCAATTTTATTGTAAAGTGTTCTGGTTTGGCAGCCAGGAAAATTCACTTAAAATTTCTGAAGACCCATGTTTTAGACTCATGTGGTGATTTCACAAATTGCATTACTGAACGCCGCAGATCTTAAAGTGAGAAGGACCAGCACTTTGGTATTAACTTTGTGTGAGTACTTGGACACAAGGAAAATAGAAGGAAGTATATAGCTATTGATATCGCTAGGAGTGGTAAGACGATACGTTGGGGTAGATACGAATACCTATGGTCTCTCTTAAATTCCGTGCGATCACGATCATTACAAACTGGGTAAATATGCCCTGATTCCTACTTCCTAGATGCGAGTTATCAAGATTTGTTTGGCCTTTTTATGATAGAGGACCTATTAACAATGTTTCGACCATGATTAATTCATGGGTTTTGTCCCTGGTAAAGGTTCTCAGTGGTCACTGTTTGATAGTTGCTGACGGCGCTAGGATGGGCATCGAATCTTACGATTACTTCCGCAGCCACAGATGTATTGAGGAGTAGGAAAGAGTATAGCGTCTTCTGCTTTCGGTCAACTGCTTTTAAATAAACTTACTTAAGGTATGAAACTTAAAATAAGTACGATATTTAAAGTTATTATTGAAGTGGTTCAAACTGCATAAGCTGGTATAATAACGGTCACTTACCATTATGGGCATCGCTGTGGGCCCACGGTGAACTAAATGTGGGAAAAGATACAAATTCCCATTCCCAAATTCCTTTAAATACAAATAACCCATGTAGCAGCTGAATATATATTAATAAAGTGTTAACCGCATAATATTACAACATAGCAACAAAAAAAAAAAAACATAAAGCCAAAGGCAATTGGTTCCAAAATGCTTTATTATTTACATATTCTTAAGCGTAAAATAAATGTGAGGCTTTCAAACCTCCGAATATCTTTTTTCACCTTGCACATTGATTAGCGTGACTTTCACTTAAAGCTCAGATTTCGAAACTTCTTGACATTGAAGAAAATTGATGCGTAAAAAGCATTTTATAAATTTAATTGAATTCATTTATTATGAATGTGTGGTGTTAAGTGCGAAAAATATTGGAGGCCAAGTAAATATAAAAATTTAAAAACAAATACACAAACAAATAATATACACTTTAACACTCACAAAACAAAGAGGAAAAAAGAAATTGGTTTCGGGTTTGACAAGCGACAGTATTGATACATCTGAAAAAAAAAGTCGTAGTATATTACCGACGGAGTTTTAGTAAAAATCAAAAATTATCACTCGATAATTTTTAAGGTAGTAGGTTTTTCAAACTTCCATTAAAATAGCCATGCTAAGAGTCTAATAGAGCATTATTTCTTGAAGAAAAATATGGATATTTACGGAATTTGTGAGACCGGATTCGTGAGTAACAAATTTCAAATAATAAAGCGTTGCCTAGGTATATGTGCATTTTCAGTTAGTATGGAAAAGAGTTTTCTTATCCATGAAATCTGGGTAGATCACCAATTGAGCGTGATTCCACCTGATCCCAGTAGTCATACTACGATTGTAGTGAAGTTCGAACACTGTGGTGCAATTTTGTTTAATAATATGTCATTGTGAAACTTTTACTGACGCAATTTCATCAATGTCAACAAGCACGGTCTATCACAATAATTCATTTTGTCCATGTTCTGAATAAAGATAAAAATGAAATGTCCGTTAGTCTTTCACCCAACTCTTTAGACTTCAGTGAATTTTGTCTTATTAAAAATTTGATTATGTTATAATAAACGAAAATCCCTACAGTTAATTCATTGTTTGATATTTTGAAAAGGATTAAAAGTCTGGCATACAAAAGATGCAGTTAAATATATTGACTTGAAAGTTTCACAAAACAACAAATATTTTGATTTCATTTTAATTTTGGTTAGACACATTTTGGGATTCCGAAATTTGCATTTTATCCTTCTAACAGTAACTTAGATTATTTTAACCTATCGCGCAAATGTTCTGCATACTTCTCTCTATCTTCCAGCAATACATGCCCCTTAAATTTCTCGGGGTTGATTTACAAAAAGATTCAGGCAATAGGTAAAGCTACGTTCGCTGGCTTTCTCGCCAAGCTGTCTTCCCACTTGTAACTCTCCACTTTCCCCTAGCCTGGAGCCTTGGCCAGCAATGCAACGCACTTTAAGGCTTGTGCTGATTTATTTTCTGAAACTGCCCTAGGAAAGGCTAAACTAGTCGCTAAATATGGCGATGGTCTCGTTAGATCATCCGTGTTGGAGCTTGTAACCGCTTGTTTCGGTTATTTCCATTTGCCACGTTGTCACGCCATAAGTTATAATTGATAGAACTATCATGGTATACATTCATCTCACGACATGTAGTCAGCAGCTCCATGACTTGCCTGCTAGACGTATACATATTTTTGACTTCGTGGCCCTGTTTGACATGGAGTCAAAGTGTTGCTTCCATACGAGCTTGCCTCCAAGTACTTTACTTTGGTTTTATTTTGAATTACTGCCTTATCTGTTTATTGGTTTTTGGGCCAACTAAGACTGTTCTTCTGGTAAAAGGGAAGATGATCGTCTTTAAGAGATTGATGTTATGTGGCACGCTAGCTCATCAAGTCTTTGTTATATTTAATGTACGCTGTACGATATCACATAGCCAGTTCTTGAATTTACCCCTTACAAGAACTACTTTAACATGCGAGTAACGTCAGCATCTTTTGTCGTTATCTGACGAAGTTTGTAGAAATTTATCTATAAGTCTCCAATTGAAGGGGTGAGAGAAACTCTCCTTGTGTTAACCTTCTCGTAGTATTTACCTAATCTCCATTGATCCCTACCTAGGCTTCAGCGATTATCGTACAAACTAGAATGTTTTTGTATTTTTGGATAGGCTCCTGAATTGCTCATCTCCACAGTGCTGTATAAGGGCTTCCATGAGGCATATTATGGAACTGAAATTTGATTTTAAGGAAAGCGCAGAGCAATGTATCTTCGAATCAAAAAATTATCTGAATTTTGTTGGCTAGTTGACTTGCCAGCTCTAAAGGCGTGCTAACTATGATGAAAGTGCCAGTTATTGAGGTCGCTTGACCTGATCTGTTATCTTCTTCTTTGCTTTCAATAAAAAGGAGGTTAGGTTTATTGCTGTATAGGATTTTGCTTATAAGTATTTTTATACTCAGTTGAGCAGAGCTCACAGAGTATACTAACTTTGATTGGATAACGGATGGTTGTACAGGTATAAAAGAATCGAGATAGATATAGACTTCCATATATCAAAATCATCAGTATCGAAAAAAAATTTGATTAAGCCATGTCTGTCCGTCCGTCCGTCCGTCTGTCCGTTAACACGATAACTTGAGTAAATTTTGAGATATCTTGACGAAATTTGGTATGTAGATTCCTGGGCACTCATCTCAGATCGCTATTTAAAATGAACGATATCGGACTATAACCACGCCCACTTTTTCGATATCGAAAATTTCGAAAAATCGAAAAATTGCGATAATTCATTACCAAAGAGGGATAAAGCGATGAAACTTGGTAGGTGTGTTGAACTTATGACGCAGAATAGAAAATAAGTAAAGTTTTGGACAATGGGGTGGCACCGCCCGCTTTTAAAAGAAGGTAATTTAGAAGTTTTGCAAGCTGTAATTTGGCTGTCGTTGAAGATATCATGATGGAATTTGGCAGGAACGTTACTCCTATTACTACATGTATGCTTAACAAAAATTAGCAAAATCGGAGAACGACCACGCCCACTTTTAAAACCTTTTTTTTTTAAGTGAAATTTTTACAAAAAATTTAATACCTTTAGAGTATATAAGTAAATTATGTCAACATTCAACTCCAGTAATGATATAGTGCAACAAAATGCAAAAATAATAGAAAATTTCAAAATGGGCGTGGCTCCGCCCTTTTTCATTTGATTTGTCTAGGATACATTTAATGCCATAAGTCGAACAAAAATTTACCAATCCTTGTGAAATTTGGTAGCGGCTTAGATTCTAGGACGATAAATGTTTTCTGTGAAAAAGAGCGAAATCGGTTTGAAGTCACGCCCAGTTTTTATACACAGTCGACCGTCTGTCCTTCCGCTCGGCCATTAACACGATAACTTGAGCAAAAATCGATATATCTTTACTAAACACAGTTCACATAATTATCTGAACTCACTTTCTATTGGCATAAAAAATGACCGAAATCTGACTATGACCACGTCCACTTTTTCGATATCGAAAATTACGAAAAATGGAAAAAGTGCCATAATTCTATACCAAATACGAAAAAAAGGTTGAAACATGGTAATTGGATTGGTTTATTGACGCAAAATATAACTTTAGAAAAAAACTTTGTAAAATAGGTGTGACACCTACCATATTAAGTAAAAGAAAATGAAAAAGTTCTGCAGGGCGAAATCAAAAGCCCTTGGAATCATGACAGGAATACTGTTCGTGGTATTACATATATTAATAAATTAGCGGTACCCGACAGATGATGTTCTGGGTCACCCTGGTCCACATTTTGGTCGATATATCGAAAACGCCTTCACCTATACAACTACCACCACTCCCTTTTAAAATTCTTATTAGTATCTTTAATTTGTCACCCATATTTTACAAACACATTATAGAGCCACCCCTGGTCCACCTTTATGGCGATATATCGAAAAGGCGTCCACCTATAGAACTAAGGCCCACTCCCTTTTAAAATACTCATTATCACCTTTCGTTTGATACCCATAATGTACAAACGCATTCTAGAGTCAACCCTGGTCCACCTTTATAACGATATCCCAAAAAGGCGTCCACCTATAGAAATAAGGCCCACTCCCTTTTAAATAACTCCTTAACACCTTTCATTTGATACCTATATCGTAAAAAAATTCTAAAGTCACCCCTGGTCCACCTTTATGGCGATATCTCGAAAAGGCTTCCACCTATAGAACTAACGCCCACTCCCTTTTAAAATACTCACTAACACCTTTCATTTGATACCCATATCGTACAAACAAATTCTAGAGTCATCCCTGGTCCACCTTTATGGCGATATCTCGAAAAGGCGTCCACCCATAGAACTAAGGCCCACCTACTTTTAAAATACTTATTAACACCTTTCATTTGATACCCATATCGTACAAATTAATTCTAGAGTCACCCCTGGTCCACCTTTATGGCGATGTCTCCAATAGGCGATCACCTATACAACTACCACCACTCCCTTTTAAAACCCTCATTAATGCCTTTAATTTGATACCCATATCGATCAAACACATTCCAGAGTCACCCCTGGTCCACCTTAATGGCGATATCTCGAAAAGGCTTCCACCTATAGAACTAACGCCCACTCCCTTTTAAAATACTCACTAACACCTTTCATTTGATACCCATATCGTACAAACATATTCTAGAGTCACCCTTGGTCCACCTTTATGGCGATATCTAGAAAAGGCGCCCACCTATAGAACTAAGCCCCACGACCTTTTGAAATACTCATTAACACTTTTCGTTTGATACACATATTGTACAAACGTATTCTAGAGTCACCCCGGGTCCACCTTTATGGCGATATCTCGAAAAGGCATCCACCTATAGAACTAAGGCCCACTCCCTTTTAAAATCCTCATTAACCCCTTTCATTTGATACCCATATCTTACAAACAAATTCTAGGGTCACCCCTGGTCCACCTTTATGGCGATATCTCCAAACGGTGTCCACCTATGAAACTAAGGATCACTCCCTTTTAAAATACTTATTAACACCTTTTATTTGATACCCATATCGTACAAATAAATTCTAGAGTCACCCCTGGTCCACCTTTATGCCGATATCTCGAAAAGGCGTCCACCTATAGGACTAAGGCCCACTCGTTTTTAAAATACTCATTAACACCTTTCGTTTGATACCCATATTGTACAATCGCATTCTAGAGTCACCCCTGGTCCACCTTTATGCCGATATCTCGAAAAGGCGACCACCTATACAACTACCACCACTCTCTTTTAAAACCCTCATTAATACCTTTAATTTGATACCCATATCGTACAAACACATTCTAGAGTCACCCATGGTCCACCTTTATGGCGATATCTCGAAAAGGCGTTAAACTATAGAACTAAGGCCCACTCCCTTTAAAATACTCATTAGCACCTTTCGTTTGATACCCATATTGTACAGTCGCATTCTAGAGTCACCCCTGTTCCACCTTTATGCCGATATCCCGAAATGGCGACCACCTTTACAACTACCACCACTCCCTTTTAGAACACTCATTAATACCTTTAATTTGATACCCATATCGATCAAACACATTCTAGAGTCACCCCTGGTCCACCTTAATGGCGATGTCTCGAAAAGGCGTCCACCTATAGAACTAAACCCCACGCAATTTTAAAATACCCATTAACACCTTTCATTTGATACCCATATCTTACAAACAAATTCTAGGGTCACCCCTGGTTCACCTTTATTCCGATATCTCCAAACGGTGTCCACCTATGAAACTAAGGATCACTCCCTTTTAAAATACTTATTAACACCTTTTATTTGATACCCATATCGTACAAACAAATTCTAGAGTCACCCCTGGTCCACCTTTATGCCGATATCTCGAAAAGGCGTCCACCTATAGGACTAAGGCCCACTCGTTTTTAAAATACTCATTAACACCTTTCGTTTGATACCCATATTGTACAATCGCATTCTAGAGTCACCCCTGGTCCACCTTTATGCCGATATCTCGAAAAGGCGACCACCTATACAACTACCACCACTCTCTTTTAAAACCCTCATTAATACCTTTAATTTGGTACCCATATCGTACAAACACATTCTAGAGTCACCCATGGTCCACCTTTATGGCGATATCTCGAAAAGGCGTTAAACTATAGAACTAAGGCCCACTCCCTTTAAAATACTCATTAGCACCTTTCGTTTGATACCCATATTGTACAGTCGCATTCTAGAGTCACCCCTGGTCCACCTTTATGGCGATATCTCGAAAAGGCGTCCACCTATATAACTAAGCCCCACTCCCTTTTAAAATACTCATTAACACCTTTCGTTTGATACCCATATTGTACAAGCGCGTTCTAGAGTCACCCCTGTTTCACCTTTATGCCGATATCTCGAAAAGGAGACCACCTATACAACTACCACCACTCCGTTTTAAAACCCTCATTAATACCTTTAATTTGATACCCATATCGTACAAACACATTCTAGAGTCACCCCTGGTCCACCTTTATGGTGATATCTCGAAAAGGCGTCCACCTATAGAACTAAGACCCACGCCCTTTTAAAATACTCATTAACACCTTTCTTTTGATACCCATATGGTACAAACGCATTCTAGAGTCACCCCTGGTCCACCTTTATGCCGATATCCCGAAAAGGCGACCACCTATACAACTACCACCACTCCCTCTTAGAACCCTCATTAATACCTTTAATTTGATACCCATATCGTACAAACACATTCTAGAGTCACCCCTGGTCCACCTTTATGGCGATATCTCGAAAAGGCGTCCACCTGTAGAACTAAGCCCCACGACCTTTTGAAATACTCATTAACACTTTTCGTTTGATACACATATTGTACAAACGTATTCTAGAGTCACCCCGGGTCCACCTTTATGGCGATATCTCGAAAAGGCATCCACCTATAGAACTAAGGCCCACTCCCTTTTAAAATCCTCATTAACCCCTTTCATTTGATACCCATATCGTACAAACAAATTCTAGAGTCAACCCTGATCCACCTTTATGGCGATATACCTAAATGGCGTCCACCTATAGAACTATGGCCCACTCCCTCATAAAATACTCTTTAATACCTTTCATTTGATACACATGTCATACAAACACATTCCAGGGTTACCCTCGGTTCATTTTCCTACATGGTTATTTTCCCTTATGTTGTCACCATAGCTCTCAACTGAGTATGTAATGTTCGGTTATACCCGAACTTAATCTTCCTTACTTGTTTTAACTTGTTTCGGTCTAAATACAAATTTTTCTCTTCTTCACATCGTAGGTATGTGGGCCGGTGCCAAGCTACCTGTCATGATCTTGGCTAGGTGTGAGATAAGCTGAGGCTCTCAAAACATCAAAGAAACCTACGAAGTAATGCAAACTGGAATGAAATTATTTTGCTGAAATACATTACTTAGTATATTATGGCTCATTCCATTTCAAGTCATCCGGTCCGCGCAGGACATGGTTTTTGATTTCGATCAAATTTTAATCTGTTGTTCTTTGGTCAAAGTAATGAAACACGTGTTTTTTTTTTGCCTCAAAAAAAATTTTTTTTCGGATTTATCGGCAATTGAATTCCATAAAATACAGTCGGTATTTTTTTCACCTATTTCTTCAACTGTCAATAACTTTGTCAAACATTAACCGATACTTATGCTTTTTCTTCGAAATGTTCGTTATTGCTTTTAATTTTATACAAATTTATAAACAATTGAATATAGTTAAAAAAAAATTTATTTTTGTAGTATTTAGTAAAAATTTATAACATTTTTTTCAAAAACTAATATTTCAAATAACGGTTATTGTTTTTCGTTTAAACTTTTTCTATATCGAGTGAGCAGTTTATGTTTCAGCTTGGGTAAATATCCATTGGCCACTGCGCGTTGTTTTCGAAATATGAATTTTTCAATATTGATCTTTTTTTCGCCATATATTGATGCAATATATATCAGCATACAAAGCGATCAATGCCAAATGTTTAAAATTAATTAAAATATCTCATTTATTATTCAAAACGTTCATTTGAACCATAAACTGCTCACTCGATATAGAAAAAGTTTAAACGAAAAACAATAACCGTTTTTTTGCAGTATTAATTTTTGCAAAAAAAAGTCATAAATTTTTACTAAATACTAAAAAAATTATTATTTTTTAACTATATGCAATTCTTTATAAATTTATATTAAATTAAAAGCAATAACAAACATTTCGAAGAAAAAAGCAAGAGTATCGGTTAATTTTTGACAAAGTTATTGACAGTTGAAGAAATAGGTAAATAAAGTACCGATTGCATTTTACGGAATCCAAGTGCCGATAAATCGAAAAAAAAAAAAATTTTTGAGGCAAAAAAAAAAAGACACGTGTTTCATTATTGAATGTTTTGTTTTGAGTGGTAAGTGACAACTTTCAATTATTTTATACTAAAAAAATATAAAAAACACACACCTTAATGTCACTTAAATAATAATTTTTATTTTGTAACTTAAATTACAAACACAATACAAATTGTTTCGACACTCGCGTGGTGCCTTCTTCAGTTGTTTGTGTCAACTAACCATTGTCCATCAGATGACAAATAAAGCCTAGCAATACTTAACAATAAAAAACAAATAATTTCCAATATTATAATATCATACCGTACAAAAAAGAGTAATAAGAGAATGCGCATTGGCAACGCAACACCAATAAAAAGTAAAACAGAAAATTTAATGCAAGGCTGTTTGTGTTTCATTATTTTGACCAAAGAACAACAAATTAAAATTTCATCGAAATCAAAAATCATGTCCTGCGCGGAACGGGTGTCTTGAAATGGAATGAGCCTTTTATAATATTTTAATAAATTAATTACGCTGATTAAAAACTGAATCCGCAAGACTTGTTTATAGCTCGCACTTTGAATTAGTCATAAACTTATAAATTTTCTTATACATGTCAGAGTAAATATACATATATTAAATGTGTTGGTGTTTTTCATGGTTATGTTTTTAAATAACAAATCTTTTTATGTATAAGTTATTTATAAGACCCACCTTCTCAACATTTCCAAAATCAATATACCTACATATTTCATGAGGCGCACATTATTATGACAGCAACAACAACGTCTAATTCAAGCAACATATTTACTTTTCTTAAGAGTTCATTATACGTTATCGTCATTTCGTTAAAAAATCAAAATTTGTGGAACTGTTTAATATGTCTTACATGTTTAACAAGGATACGCAGAGCTACACGCAAATATACATACATAAATACATAGTTATTAACGAATGTCGATGCTCGTATTATGCCAAACACATACCCCTCATTTACATTTTGCATAACAAATCTTCTCTAATTAAAAGTTCCCCATACCACGTGGTGTACGTAACAACAGGGATTACTGGTACATCAGTGTTACCAGAACTTTTTCAGAAAAAAGGCTAAATGGATAAAAATAAAAGGCTAAAAAAGGCTAAATAAAAATGTTTAAAGCTAGGAAAAAAAGCTAAGAGTTTAAGCCAACTTTCTACGCGTTTTATTAATTGTTTTTCATAAAAGACATAACAGAATAAAAAATTTTAATTCATTTTTACTCCAATTTCAAAAAAAAAAAAAAAAAAAAAAAAAAATTGTTAACAGATGCTAAATGTGTTTTAATTTAAAAGAGATACATTGTAAATAAAACTCCCATATAGTCTATAAGTTTTCGTAATATGTTTGAGGTAACTGGTTTTTTATTTGCAAAATAAGAACACCGATCAAATTATTTTCAATAAGGAAATCTACTTTTTGTCCTTTTAAAGAACCCATGAAAGATGTAAACTCTACATTCCACACTATCTTTCAAGTTTTTGGTATATGTTTTACATCGACTTCAAACGATATCTGACAAATAAATTTTTGGAGGGAATATTTTTGTGACACTCTGGGCTGACCAAAACAGTACCAATGATTGACCCCCGATTAAATAAAGTTTTCAAATAGATCATTATGAATATAAAAAAGGCAATTGAAGTGAAATGGTGGCTTATTATAAGGTCAAGCAATTTTATATGTGCAATAAAACTTATTATAAGGTTATACTATGTTACACCAATCCATATTTAACCTCGTTATTAAAACAGCTTATGTAAGTCTGATTTTGGGCTATATATATGCCTTATATAAAAGGCCCTAATACAGTAAGCCTTATTTTTTTTTTGATCCATAACAAATACAATTTTTATATTCTACCTTATGGCTTATAATAATTCCTTACGTAAGTTTTACATTATATGAGCTATAAGCCTTTCACACAATGGTATCTTTGAAATAAATAGTATGCCCATTGAAAAAAGTACAGAAAAACAAGGAGTTATCCCTTTTTTGTGTATGCGATTTCCATCGGGTCCATCCCGTCGTTTTACGCAGCATATATATATATAATTGCATAGCTTTTTTGTATACATGTGGACTTAGAAATCCAGTTAATTGTTTCTGAATTCAAAAATTTAAATTCGCTAGGAAGCGGCTTCAAATCAGACGAAGCAGTCATAGAAAGGAGTGGCAAACACTTGGGACAAAAATGGTATTGGGTTGATGTTGCCTTAATTATGATACTGCACGTCTATTTCTGCCTTCCAAAAAAGAGCTAAAAAGAGCTAAAAAATTTCATAAAAAAGTGCTGAAAAAAGTTTAAAGTTAATCGCATTTTTACAAGCTAAACGGAGAAAAGAAGCAAAACCGGCAACACTGATGTACATATGTATATATCTTCATTAGATTGGCCGTTATAAATCAATTAAACGATTTCTCCAGTCTCGCCCCTTCAAACGGTAAAGCGTAGGTAAATATTATCACATATAAATTTTGGTACCGATTAGAGAAAGTTAAGTGGTATTGAAAAGGGGTCGAAGTTAAGATTGCTTTATAGAACCTTAAAATGGAATTTTATGATTTTCAATCCCTAAAAAAAGAGCATTATAATTGTAGATATCAATTTTGAATGTTAGTACCGATTAAAAACGGTCAAGTTACAGATTACCTGCGAAGACTCTATACATTAAAATATGAAATGCGATGCTTAACAAACGATACCTGCGTTCGCGATTTCGTCTATTTATGGTACTTATCGTCTAGATTTGCATTATTTGGCAACTCTGTGAGAGCAATTGTCAAATTTGTTTTCCTTCTTTGCTTCTGAAATTTTGTTAACGCTTTCACAAAAGCTGTTTATGATAAAGAATACCGAGATAATGTTACAGTTGGCTGTTATCGGTCTGATTAACGATTAACCTGTCATATCACTAATCCTTCTAAAAAAAGTCGACCAACGATCGTTTTGGACACGATAGCGCCAAACGTAATGCGTCTCCTAATCACACTGCGACACTCTTCTACCGTTTCTCATCATATGTGTGATATCTTAAGCTAAGAAATAAGCACTAGTGAGTATTGGAAATCAAAATTTTCAATCTTAATTTTTTAAGACTCTATAGAGAAATTTTAATTTCTAGCCCTATGGTATATGTCGTCTTGACCACCAACGCGGAGTAGACGATAATGGTCATATTTACTAAGAAGAACAAGGTGAACCTGCAGGAGAAACCTTGCACATAATATCTTGAAATAATTTTAGACTGTAAGTTGTCATGGAATCTCAACGTGGAGCAGATATTGAAGAAGGCCTTAGCGGAAATTTATGTATATTTAGCAATGCAGGGGTGAATGTGGGATCTATCTTAATAACTCTTTCATTTGATATTTGCAGCGGTTGTGAAGCTTTTCCTGTACCTTGTAGTCCTTGTTTGGTGGACATTCGCATAAACAAGAACCTACTTGACAAAATAAAGGCTATCAATGCTTAGTGTTAGGTAAGCCCTGAAGATCAGTCATCTCGCAATGTAGACCTGCTGGCAAAGATCATATCGTTAATAATTGCGACGAGGACAAGTGCCTCGGGGTAGCTTGAGCGCCAACCGTATGACCTTAGCAGTATAGTGATTTCAACAGCTGTACGAACAAACCGTGTCTGCGCTTTAAATGGGCTCTTAGAGCCACACAAGGTGTGGAAAGTTGGCGCAAGAATGCACAAGTGGCAGGCGATAGACGTGCACACCAATGGTTCCAAAGTAACAAAACAGTAGAGTCTGCGGTAAACTGTGCTGATGAGGAAAAAACCAAAAGATTCCAGACAACTGTAGTGATTTTCAGGTATATGCCGTAACCAAAGCAGAAGAAACAGTTAAGCTGCAGTCGCATCTAAATAACCAGTTAAACTGGAATAAAGGCAATATTCTCTCAAAGTACAACGTCTAAGATGTGTTAGAGTGTAGGCCATCTCTGAAAAGGATAAGGATAGAGAAAAGCATACATATTGGGTCCGAAGGAATATAGGAATATATGAGAATTTAAAAACGGACGAGCTAGCTTAGTGCGCATCCTTCGAAGCTTGCTTCGCAGAAGTGTCATTTGGTTTTGGAAAGATTAAGAGAACTTGCACATGGTCAACCAAGTGGAAAAGGCTTTCTCTGAGGACTTGTCTTTTTAAAACAGCAGGAACTGCTTTTTGTATTTACACTTTCTATAATATTTCAAAGTAATTAACCACTTTCCTTCAGCCAAAATTTTCTAGGATTTTTGTATAGTATTGAAGTTTTGTTTGTTAACAGTAACAATATCGATGCCTGCCCATGGTCGAAAATGGAAAATTTAGCCGCTTTTATTTTTTTGCCGGGTTGGATTTCATTATGCTTACAGTAGCTCTTATTTTTTTCATAGTATTTGTAAGCAAGCTCATATACACACAAAACAATCCTCTATGTTTTTTATGTGATGTAAGTAAGGAAATTTATCGCCAAATTCATAGCCACACAAAACATTTATTGACTCACTCATACATACAAACAATATAAGTGAGCTAACTGGGCTACACAAAGGATCAATTATCCTTTCCAACGCATTGACTCGTTGGCAAGCAAATAAAATTGCAGTCATCAATAATAATTTTATTAGCTCAAATAAAAGCTGAATGTTGGCTAAGCTCACAGCAATCAAAATGGAACTAACAATTGGATGTAAAATCAGTAGGATTGGCTGGTGCCCAAGTTAAATTATGTGAGCTATCTATGTAACATAAATTGTGCATATGGACAACAGAGTGTCCCAATGAAAATTTATACCTTCATTATTCTAGACTTTTAGTAAAATATATGAAATACAAATCAGAAAGTTCAAATAAAAAAGAAAGTTGATAAAAAAACAATTACCCGACCCCATATCCATACAACTTGAAAATATAGGTACCGGTGCGTATACGCAACATATATTTTTTTACTTCTTACAAAAGGAAGTTACATACATAGAAGCATAAAAGTGCAACTAATATGAGCGTCTTAGAAAAGCTTGACAACTATGGCACGAGTAAGTAATGACAATTTAATCAATTTCGATAAGTTTCAGAAGGCAATGGACATCAGGCTTAGAAATGAGTGGAAACTTACTAAGATTGTGCCTAGTTCATCCGACAGAGTTTAAGTGCAGGATCCACCTTTCTCTTGTTTTCGTATGTTCAATGAACTCTCACTCAAGTTTCGCTTGATTTATGAAATTTAAAGTTCAGCCTTGAACCGTTTCGCTTTTTGAACACTGTATTTCGAATATCCATGATAACATATAAAATAGTATCTGGAATTGTATCACAAAATTCTTTGTAATATAGTTTTTTAGTTCAAAAATATTGGAAATTTGGTGATAGGAACATGCCTCAGGAAAAGCTTTTCAAAACGAGCGAAGCACCCATCACTGCAATCAAAAAACCTCGAGTTTATTTCTCAGACCTTCCCAGAAAAAATTCAACTGCCGTTCGAACTCAGTACAGATCATTAAGTTTCCGCACTCTTATAGAAAAAAAGGGGACATCACTTATTTTAAAAAGCAGCTCGCTTGACGACTTTCACAAATTAAATGGGGTAGCATTATTATTACGGTAGCGAGCGTCTTATATCCAAAAATACTGGGTGTGACGTTCGATCAGAATGTAAATTTTGCAACAAAATCCTTAATCTCTTGCCGACATCACATGGTACAAAAAAAAAAAATATATAAATGCTCAGTGCCATCCATAAAGTAATTGACCGGCCGCTTATATGACCAATATGGTCGCCAATCCTTAAAGAAACTTACTTACTTACTTACTTAATTGGCGCTTAACCGTCTAAACGGTTATGGCCGTCCAACAAGGCGCGCCAGTCGCTCCTTCGCTCCTTCGCTCCTTAAAGAAACGCATTGGAGAAAACTGCGCGCCTGTCAAAATACTGCGATCATACATAACTGCTGCCGGATGCCTTTTTATGTCCCCAAAAAATCACTAATACAGTTAGGCTATAATATCCCCTATTAGGAAATAATGAAATGCTAAAAAAACAGTTTCTGTTGTGCACCTGGAAACTTGGGTATGTCAAAAGTAATCTGACTGAAGAAGAACCGATTTCCAGGAACTGAAAAAGTCACTTTTGTAAGCACTATGAAGAAATTCGGCACTTAAGTATTCAGTCGTATGAAAAAAAAGAAGCACGATAAAGCCCTCAGAGACATCCATAAAAAGGTGTTAGAATTCTACGCTAAATATTTCCTGTGAGCGCTGTTCTTAAAGTCACATAACCACTTCTCTTAATTGAGGAAAACAAATTTATCAAGGAGACGCGCGTCGCTGTAGCTGCACTTCGAACTGGAAGTTGTGATAGGTAAAGTAAAGCTTATCCAGAATAAACTCCCGCAAACAAAATTTATGTACCGCTTGTAATGTCTCGTCACATCTTTACAATTTCAATATGGAACCATTCTTGTTGAAACTGCAAATTTTCTTTGGCTCCGTTAGAATATATTGTTGACTTTTAGTCGTGAGTAGTAGCACTTATTGGATGGGGAAAAACAAACAAAGAGAAGAACAAGAAACTCGGCTTAAATCAATTCGGATGTATCTAAAACAAATTAGAGAAGCTTACATCAGGCCCACTTGTGTGCATTTTTCGCATTTTAATTGACCTAGTGAGCGCTGGGTGGGCCACATTCGCTCAAACAGATATTTAATTTCAAGTAAAATCTCCAATAGAAGCTGAAAGAAGAGAAATATATACCTCGTATTTGATAAGCTTGAAAATGCAGCTGGTTGCCTTTCAAATCAAACTTTGCCCGAAATTGAGACCACAGGAGTTACAGCAGCGAAACCGAGGAATTTTGTAAATTTATTTTACAAAATTTTATAAAAAGTGCCACAGATATATTCGTAATTGCTTCTTTTAAGCTCGGGTCCTTCACGAAGTCAAATAGTGGGACAGGGTGAAAAATAATTTTTAACAGCTCTTAGATTCGCTAAAAGTATAATGTCCCCAATTGGACTAGGCCTAAGCTAGGGGGAGTTATCCTATAGAAGAAACCTTGCGCAAAATATCTTAGTATAGCTATATAGAGTAAATTTTTGTGGAAACTCAACGTGTAGAAGAGAGTGAAGAAAGTCTTGACCGAACTTTGTGCATGCAAAAGAAGCTTAAAATTCAGCGGAGGATTTTCGTAAATTTTGTATATCATAAGGGGACCAACACGGTCTATTAAGTGGTCTGTGAAGCACATTTTTTTGCGTTATGTGCTTACTGTAATAAATCAGTAGGAGGATTTTCCTACCTATGCATGTCAAAATATCTGATCTAATTAATTTAGGTTATTGGCATTATCAAAATTTACCTATACAACATATATCAAATAAAAAGCGAATCTTTGTGTACAAACCCCACATCAACATCCAAAGTTTTGCACTTATTTTCCATTTTGCACACTACTTTTCCTACTGAAGAGTATACATAAATGTGGCGTACATATAAGGGTGGTCCATTTTTTTTTTTTTTTATGGTGAAAATATTGTTCTGAACATCCAAAACGGTAGCCTCTAAAATTTTAATTTTTTTATTTTACTGCTTAAAAATGCTTCATATGTCTAGAGATGTGTTGTTTACAAATCATTAGGAGAGTTTATTTTGAGGTTTTTATAAATAGTATAACAGACTTCGAATTAAATTAAATTACATATACTTATAGAAAATTACATATTCTTATACAAAAAAAGGTTGTGAAAGATTTTTGCTATGTTGACTATTTTAGTAATCATGCGAGTTCAAAATTCAACTTTAAATTTTGTACATGCTTTCCCCAAACGATTTATACGGGCAAAATAAAGTCATGGTGAAGCTCCTCTAAGCATTCAAATAACAACTTGAAATATTTACAGCCTTTTTTTTTGTATGTCCTAAACAATATTTTTACTATAACAAAATGGGCGAAAAATAGTAATTTTGTTTTTGGTTCACCCTTATAAATATGTTCATTACATTAATTCCTTCTTTCTGTATATCCTTATTGTGCTTGTTGTTTGAAAATTGGTCACCTGTAACCTCTACTGCATCTGGCATTAGTAGAACAAATATTTCCACAGATATTTGAAAAATCATCAGATATAATGAAATTTGATATCAGTTTGACTTTGACTTCATAAATTCAATTTGTTTTTCAATAAAGATGATTAGGATATATTTGCAATCGATTAGATATATAAATACATTTTCCATTGTAAATGTAAAAGTAAAAGTTTACGGAGTAGCAAACTTTAAAGAGGGAAAATTTTTTAAAGCGGGCCACTTGAAACAATTTTTACATGTATAACTAAATTTGGTCACCGTGGCAGTCACCGTGGTGCGATGGTAGCGTGCTCCGCCTACCATACCGTATGCCCTGGGTTCGCACCCCGGGCAAAGCGACATCAAAATTTTAGAAATAAAGTTTTTAAATCAGAAGAAAATTTTTCTAAGCGGGGTCGCCCCTCGGCAGTGTTTGGCAAGCGCACCGGGTGTATTTCTGCCATGAAAAGCCCTCAGTGAAAACTCATCTGCCTTGCAGATGCCGTTCGGAGTCGGCATAAAACATGTAGGTCCCGTCCGGCCAATTTGTAGGGAAAATCAAGAGGAGCACGACGCAAATTGGAAGAGAAGCTCGGCCTTTGATCTCTTCGGAAGTTATCGCGCCTTACATTTTTTTTTTATTTAACTAAATTTGGTATCTTGTTTTGATAGAAGGACAAATATAAGCAATTTCCACTAAAAATATTCGTAGCTTAAAGCTAAATTACCGCTTCTTCGGTTGGTGATATCTTCTGAACGGATACAGATATTTCAACTATTTTTACTGTGAATAAATTGCAGAACACCACACCTTATGTACAATTTTTGGTAGAACTGCTGTTTCTAATACTGAACAGTTTTTTCTGCAAATTTGCGAAAAAATATTTATGGCCTAAAAATTTTCCAAAAATTTAACATTGCCCATTTTATGCAAAACTTTCTTTATGATCGATTTAAAAATACAAATTTAGTAATGACCTATGCCATGAAATAAAAATGAAATGTTACAAGGTATAATTCTCCCTGATATTATTAACGTTTTTCTGAAAAGAAAAAATTTTCAAATTTCTCAGTTGAACACAAACATATTTTTTCGCAAACAAAATCCAAAAGAGAATACTTTGTTTTGTTTATTTTTTTATTTCGCTTTATTTGTTGATTGATTTTATTAAATTGCACAAAGCCTCAAAAAACAAATCGTAACCGACTAGAAGAGAGAATGGTTATTCCTTGTGAGTCTTTTTTATCATGTTTTATGCTAGAGAAATAACAACAATTTCATATACGAGTGGAGTATTTTGAAAGAAAACATATTTTTTAGCGGAAATACATAAGACTGGGTTGGTCAACATTAACAAGTAAGGAAGGCTAAGTTCGGGTGTAACCGAACATAACATACTCAGTTGAGAGCTATGGAGACAAAATAAGGAAAATCAATCTGGGGTAACCCTGGAATGTGGTTGTATAACATGTGTATCAAATGAAAGGTATTAAAGAGTATTTTAAGAGAGAATAGGCCATAGTTCTATGGATGAACGCCATTTAGGGATATCGCCATAAAGGTAGACCAGGGCTGACTCTAGAATTTGTTTGTACGATATGGGTATCAAATGAAAGGTGTTACTGAGCATTTTAAGAGGGAGTGGGCCTTAGGTCTATCGGTGGACGCCTTTTCGAGATGTCCCCATTAAGGTGGACCAGGGGTGATTCTATAATGTGTTTGTACGATATGGGTATCAAATGAAAGCTGTTAATGAGTATTTTGAAAAGGAGTGATCCTTAGTTCCATAGGTGGACGCCGTTTCGAGATATCGCCATAAAGGTGGACCAGGGGTGTCTCTAGAATGTGTTTGTACGATATGGGAATCAAATGAAAGGTGTTACTGAGCATTTTAAGAGGGAGTGGGCATTAGGTCTATAGGTGGACGCCTTTTCGAGATATCGCCATTAGGGTGGGCCAGGGGTGACTCTAGAATGTTTGTACGGTATGGGTATCAAACGAAAGGTGTTACTGAGCATTTTAAGAGGGAGTGGGCATGAGGTCTATAGGTGGACGCCTTTTCGAGATATCGTCATTAGGGTGGGCCAGGGGTGACTCTAGAATGTGTTTGTACGATATGTGCATCAAACGAAAGGTGTTACTGAGCATTTTAAGAGGGAGTGGGCATTAGGTCTATAGGTGGACGTCCTTTCGAGATATCGCCATTAGGGTGGGCCAGGGGTGACTCTAGAATGTTTGTACGATATGGGTATCAAACGAAAGGTGTTACTGAGCATTTTAAGAGGGAGTGGGCATTAGGTCTATAGGTCGACGTCTTTTCGAGATATCGCCATTAGGGTGGGCCAGGGGTGACTCTAGAATGTGTTTGTACGATATGGGTATCAAATGAAAGGTGGTAAGGAGTATTTTAAAAGGGAGTAATCCTTAGTTCTATAGGTGGACGCCTTTTCGAGATATCGCCATAAAGGTGGACCAAGGGTGACTCTAGAATGTTTGTACGATATGGGTATCAAACGAAAGGTGTTACTGAGCATTTTAAGAGGGAGTGGGCATTAGGTCTATAGGTGGACGCCTTTTCGAGATATCGCCATTAGGGTGGGCCAGGGTGACTCTAGAATGTGTTTGTACGATATGGGTATCAAATGAAAGGTGGTAATGAGTATTTTAAAAGGGAGTAATCCTTAGTTCTATAGGTGGACGCCTTTTCGAGATATCGCCATAAAGCTGGACCAAGGGTGACTAGAATGTTTGTACGGTATGGGTATCAAACGAAAGGTGTTACTGAGCATTTTAAGAGGGAGTGGGCATTAGGTCTATAGGTGGACGCCTTTTCGAGATATCGCCATTAGGGTGGGCCAGGGTGACTCTAGAATGTGTTTGTACGATATGGGTATCAAATGAAAGGTGGTAATGAGTATTTTAAAAGGGAGTAATCCTTAGTTCTATAGGTGGACGCCTTTTCGAGATATCGCCATTAGGGTGGGCCAGGTGTGACTCTAGAATGTTTGTACGATATGGGTATCAAACGAAAGGTGTTACTGAGCATTTTAAGAGGGAGTGGGCATTAGGTCTATAGGTGGACGCCTTTTCGAGATATCGCCATTAGGGTGGGACAGGGGTGACTCTAGAATGTTTGTATGATATGGGTATCAAACGAAAGGTGTTACTGAGCATCTTAAGAGGGAGAGTACATTAGGTCTATAGGTGGACGCCTTTTCGAGATATCGCCATTAGGGTGGGCCAGGGGTGACTCTAGAATGTTTGTACGATATGGGTATCAAACGAAAGGTGTTACTGAGCATTTTAAGAGGGAGTGGACATTAGTTCTATAGGTGGACGCCTTTTCGAGATATCGCCATTAGGGTGGGCCAGGGTGACTCTAGAATGTGTTTGTACGATATGGGTATCAAATGAAAGGTGGTAATGAGTATTTTAAAAGGGAGTAATCCTTAGTTCTGTAGGTGGACGCCTTTTCGAAATATCGCCATTAGGGTGGGCCAGGTGTGACTCTAGAATGTTTGTACGATATGGGTATCAAACGAAAGCTGTTACTGAGCATTTTAAGAGGGAGTGGGCATTAGGTCTATAGGTGGACGCCTTTTCGAGATATTGCCATTAGGGTGGGCCAGGGGTGACTCTAGAATGTTTGTACGATATGGGTATCAAACGAAAGGTGTTACTGAGCATTTTAAGAGGGAGTGGACACTAGGTCTATAGGTGGACGCCTTTTCGAGATATCGCCATTAGGGTGGGCCAGGGGTTGCTCTAGAATGTTTGTACGATATGGGTATCAAACGAAAGGTGTTACTGAGCATTTTAAGAGAGAGGGGGCATTAGTTCTATAGGTGGACGCCTTTTCGAGATATCGCCATTAGGGTGGGACAGGGGTGACTCTGGTATGTTTTTGTATGATATGGATATCAAATTAAAGGTATTAATGAGGGTTTTAAAAGCGAGTGGCCCTTAGATGTATATGTGAAGGCGTTCTCGTGATATCCACCAAAATGTGGACCAGGTGATCCAGAAAATCATCTGTCGGGTACTGCTAATTTATTTATATATGCAATACCACTAACAGTATTCCTGCCAAGATTCCAAGGGCTGTTGATTTCGCCTTGTAGAACTTTTTCATTTTCTTCTACTTAATATGGTAGGTGTCACACCCATTTTACAAAGATTTTTCCAAAGTTATATTTTGCGTCAACAAACCAATCCAGTTACCATGTTTCATCCCTTTTTTCGTATTTGGTATAGAATTATGGCATTTTTTTCATTTTTCGTAATTTTCGATATCGATAAAGTGGGCGTGGTTATGGTCAGATTTCGCCCATTTTTTATACCAAGAAAAAGTGAGCTCAGGTAAGTACGTGGGCTAAGTTTAGTAAAGATATATCGGATTTTGCTCAAGTTATTGTGTTAATGGCCGAGCGGAAGGACAGACGGTGGACTGTGTATAAAAACTGGGCGTGGCTTCCACTGATTTCGCCCATTTTCACAGAGAACAGTTACCGTCATAGAATCTATGCTCCTACCAAATTTGAGAAGGATTGGTAAATTTTTGTTCGACTTATGGCAATAAAAGTATTCTAGACAAACTAAATGAAAATGGGCGGAGCCACGCCCATTTTGAAATTTTCTTTTATTTTTGTATTTTGTTGCATCATATCATTACTGGAGTTGAATTTTGACTTAATTTACTTATATACAGTAAAGATATTAAATTTTTTGTTAAAATTTGAATTAAAAAAAATTTTTTTTTAAAAAGTGGGCGTGTTTTTAATCCAATTTTGCTAATTTTTATTTAGCACATATAGAGTAATAGTAGTAACGTTCCTGCCAAATTTCATCATGATATCTTCAACGACTGCCAAATTACAGCTTGCAAAACTTTTAAATTACCTTCTTGTAAAAGTGGGCGGGGCCACGCCCATTGTCCAAAATCTTACTAATTTTCTATTCTGCGTCATAACGTCAACCCATCTACCAAGTTTCGTCGCTTTATCTGTCTTTTGTAATGAGTTATCGCACTTTTTCGGTTTTTCGAAATTTTCGATATCGAAAAAGTGGGCGTGGTTATAGTCCGATATCGTTCATTTTAAATAGCGATCTGAGATGAGTGCTCAGGAACCTACATACCAAATTTCATCAAGATACCTCAAAATTTACTCAAGTTATCGTGTTAACGGACGGACGGACGGACGGACGGACGGACGGACGGACATGGCTCAATCAAATTTTTTTTCGATCCTGATTATTTTGATATATGGAAGTCTATATCTATCTCGATTCCTTTATATATGTACAACCAACCGTTATCCAATCAAACTTAATATACTCTGTGAGCTCTGCTCAACTGAGTATAAAAAATCATGCCCCCATATTTCAAGTTTATGTTGAGAGGGTGTCGTAAATACTTCTTTTTCAAAGAAAATAATAGACAATTTCGGCTGTATTTCGAAGGTTAAAAAAAGATAAAACATAAAAATTTTTCCGAACCCCTCTCAAAACAAAACACTCAAATTTACGGACGGATTTTTACACCTTAACTCAGGATAAACCCAGTCTAATATATTTCCTTAAACAATTTATTATCACTCTAAATACTTCACTTTTTCTTCTGAAGAAAACATGCGAATGTTTTTTTTTTACTAATATTTATGTAGGAGTTGATAAGAGACGTACCAGGAGTGGACGGACCTACGGAGACATAAAACCCTTACGCACCAGCAATCCAGACATAAAAATGCAACCGTGCAACAATAAATAGGCAACTCTTAATTTTGAAATGAAAAAGAAAACCGACGTTTGAGAATAGAGAGTCAGTGTTTAGAGTTTGACGAAAGAAGTCGATACGCGGACATCACGAAGCACCACACAAATAAGAATTTAATATAATTACCACATATTTTCCGTTTTAACAAACTGTACTATTTAAATGATTACTACAAATTACATTTAATAAACTATTTAATATAATATTTGCAAGGGTTAATAAACATTTATTTAAAACCTACAAATAAATTGGGGGCTCAACCGGGATTGTGGACTAAAATTTTTCTATATTGTGCAGAGTGTGTGAGCGTCATTAAACGCTGTTAAGTGCGTGAATGTCCAATAAACGCAAACTAAGCAAAAAGCGTCTCCAAACGCCGTGTTAAATTTGTGCGTGTCGACAAACATTTTTATAAGCAAAAAGCGTCTCCAAACGCTGTACATTTCTCGAGCGTCGTTAAACGCTATAAAGTTGAGTGCATAAATGCAATCGAAACAAAGTGCGTCTTCAAACGCCGTATGCAATTCGTGCGTACTTGGTTCATGCAACATACATACAAACATACAAGCGTCTACAGACGCTATACAAACTGTGAGCATCCATAAATGCGTTCAATTTGTTACCAAGCAAGTGTCGTCAAACGCTTGTGAAATTCGGCAACAAAGCCAAGCCAAATTTTGAATTCAGTAACGACTGAAAACGAAGAGTAGTTCGTGCAAAGAAGAGCACAGTTGAAGAGAGCAGAAAAACTTAGAGCAGAAACATCGTTGGTAACGCAAATACCAAAGTCGCATAGAAGCAGAGAAAGAAGTTAAACGTCAGTTGATAAATGTCAATGACGAAGTTGAAAGCGAAGTATAGTAGAAAAGCAATTGGCAACGCAAGCAGCCGTTGAGCAAAGAATCAAAACAAACAAAAAACTGATAAGCTACGAAGTGATTTTGTAGGAAGAAGAAGAGAGGTAAGAAAAAACAGAAGCAAAGACAAGAAAATCGTTGGCAGCAAATTCGCTGATCGTAGTAGAACAAAACAAATAGCAAAAATCCGAGCAAAACACAGTAGACGAAGCAAAGCAGAGAAGCAGCTAAGTAGAAAGCAAAACAAAATACATACCTTTATTCATATTTTAGTAGTTTGTTTGGAAGATTCAGTAGTTTGTTTAGAACATTTTGCATGAATCTGTTGAATAATTTTCTTTATTTAAACCTATTTCAAAAATTTTAAAGTAAGTAAATATCGTAGCATATAAGACGGTGCAGAGTGAAAATGGACAAAGAGACAATATTGGCATTTAATGTAAGGGAGTTGCAGGAAGCACTCCGTGAGCTTAATATTTCAGCTATAGGTCGTAAAGCAGATTTGTAAAAAAGATTGTTGTTGCACTACGGACATGAAACGACGGACGCTGCTAATAATTTAGATTCGGTTAGTACATATGAAGATGCGCCAGATACGAATTCCGCTGCCGCCGTCGCCGTCGTACCGGCAGGCAGATCAATGTTTACGTTAAAAGACATACAAGAAAGTCTTACTCAATTTAGTGGCGATGATAATTTTGATGTTCAGCTATGGATAAATGAATTCGAAGAAAACGCGTCAGTAGTAGGGTGGAATAGTGTTCAAAAATGTATATGCTAAACAGCTACTAAGAGGGGCTGCTAAACTATTCATTCGTAGCGAGCGAGGGCTTGCAAGTTGGGAATTGTTAAAAGAAGCACTTATTAGTGAATTTGGGAAAAAACTGTCTTCAGTTGAGGTGCATAATAAGTTGAGAAGCCGTAAGAAGAAAGCTGGTGAAACGTTGCGAGAGTATTTGTATGTGCTCACGGAAATAGGCAAACCGATAAATATTGATGTTGAAAGTTTAATTTCGTATTTCATCAAAGGTATAGTAAATACGAGATTAAACAAAGCGATTTTGTATGAAGCCAGGACGATCGGCGAACTAAAAGAAAGAATTAAAATATATGAGAAAATAAAGCGTAAGGACGGCGGCCAAATTTCGAGGCCAGTGCAGGGTTCAATAAGCACTTCTAGTACTCAAAAGATGTCAAAGCCATGTTTTAGATGTGGAAATACCACACATCTTATTCGTGACTGCAATAGTCATTAGTGAAAACGTAGTAATTCAGGAGATGATAGAAAGTTATAAGCCACAACGTATCGAAAAGTGTAAAACTGACATGAAGATTATTTTGAGCAACGGAATACCGGTGTTCCAGCGTCCAAGAAGATTATCTGTAGATGACAAAAAGTTCGTTGATCAGCAAGTCGAGGACTGGTTGAAAGCAGATATTATTCAACCAATCTTCTCGAACTATGCTTCGCCAATCGTAATAGTCAGCAAAAAAGACGGCTAAAAAGATTATGCTGTGACTATAGGTTGTTGAATAGGAAGATAATTCGCGATAATTTTCCGATGGCGAGCATCGATGACGTTTTAGATAGGGTGCAAAAGGGAAAAATTTTTACAATGTTGGACTTGGAAGATGGAGTCTTCCATGTTCCAGTGGCTGAAGATTTAAGGAAGTACACAGTCTTTGTGACACCGGACGGGCAATATGTGTTTAAATACATCCCGTTTGGTATATGTAACTCGCCGGCGGTATTTTGAAGATTCATTAACTTTTTGTTCAGAGAGCTTATACAAGATCGTACAATTGCAGTTTATATGGATGATATCATCATTCCATCTAGAGATGTCGACGAGGGTATAAGCAAATTGAAACGGGTTCTAGAAGTAGGTTCGCGGCACGGCATCCGTACCAAGTGGAAGAAATGTCAATTTTTAGAGAAAAAAGTTAATTTCCTTGGGTACATTATTGAAGGTGGTACGATTAAGCCATCTGAAGAAAAGATCCAGGCAATCGAGCAGTATCTAATGCCGAACGATAGAAAAGGTGTCGAAAGATTCCTTGGATTAACTTCATATTTTAGAAAGTTCATTAATAGATATGCATTGTTGGCAAAACCTTTGTCCAATTTGTTGAAAAAAGGAAACATTTTTTAAGATAGGAGATGAACAAATGGAATCGTTCAAGAATTTAAAAAGTTCTTTGACGACTTCACCGGTTCTTCGGTTGTACAATCCAAATGCTGAGACAGAGATCCACACGGACGAATTGAAATTTGGGTATGTACAGTACAGTTTTTAAGTAGGAAAACAAGTCAGGCAGAAGAAAAGTATAGCTCGTATGAGCTGGAAGTGTTGGCAGTCATTGCTGCACTAAAAAAATGAAGAGTTTATTTAAAAGGTGTCAAGTTTATAATCATTACAGATTGTAATGCTTTCGCACTTACGATGCGCAAGGAAGATGTACCACCTAGGATAACAAGAAGGGCCCTCTTCTTGCAAGAATTTGATTACCAAATTGTGCACAGATCTGGAACACAGATGAGACACGTAGATGCATTAAGTAGAATGCATTGCTTACAAATGGAAGACACGTTGAGACATCGATTATTACAAGCCCAGTTGAATGATGACTGGACAAAAGCAGTTAGGACTATTTTAGAAAAGGGAAACTATGAAGATTTTTACATATCTCATGGAATTTTATGCAAAAATCCTTCCGAGGAACTTGTCGTAGTCCCTAGTCAAATGGAGGAAGATATAATCAAAACCATACACAGGCAGGGACATTATGCTGTACGCAAAACACAGGAGTTAATAGAGAGATCATACTGTATTCCGCAGTTAAGTCAGAAAGTAGCAAAAATAAAAAGCAGTTGCGTAGAGTGCATTGTGGGAAACGCGAAGATAGGCAGAAAAGAAGGGTTTCTTTCGCCAATTCCCGAAGATGATCATCCGTTATGCACTTACCATTTAGATCATTTAGGACCGCTGACAGCCACCACAAAATGTTATAATAATATTTTAGCTGTTGTAGATGGATTCTCCAAATTTGTTTGGTTATACCCCACAAAAGATACAGGAGCATCAGCAGTAATTTATAGGTTAACCAAACAAGCCGCTATTTTTGGAAACCCAAAAAGACTGATAACCGACACAGGTGCAGCTTTCACCTCGCAAGCTTTTAAATATTATCGTAATGAGCTGGGTATACAACACTTGTATACAGCAACAGGGGATCCGAGGGGAAACGGGCAAGTGGAGCGCATCCATCGAACCGTAATCCCAATGTTGACGAAACTTTCCTTGAACAATCCGGAGCAATGGTATAAAAACATTGCAAATGTACACCAGTTTTTAAATAACTACCTAGTCGTAGCACGAAGGTGTCCCCTTTTAAGTTGTTAACAGGGTTAAATATGCGTTTAGAAAAGCATATAGATTTAAGTGAGCTTATTGTGGAAGACGCAGCTATTCAGTTGGAACCAGAACGCGATCAAATTAGGGAAACAGCTAGAAACAACATAAAATCTATTCAAGAGGAAAATCGGAAAAATTTCAATGCAAAAAGAAAAGCTGACCAAACATAGAAGAGAATGAGCTAGTAGCTATAAAACGAACCCAATATGGTCCCGCGTTGAAAATTAAGAAAAAGTTTTTAGGGCCGTATAAAGTAATACGTAAATTGAACCACGGTCAGTATGACGTTGAGAAGTTAGGTGAGCACGAAGGGCCGAACCAGACGACGACGGTAGCGGAGTTTATGAAAAAGTGGCACGCGTCGTTCGGGGACGAACGACTGTCAGGACGGCCGAATGTAGGAACGGATAAGAGACGTACCAGGAGTGGACGGACCTACGGAGACATAAAACCCTTACGCACCAGCAATCCAGACATAAAAATGAAACCGTGCAACAATAAATAGGCAACTCTTAAATTTGAAATGAAAAAGAAAACCGACGTTTGAGAATAGAGAGTCAGTGTTTAGAGTTTGACGAAAGAAGTCGATACGCGGCACCACACAAATAAGAATTTAATTATAATTACCACATATTTTCCGTTTTAACAAACTGTAGTATTTAAATGATTACTACAAATTACATTTAATAAACTATATAATATAATATTTGCAAGGGTTAATAAACATTTATTCAAAACCTACATTTATATGAAACCAGGAGACCAGGCAGACGTTGTCCTGCCCTAAACTTGGCCTATCTGCATACATTTTAATAAGCTTTTCTCCCCCTCTTCACTTTTCCTAATCGTTTTATTCACTCCTCCCTCCGTCTTCTTCGCTTCATCTATCTCCATCTTCGTCTCAATCTATCTCTTTCTCAATCTCCTTCTCTCTTTTCTCTTCTCTCAATTCCTTCGCATTCTTCTGCATCTCTTATTGCCTGTCCCAGAGGGTGGTATGTATTTTATTCCAGTCCCATCCCAGTCCCACTCCGAGTCTCAGTTCCAGTCCTAGTACCAATTCCAGTCCCAGTCCGTCTCTTGATAATATATTACTCTGTACTAAACCACTCATCAACAGCTTTCATTTGATATCCATATTGTACAAACACTCTCTGGGCATTCACTGGCCCACGTTTTGGCCTATATCTCGAGACCCTAGTCACCCAGGGGTATGAAAATTACACTCCACTAAAGCGCTCATCAACAGCTTTCATTTGTTACCCATATTCTATAAACACATTCTAGGGGTACTCGGGTCCAAGTTTCGGCCTATATCTCGAGACCCTGTACATCGATCGCAAACAAAACCTATTTAGTAACCACCGCGTGAGGTTTACGCAACTTTCGTGAAAGTTTGAACAAAATCGATCGACGCATCTCTTCAAACACCCGAACAACCAACACACATTTTAGCTTTTCTTTTTATACTCAGTTGAGCAGAGCTCACAGAGTATATTAAGTTTGATTGGATAACGGTTGGTTGTACATATATAAAGGAATCGAGATAGATATAGACTTCCATATATCAAAATAATCAGGATCGAAAAAAAATTTGATTGAGCCATGTCCGTCCGTCCGTCCGTCCGTTAACACGATAACTTGAGTAAATTTTGAGGTATCTTGATGAAATTTGGTATGTAGGTTCCTGAGCACTCATCTCAGATCGCTATTTAAAATGAACGATATCGGACTATAACCACGCCCACTTTTTCGATATCGAAAATTTCGAAAAACAGAAAAAGTGCGATAATTCATTACAAAAGACAGATAAAGCGACGAAACTTGGTAGATGAGTTGGATTTATGACGCAGAATAGAAAATTAGTAAAAGTTTGGACAATGGGCGTGGCACCGCCCACTTTTAAAAGAAGGTTATTTAAAATTTTGTAAGCTGTAATTTGGCAGTCGTTGAAGATATCATGATGAAATTTGGCAGGAACGTTACTCTTATTACTATATGTACGCTTAATAAAAATTAGCAAAATCGGAGAAGGACCACGCCCACTTTAAAAAAAAAAATTTTTTTAAAGTAAAATTTTAACAAAAAATTTAATATCTTTACAGTATATAAGTAAATTATGTCAAGATTCAACTGCAGTAATTCTATGGTGCAACAAAATACAAAAATAAAAGAAAATTTTAAAATGGGCGTGGCTCCGCCCTTTTTCATTTAATTTGTCTAGGATACTTTTAACGCCATAAGTCGAACAAAAATTAACCAATGCTTTAGAAATTTGGTAGGGGCATAGATTTTATGGCGTTAACTGTTTTCTGTGAAAATGGGCGAAATCGGTTGATGCCACGCCCAGTTTTTATACACAGTCGTCCGTCTGTCCTTCCGCATGGCCGTTAACACGATATCTTGAGCAAAAATCGATATATCTTTACTAAACTCAGTTCACGTACTTATCCGAACTCACTTTATCTTGGCATGAAAAATTAACGAAATCCGACTATGACCACGCCCACTTTTTCGATATCGAAAATTACGAAAAATGAAAAAAATGCCATAATTCTATACCAAATACGAAAAAAGGGATGAAATATGGTAAGGTATTGGATTGCTTTATTGACGCGAAATATAACTTTAGAAAAAACTTTATAAAATGGTTGTGACACCTACCATATTAAGTAGAAGAAAATGAAAAAGTTCTGCAGGGCGAAATAAAAAACCCTTAAAATCTTGGCAGGTATTACATATATAAATAAATTAGCGGTATCCAACAGATGATGTTCTGGGTCACCCTGGTCCACATTTTGGTCGATATCTGGAAAACGCCTTCACATATACAGCTACCACCACTCCCTTTTAAAACTCTCATTAATACCTTTAATTTGATACCCATATCGTACAAACTCATTCTAGAGTCACCCCTGGTCCACTTTTATGGCGATATTTCGAAAAGGCGAACACCTATAGAACGAAGGCCCACTCCCTTTTAAAAATACTCATTAACAGCTTTCATTTGATACCCATATCGTACAAACAAAGTCTAGAGTCACCCCTGGTCCAGAAAGGCCCACTCCCTCTTAAAATAATCATTAACACCTTTCATTTGATACCCATATCGTACACACGCATTCTAGAGTCACACCTGGTCCATCTTTATGGCGATATCTCGAAAAGGCGTCCACCTATAGAACTAAGGCCCACTCCCCTTAAAATACTCATTAACTCCTTTCGTTTGTTACCCATATTGCACAAACGAATTCTAGAGTCACCCCTGGTCCACCTTTATGGCGATATTTCGAAAAGGCGAACACCTATAAAACGAAGGCCCACTCCGTTTTAAAAATACTCATTAACAGCTTTCATTTGATACCCATATCGTACAAACAAATTCTAAAGTCACCCCTGGTCCACCTTTATGGTGATATCTCGAAAAGGCGAACACCTTAAGCCCCACGCCCTTTTAAAATAATCATTAACACCTTTCATTTGATACCCATATCATACAAATAAATTCTAAAGTCACCCCTGGTCCACCTTTATGGTGATATCTCGAAAAGGCGAACACCTATAAAACGAAGGCCCACTCCCTTTTAAAAATACTCATTAACACCTTTCATTTGATGCCCATATCGTACAAACAAAGTCTAGAGTCACCCCTGGTCCACCTTTATTGTGATACCTCGAAAATGCGTCCACCTATAGAATTAAGGCCCACTCCCTCTTAAAATACTCATTAACTCCTTTCGTTTGATACCCATATTGCACAAACGAATTCTAGAGTCACCCCTGGTCCACCTTTATGGCGATATCTCGAAAAGGGGTCCACCTATAGAACTAAGCCCCACGCCTTTTTAAAATAATCATTAACACCTTTCATTTGATACCCATATCATACAAACAAATTCTAAAGTCACCCCTGGTCCACCTTTATGGCGATATCTCGAAAAGGTGAACACCTATAAAACGAAGGCCCACTCCCTTTTAAAATGCTCATTAACACCTTTCATTTGATACCCATATCGTACAAACGCATTCTAGAGTCACCCCTGGTCCATCTTTACGGCGATATCTCGAAAAGGCGTCTATCTATAGAACTTAGGTCCACGCCCTTTTAAAATACTCATTAATACCTTTCATTTGATACCCATATCGTACAAACGCATTCTAGAGTCAACCCTGATCCACCTTTATGGCTATATCCCTAAATGGCGTCCACATATAGAACTATGGCCCACTCCCTCATAAAATACTCTTTAATGCGTTTCATTTGATACACATGTCATACAACACATTCCAGGGTTTCCCTCGGTTCATTTTCCTACATGGTTATTTTCCCTTATGTTGTCACCATAGCTCTCAACTGAGTATGTAATGTTCGGTTACACCCGAACTTAACCTTCCTTACTTGTTATATATATAGATTTTATTTTTCACACTTCACTATAATATTAAACCGAAATGCAAAATTTTCGTTGCTTTTGAAATTCGGCTTAAAAATTGCACATGGAACAATTAAAGACTCTCCTGAATTAAAAAAAATGTCATAGTACCTCTAAATCGCGGGTCCCCTCAGAAACCACCCACCCTCTCGGCGGGCCTGGTGATGTGCTATACTTGATATCATTTGCTATAATATTTTTTATTGATAAGCAGATTGTTTAATTAAACACCAAGCAATTACACGGAAGTATATCCGCACCACCTGCAAATATGAGTGCCACTGCGTATACGTAATACTTTATTATTACGTATAAACAAATAAAAAAAATTGCAATAAAATAATATTGCGACTATAAACTGAGATATGACCTATCCTATTTTTCAAGTTAGATCAAACTACACACGGGGTATTAAACAAATTCAAAATCGGTTCAGTAGTTTAGGAGTGCATCGCGGCCAAAAATTTGGTGACACGTGTTTTTTATATATTAAGATTGTTCAGATGCCATTAGAAAATTTTTTTTTTATTTCTATAGTCTAAGATGTTACTGAATTTATATTTTTAAAATGAATGCAAAAAAGACTTTTTCATAAAATGAGCAAAGTAAAATTGTTCTAAGAGGTTGACGCCATGTATATTTTTTTGCAAATTTGCAGAAAAAGCTGCTTAGTATCAGAAAAGGTAGCTCTACCAAAAATTTAAAAGCTTGTGCTTAAGTTATGGAGCTCTAAAATTTATTCACAAAAAATATGATTAAAATATCTTTACCCATTCCGAAGATACGAACAATAGGAGACAATATTTTTAAAGTATACGGTGTTAAAAAAAACAAGTAAGGAAGGCTAAGTTCGGGTGTAACCGAACATTACATACTCAGTTGAGAGCTATGGAGACAAAATAAGGGAAATCACCATGTAGGAAAATGGACCTAGGGTATCCCTGGGATGTGGTTGTATGACATGTGTATCAAATGGAAGGTATTAAAGAGTATTTTAAGAGAGAGTAGGCCATAGTTCTATTGATGGACGCCAATTAGGCATATCGCCATAAAGGTGGACCAGGGCTGTCTCTAGAATTTGTTTGTACGATATGGGTATCAAATGAAAGGTGCTACTGAGCATTTTAAGAGGGAGTAGGCCTTAGGTCTATCGGTGGACGCCTTTTCGAGATATCGCCATTAAGGTGGACTAGGGGTGACTCTAGAATGTGTTTGTACGATATGGGTATCAAATGAAAGGTGGTAATGAGTATTTTAAAAGAGAATGGGCTTTAGTTCTATAGGTGAACGCCTTTTCGAGAAATCGCCATAAAGGTGGACCAGGGGTGACTCTAGAATGTGTTTGTACGATATGGGTATCGAATGAAAGCTGTTAATGAGTATTTTGAAAAGGAGTGATCCTTAGTTCCATAGGTCGACGCCGTTTCGAGATATCGCCATATCAAACGAAAGGTGTTACTGAGCATTTTAAGAGGGAGTGGGCATGAGGTCTATAGGTGGACGCCTTTCCGAGATATCGTCATTAGGGTGGGCAGGGGTGACTCTAGAATGTGTTTGTACGATATGGGTATCAAACGAAAGGTGTTACTGAGCATTTTAAGAGGGAGTGGGCATTAGGTCTATAGGTGGACGCCTTTTCGAGAAATCGCCATTAGGGTGGGCCAGGGGTGACTCTAGAATGTTTGTGCGATATGGGTATCAAACAAAAGGTGTTACTGAGCATTTTAAGAGGGAGTGGGCATTAGGTCTATAGGTGGACGCCTTTTCGAGATATCGCCATTAGGGTGGGCCAGAGGTGACTCTAGAATGTGTTTGTACGATATGGGTATCAAATGAAAGGTGGTAATGAGTATTTCAAAAGGGAGTAATCCTTAGTTCAATAGGTGGACGCCTTTTCGAGATATCGCCATAAAGGTGGACCAAGGGTGACTCTAGAATGTTTGTACGATATGGGTATCAAACGAAAGGTGTTACTGAGCATTTCAAGAGAGAGTGGGCATTAGGTCTATAGGTGGACGCCTTTTCGAGATATCGCCATTAGGGTGGGCCAGGGTTGACTCTAGAATGTTTGTACGATATGGGTATGAAACGAAAGGTGTTACTGAGCATTTTAAGAGGGAGTGGACATTAGGTCTATAGGTGGACGCCTTTTCGAGATGTCGCCATTAGGGTGGGCCAGGGGTGACTCTAGAATGTTTGTACGATATGGGTATCAAACGAAAGGTTTACTGAGCATTTTAAGAGGGAGCGGACATTAGGTCTATAGGTGGAAGCCTTTTCGAGATACCGCCATTAGGGTGGGCCTGGGGTGACTCTAGAATGTTTGTACGATATGGGTATCAAACGAAAGGTGTTACTGAGCATTTTAATAGGGAGTGGGCATTAGGTCTATAGGTGGACGCCTTTTCGAGATATCGCTATTAGGGTGGGCCAGGTGTGACTCTAGAATGTTTGTACGATATGGGTATCAAACGAAAGGTGTTACTGAGCATTTTAATAGGGAGTGGGCATTAGGTCTATAGGTGGACGCCTTTTCGAGATATCGCCATTAGGGTGGGCCAGGGGTGACTCTAGAATGTGTTTGTACGATATGGATATCAAATTAAAGGTATTAATGAGGGTTTTAAAAGCGAGTGGCCCTTAGATGTATATGTGAAGGCGTTCTCGGGATATCGACCAAAATGTGGACCAGGTGATCCAGAAAATCATCTGTCGGGTACTGCTAATTTATTTATATATGGAATACCACTAACAGTATTCCTGCCAAGATGTTGATTTCGCCTTGTAGAACTTTTTCATTTTCTTCTACTTAATATGGTAGGTGTCACACCCATTTTACAAAGTTTTTTCCAAAGTTATATTTTGCGTCAATAAACCAATCCATTTACAATGTTTCATCCCTTTTTTCGTATTTGGTATAGAATTATGGCATTTTTTTATTTTTCGTAATTTTCGATATTGATAAAGTGGGCGTGGTTATGGTCGGATTTCGGCCATTTTTTATATCTAGATAAAGTGAGTTCAGATAAGTACGTGTGCTAAGTTTAGTAAAGATATATAGATTTTTGCTCAAGTTATTGTGTTAACGGCCGAGCGGAAGGACAGACGGTGGACTGTGTATAAAAACTGGGCGTGGCTTCAACCGATTTCGCCCTTTTTCACAGAAAACAGTTAACGTCCTAGGAGCCAAGCCTCTACCAAATTTCACAAGGATTGGTTAATTTTTGTTCGACTTATGGCATTAAAAGCATCCTAGACAAATTAAATTAAAAAGGGCGGAGCCACGCCCATTTTGAAATTTTCTTTTATTTTTGTAATTTGTTGCACCACGTCATTACTGGAGTTGAATGCTGGCATAATTTACTTATATGCTGTAAAGATATTAACTCTTCTTTTAAAATTTGAATTTAAAAAAAATTTTTTTTAAAAAGTGGGCGTGGTCGTTCTCCGATTTTGCTAATTTTCATTAAGCAGACATAAAGTAAAAAGGGTAATGTTCCTGCCAAATTTCATCATGATATCTTTAACGACTGCCAAATTACACCTTGCAAAACTTCTAAATTACCTTCATTTAAAAGTGGGCGGTGCCACGCCCAATGGCCAAAATTTTACTATTTTTCTATTCTGCGCCATAAGCTCAACTCGCCTACCAAGCTTCATCGCTTAATGCGTATTTGGTAATGAATTATCGCACTTTTTTAATTTTTCGAAATTTTCGATATCGAAAAATTGGGCGTGGTTATTGTCCGATATCGTTCATTTTAAATAGCGATCTGAGATGAGTGCCCAGGAACATATATACCAAATTTCATGAAGATACCTCAAAATTTACTCAAGTTATCGTGTTAACGGACAGACGGACGGACGGACGGACGACTGTGTATAAAAACTGGGCGTGGCATCAACCGATTTCGCCCATTTTCACAGAAAACAGTTAACGTCGTAAAATCTACTCCCCTACCAAATTTCAAAAGAATTGGTTAATTTTTGTTCGACTTATGGCGTTAAAAGTATCCTAGACAAATTAAATGAAAAAGGGCGGAGCCACGCCCATTTTGAAATTTTCTTTAATTTTGTATTTTGTTGCACCATATCATTACTGGAGTTGAATGTTGACATAATTTACTTATATACTGTAAAGATATTAAATTTTTTGTAAAAATTTTACTTTAAAAAAAATTTTTTTTTTAAAGTGGGCGTGGTCCTTCCCCGATTTTGCTAATTTTTATTAAGCGTACATATAGTAATAGTAGTAACGTTCCTGACAAATTTCATCATGATATCTTCAACGACTGCCAAATTACATCTTGCAAAATTTTAAATTACCTTCTTTTAAAAGTGGGCGGTGCCACGCCCATTGTCCAAAATTTTAGTAATTTTATATTCTGCGTCATAAGTTCAACTCATCTACCAAGTTTCGTCGCTTTATCGGTCTTTTGTAATGAATTATCGCACTTTTTCGGGTTTTCGAAATTTTCGATATCGAAAAAGTGGGCGTGGTTATATTCCGATATCGTTCATTTTAAATAGCGATCTGAGATGGTGCTCAGGAACCTACATACCAAATTTCATCAAGATACCTCAAAATTTACTCAAGTTATCGTGTTAACGGACGGACGGACATGGCTCAATCAAATTTTTTTTCGATCCTGATTATTTTGATATATGGAAGTCTATATCTATCTCGATTCCTTTATATATGTACAACCAACCGTTATCCAATCAAACTTAATATACTCTGTGAGCTCTGCTCAACTGAGTATAAAAAACAACAAAGTGAAAATTCTAATAGTTGACAGTTTATAAAACAAGATTACAATTATAGTTATCCAAGTAAAAATTGTTTTAGGAGGACCGCTGTAAATATTTGTTCCAGGAGTCATTGATGGGCATTTTATTTAAGTAATTTAAACGTGACCCATGCAAAATTTCCTCGAATGCGAATGTTTTTTTTTTTTTTTACTAATATCTTATTATTATTTTTGAGCTTGAAAAAGAGTACTATGTGAAATAAAAAAAAATTCCAGATACGATCGCAAGGGGCAATCATAAAGACATTAAAAATTTTATTTGTTTTAAATATATTCATATATTCAAAAATACAAGCTAAATATCGAAAACTTCAATAATTTACATATGTGTATGTATGCACTTTTTAAAACATTAACTTTTTTATAGTCAACGGAACTCCCTTAGGAAGAACTATATGTGGTTTATTAACCCTTTCGCGGACAAAACGGCAAATGCCGTCAAATTTAGTTAAAAATACAGGTGCATGACGGGGTTTGCCGTCATGAACTATTTTAGTATATGTGGCAAACCTTTAGCTCCCGCAGTAAATTCGATGTTAATTTACAGATCGGCAAAATAAGTGTCCCTAAAATTCTATGCATTTGAAATCTATGTTATACAGAATCGAAGTAAAAGTTACTTTATGCAAACTTGAACTTGCACTTTTTCATAGCACCAATGCGGGATATCACGACAGTTTTTCATGCATTCAGTGAGTTGCGTCCTACCAGAATGGTTTAATTCTTCGGTGGGAAAAAAGAAAACCTCTAACGTAGGTAAAGTTAAAATTATATGAATAAGTGTGAATATCTACAAATAAGAATAAAATTATAATATACTAATTGAATTATAAATTAAGTCTAATAGTAAAAATGGATGGATACGACAAACAACGAGAACGAATTTTTAAGATTTTTGAAGAATTCGATTCTGATGCTGAATTTGAAGTTGATCCCCTCAGCGAATACGGAGAGTACGGCAACGACCCGGACTATGTGCCAACTAAAGAGCACGAAAGATCTCGAGGTTCAGATGACGAGTCCGATGAGGAAAATGGACAACAATATAGCATACCGAGAGTTGCAAGTACTGAGGATTGTAAAAATGAAATCGGGCAAGAGGATGTTGATTTGTATGTCCTCGATGACGCAGATGTAAATTCCGATGAGACTTCAGATGATACCTGAGAAGAGTAGGCGAATCTTTGTGAGGCAGAGCCTAGTTTGAAAATGTCAGAGATATACCCCTCATTTCAGTTTTGATTCTAGAAACTGTGGGGTGAAAATTAATGTTGAAGAAAACTGGACTCTCAGAAATATTTTTGATCAGATAATGACGTCCAATATTATGCAAAAATTGGTTGATTCAACAAATACATTTGGATCCAAACTTTTTGAAGCTGATAGTCCCCATACCAAATGCACGTTTTGCTGTTTTTTATTCTACTGATATTGAAGAAATGTACAAGTTCCTAGGAGTTGTTTTGCTTCAGGGTCAAGTGAAACTCCGAAAATTCGTGAATTATTTTCACGAGATCCTATGTATTTCTATCCTATATTTAGGCACATGATGACTGGTCGCAGCTGTTACGTTGCCTGACTTGCTCAGAAAAAACTGGAGATGAAACCAAACTTAGAAAAATCAAGCCATTACTGAAGCTTTTTATGCAGCTTCTCGTTATATTGAAAATATATCATTAGCAATTAATAGGTAACGAAAAAATTTTTAATTTAAGTATAACCTGTGCTAATCTAAAATTGGTAAAAAAATTTCCCACAGATGTAAATCTTATCCCACTGAGGTTACTCTTTGCCTTGGAAAGTGTCCCGAAGAATTTCATACATTTCAATATCTAATTTCCGTTTATTATTCAATAATTTTCTTAAAACGATACTATTTAAGGTATTTATCTTGTTTTCGGCCACCGTGGTGTGATGGTAGCGTGCTCCGCCTATCACACCGTATGCCCTGGGTTCAACCCCCGGGCAAATCAACATCAAAAATTTTAGAAATAAGATTTTTCAATTAGAAGACAATTTTTCTAAGCGGGGTCGCCCCTCGGCAGTATCTGGCAAGCGCTCCGATTGTATTTCTGCCATGAAAAGCTCTCAGTGAAAACTCATCTGCCTTGCAGATGCCGTTCGGAGTCGGCATAAAAACATGTAGGTCCCGTCCGGCCAATTTGTAGGAAAAAATCAAGAGGAGCACGACGCAAATTGGAAGAGAAGCTCGGCCTTAGATCTCTTCGGAGGTTAACGCGCCTTACATTTATTTTTTTTTTATCTTGTTTTCGTATGAACCGCATTATTTGTTTTTGTAAGCTTTAAGTTTCATTGAATAAAATGAAGTACCTTTAATTAAAATATATTCAATTTGATTAAAATTAAATATATGATACATATAAAAAACTATGTCGAAAAACTGTGTATCATTGATGCAAGTTATTGTGGTTGAGAAAAATATGATTATGAATCAAAATTTTGAACTTTTTCTTGTTATTCTGTTTATAAAATTCTATAATGCAAAATTTGAAATCCTAAAATATTTCGAAAATTTTTCGCGTTACACCAGCTGACTCTTTAGACTGCAGCTCTACTTTGCTCTACATTGACCTGCTATGCACTTATGTTGGGTTCGATAAACAGACCTATTAAGTAACTGAACAAGTTCGGAATGTTCATTTCTGATAACAGACTAAGTTTGTACTTGAAATATGTTAATTTCGCTTAAAATAAGCAAATTGGAGTTACCTTGTATGCATCAACAATGCTTTAGATAACCACGACATCAATTTTCCTTCACTCTATAATTGTTTTTTTTTTTTATACTCAGCTGAGCAGAGCCCATAGAGTATACTAACTTTGTTCGCATAACAGTAATACGTAACGGCATAAACTAATCGAGATAGATATAGACTTCTATATATCAAAATGATCTGGGCGAAAAAAGAAATTCATTTTGCCATGTCCGTCCGTAAACACGTTAACTTCAGTAAATTTTGAGGTATCTTGATAAAGTTTGGTACGTAGGTCTCTGGGCGCTCACCTCAGATTGCTATCTAAAATGAACGAATTCGGACTACAACCACGCCCACTTTTTCGATATCGAAAATTTCGAAAAACCGAAAAAGTGCGATAATTCATTACCAAAGACGGATAAAGCGACAAAGCTTGGTAAGTGCTTTGAACTTATGACACAAAATAGAAAAATAGTAAAATTTTGGACAACGGGCGGGGCACCGCCCACTTTTAACAATAGGTATTTTGCAAGTTGTAATTTCGCAGTCATTGAACATATCATGATGAAATTTGGCATGCACGTTACTCCTATTACTATATGTGTGCTAAATAAAAACTAGCAAAGTCGGATGACGAATACGCCCACTTTTAAAAAAAAAAATTTTTTAATAAAAGTTTAACAACAATTTTAATATCTTTACAGTATATAAGTAAATTATGTCAAGATTCAATTTTGTAGAGGCTTAGATTCTAGGACGATAACTGTTTTCTGTGAAAAAAGGCGAAATCAGTTGAAGCGGCGCCCAGTTTTTATACACAGTCGACCGTCTATCCTTCCGCTCGGCCGTTAACACGATAACTTGAGCAAAAATCGATATATCTTTACTAAACTTAGTTCACGTACTTATCGGAACTCACTTTATCTTGGTATAAAAAATGGCCGAAATCCGACTATGACCACGTCCACTATTTCGATATCGAAAATTACGAAAAATAAAAGAAATAACATAACTCTGTACCAAATATGAAAAAAGAGATGAAACATGGTAATTGGATTGGTTTATTGACGCAAAATATAACTATAGAAAAAACTTTGTAAAATGAGTGTGACAACTACCATATTAAGAAGAAGAAAATGAAAAAGTTCTGCAGGACGAAATCAAAAGCCTTTGGAATCTTGGCAGGAATACTGTTCGTGGTATGATATATATAAATAAATTAGCGGTACCCGACAGATGAAGTTCTGGGTTGCCCTGATCCACATTTTGGTCGATATCTCGAAAACGCCTTCACATATAAAACTAAGGGCCACTCCCTTTTAAAACCCTCATTAATACCTTTAATTTGATACCCGTATCGTACAAACACATTCTAGAGTCACCTCTGGTCCACCTTTATGGCGATATCTCGAAAAGGCGATCTCCCATAGAACTAAGGCCCAGTCCCTTTTAAAATACCAATTAACACCTTTCGTTTGATACCAATATCGTAAAACACACATTCTAGAGTCACCCCTGGTCCACTTTTATTGCGATATCCTGAAATGGCATCCACCTAAACTACGACGCACTCCCTTTTAAAATACTCTTATAATACCTTCCATTTGAAACCCATGTCATACAAACACATTCCATGGTTACCCTAGGTTCATTTTGCTAAATGGTGATTTTCCCTTATTTTGTCGCCAAAGCTCTCAGCTGAGTATGTAGTGTTCGGTTACACCCGAACTTAGCCTTCCTTACTTGTTTTTTTTTAAACACACTTAATTTTTTTTTTGTGTTATTTCAACAAACTTTGATTTAAGTACTATCCAAGATAGGTTTTGATGTTTTCACCAACGATTATTAGAAGTTATTTTTTATTTGTTTGATACGGTCTAAACTACGGTATAACTACACTACACACAATATGTATAAAGAAATGTCTCTTTATTTTGATAGCACTGCGCGTTAAAAGTTGTAAAACATTTTACCGATCGAACGATTTTTAACAATATTTTCGACACGTGCGTTATTCTCTTGCAAAAATGTATAGACACATATATTGCGGAGACACATTTTACACATATATTCCTATATATGTACACAAGGGTGACCCGTCGTTGTATGGAAAAAAATGTGTTTGGGTTTTCGATCTCACCCTTATGGAATGCGTATAGTTATCGCAAAAATCAAAGTCTTTGCCAATCTATATGGACTTAACGATTGCGTAAAGGACTTATAGTATGGAATTGGGACGAATTTAAAGCATTTCAACATATTTCTTTATCCTTAAAACGTTTACTCCTTTTCAAACCAATTTGTGTGTCTTCAATTCCTACAAACGACAATATAATATAAATGAAATTAGCCTTTGTCTAATTGTCTAATTAAAATCTTGGCAACTTTTCTACTTTATAACTTTTTATTATTTCACCAATTTTTGTAATTTTAAATGCGTTTGAAATCAAAATCTGTAGAGATTATTAATAACAAGTGAGGGATAGTTCATGATTCGAAGATTTGGGGTGGGCCAAAATTTTGAATATACAAATTTGAAGGATGTTTCCATATTTCGTGGGTGCAAGATACAGAGTCGGAACGCTTTGCAAAATAAGGGCCACCCTAGTGTACACATACATGTATACGTCAATACATTGTACCACCAAATTGCTCAGATTTATTTTGGTAGCGTTACAGCGTACGCCGACATAACCGTTTTCTTTATTGTAGTAGTTGCACTGATTGGGAGTGCTAACAGCAACATTTTCGCCATTGAAATTGGCAATTCATTGGTTAAGTGAAGCACGACATATCCCATTTTGCCCCACATTTTACGACAGATAAATTGAGCATTTATGTATGATTTTTTTATGTTTAACAAAAAAAAAAAAAAGCTACCAGCAGTGCTTTAAGAAGGCCAACGATTTTTTCAAATATATTTAAACGTAGCAGATTTAATTGGGAAAGGCATGAAAATTTAAAATGCGTCGAATGAAATTTTTTACTACGAAAAAATATGTAACGAATCAGAATATTATATTCACTTTGTCTTATAAATTAACCAACAGCGTCAATAAAATTTAATATTCAGTCAACACTATTGCACCATAAATATTTGAAAGCTCGGGTGGAAACTTACGAACAATGCTAAAATAAAACTGCTCTCTAATGACATCTTGGCTGGTTTGTATCTAAATTAAAGAGGAATCAAAACCGTAGTTATTCCAATGATCAGAACGAGAATTTAATGAAAGCCAAAACGTCGGATCTATTAACCGTTCATCGTTTGTTATAAAACACGTTTGTGAGTCTAGCAAAATCGCGGATCTGCTAAAAGCCCAACATGGTAATTTTATGGGCCTCTCAAAAAGGGATGAGGTACATGATATGAATCACAAGGTGGGGCATCGTTTTCTTCAAACCATCAATTAAAAAATGTAAAAGTGTCAGCCCAGCGCTCCAGTATGATTAGCAGAGAAGAGAAGAAGAAGAAGGGAATAGTAAAATATAAAAGAGTAAAGAGAGAGGGAGCAGGAATATGAAGAGAGAGGGAATGGGAAAATTAAGGGAGAGGGAGAAGGAACGATGGGCCAAAAGGTACAAACACTTCTTGAGAGTTATGCTGTAAATCAAATTTAATCTTTCTATTACGTCAAGGTCATTTGGTGACCTTTTTTCCTTTCTTTTTCTGATATATCTTGATAGGAGAAAAATTTCGGAATTTTTTTTTCATGACTTTGTGTTAAGCACAATTTCTTCTAAAAAGGCTAAACAGCTAGATTTAGCTTAATCCAATAACTGATAATGAACAAACTTACGTGGGCGCAACGTAAATTCATTCCGTGACCAGAGCTGTTGTTCTGAGCATAAAAAGAAGTCATCGTATAAAAAATAATAAAAATGACAATAATTGGATACCAGAGATCTTTTGGAACATTTGTGAGCATTTTTCTTTTTTTGAATTAGTAATACGAGGCTAATTTTTTCCTAAAGATTTATAGAGACCTATATTTTATATGCCGATATCAAACTATAACTGCTTAAGGAGTGGTGATATATCATGGAAAGTTTTTCATCACAGAATACACTCGGAAGGTATGCCTGATCACTTTCGAGAGTTGACCCCGCTTAAAAATCTTTTTGTGAAGTGTTTTGATGTTAATACCACGTCTGGCATATCGCAAGAATACCATTATATAATGAAATAAATCAATAAATCTTACCAACTGCTTCAGAAACTATAAAATTTTTTATCGATAAGCATTACAAATAACAAAAAGGAATACTTATCTCAACCACAATGTTGTATTGAGCATAGCAATTCAGAAATTATAGTAAGAGTTCATATACACGTTTATAAACCTAAAATTTCTTTATAACCCTAAGAATTATCTATAAAATTTATAAACATTGAAAACGGCATCTGAAATTATAAACTTTTAAGCTGATATACATTGGAAGCATAGGACTGGTCATCTCGTGACCTTAGCAACACATGAGTAAGTTTTTCTTAACGTAGCAAAGGCGTTAAGGTAAGGCAAGATCTGCCCAGTGTTGATATTATGTTAACACCGAAGAAATATTCTTAGGGACTATGTATGTCTACAAAAGCTTGACTAACAAAAAGGACGATATATGGCCAAAAATCAAAACACGGATCTACAGGACAGCTACACAATCAATACATTACGAAGAACTGCGTTTTTTTTCAAGAAAGCATTTAATGCCTCAAATTAAATGTGGAACTCTAAGCAGCACTTAAATTGCTGTCCATCAATATCTTTGGAGTAGAGTCTTTCCCAAATATTAAAGGAGGTTTCCGTCTATAGCTTTGACAATCTAGGCAATCAACATACAACGTTTTGTTCAACAATCTGCCTGAGACTTGATCATTTAATATGTAGTGTGCCTCTTTTCGATACATTTATCATGTCAAATTGCTCTTAAGGTTCTACTCTGCTCAATATCATTGACTGCAAAATCTGAAAACAAAATGACTAAATAAATCACATGACAGTCTTTGATCCTTCCAAAATGGAGGGGTTGTAGGGTTTAAATCTGATTGCCATACTCTCACCGTAGATTTATACATCACTTCTCAAAGTTAAGAAGGTTTACAATAGTTTATTTCCCAGTTAAAAAATTTATTCTACTTACTCTTAAAAATTAAGAAAAAATATGAAAATTTGAAAAAATGTAAATCATTTTTTTTTAGTTTTAAATTTAAGTTGTTGTTGTTGTTGTAGCACTAACGACAATCCCTGACGATTTCAGGTAGTGTTACTAATGTTGTTGGTCCTTTATAGGACATAGATCCGGTAAGTTCCGGTTACAAACACAGTTCAGTAACTAGCCAGACCATTGCGCGCACGATTTAATATGACTACGTCGAACCTCCTAGGCCATCTTGCCCCCCCCCCCCTCTCAAAACCGCATTTCAATAAATTTTAGTATTTTTGACTTGTGAAATGTTTCGGCAGTTTTAAGTAGTTGACCGGCAATGCTCTTACGCTTCAAGTATAACTTTAAAAACGCCATATACTTCTTTTAGGAGTAAATATGTATACAGTACCAAAAAGAAGCAAATCAATGCAATGCGTTCGCTCATGGTCGATAAAAAAATTACTAACAAGTAAGGAAGGTTAAGTTCGGGTGTAACCGAACATTACATACTCAGTTGAGAGCTATGGTGACAACATAAGGGAAAATAACCATGTAGGAAAATGAACCGAGGGAAACCCTGGAATGTGTTTGTATGACATGTGTATCAAATGAAAGGCATTAAAGAGTATTTTATGAGGGAGTGGTTCATAGTTCTACAGGTGGCCGCCATTTAGGGATATAGCCATAAAGGTGGATCAGGGTTGACTCTAGAATGCGTTTGTACGATATGGGTATCAAATGAAAGATGTTAATGAGTATTTTAAAAGGGAGTAATCCTTAGTTCCATAGGTGGACGCCGTTTCGAGATATCGCCATAAAGGTGGGCCAGCGGTGACCCTATAATTTGTTTGTACAATATGGGCATCAAACGAATGGTGTTAATGAGTATCTTAAAAGGGAGTGGGGCTTAGTTCTATAGGTGGATGCCGTTTCGAAATATCGCCATAAAAGTGGATCAGGGGTGACTCTAGAATGTGTTTGTACGATATGGGTATCAAATTAAAGGTATTAATGAGGGTTTTAAAAGGGAGCGGTGGTTGTTGTATAGGTGGTCGCCTTTTCGAAATATCGCCATAAAGGTGGACCAGGGGTGACTCTAGAATGCATTTGTACGATATGGGTATCAAATGAAAGGTGTTAATGAGTATTTTAAAAGGGAGTAATCCTTAGTTCCATAGGTGGACGCCGTTTCGAGATATCGCCATAAAGGTGGACCAGGGGTGACCCTAGAATTTGTTTGTACAATATGGGTATCGAAAGAAAGGTGTTAATGAGTTTTTTAAAAGGGAGTAATCCTTAGTTCCATAGGTGGACGCCGTTTCGAGATATCGCCATAAAGGTGGGCCAGGGGTGACTCTAGAATTCGTTTGTGCAATATTGGTATCAAACGAAAGGAGTTAATGAGTATTTTAAAAGGGAGTGGGCCTTCGTTCTATAGGTGTTCTCCTTTTCGAGATATCGCCATAAAGGTGGACCAGGGGTGAATTTAGAATATATTTGTACGATATGGGTATCAAATGAAAGGTGTTAATGAGTATTTTAAAAGGGCGTGGGGCTTAGTTCTATAGGTGGACGCCTTTTCGAGATATCGCCATAAAGGTGAGCCAGGGGTGACTCTAGAATGAGTTTGTACGATATGGGTATCAAATTAAAGGTATTAATGAGAGTTTTAAAAGGGAGTGGTGGTAGTTGTATATGTGAAGGCGTTTTCCAGATATCGACCAAAATGTGGACCAGGGTGACCCAGAACATTATCTGTTGGATACCGCTAATTTATTTATATATGTAATACCTGCCAAGATTTTAAGGGTTTTTTATTTCTCCCTGCAGAACTTTTTCATTTTCTTCTACTTAATATGGTAGGTGTCACAACCATTTTATAAAGTTTTTTCTAAAGTTATATTTCGCGTCAATAAAACAATCCAATTACCTTACCATGTTTCATCCATTTTTTCGTATTTGGTATAGAATTATGGCATCTTTTTCATTTTTCATAATTTTCCATATCGAAAAATTGGGCGTGGTCATAGTCGGATTTCGTTCATTTTTCACACCAAGATAAAGTGAGTTCAAGTAAGCACGTGAACTAAGTTCATTAAAGATACGTCGATTTTTGCTAAAGTTATCGTGTTAACGGCCATGCGGAAGGACAGACGGACGACTGTGTATAAAAACTGGGCGTGGCATCAACCTATTCCGCCCATTTTCACAGAAAACAGTTAATGTCATAAAATCTATGCTCCTACCAAATTTCAAAAGGATTGGTTAATTTTTGTTCGACTTATGGTGTTAAAAGTATCCTAGACAAATTAAATGAAAAAGGGCGGAGCCACGCCAATTTTGAAATTTTCTTTTCTTTTTGTATTTTGTTGCACCACATCATTACTGCAGTTGAATGTTGACATAATTTACTTATATACTGTAAGGATATTACATTTTTTGTTAAAATTTTACTTTAAAAAATTTTTTTTTTAAAAGTGGGCGTGGTCCTTCTCCGATTTTGCTAGTTTTTATTAAGCGTACATATAGTAATAGGAGTAACGTTCCTGCAAAATTTCTTCATGATATCTTCAACGACTGCCAAATTACAGCTTGCAAAATTTTAAATTACCTTCTTTTAAAAGTGGGCGGTGCCACGCCCATTGTCCAAAATTTTACTAATTTTCTATCTTTCGTCATAAGTTCAACTCATCTACCAAGTTTCGTCGCTTTATCTGTCTTTTGTAATGAATTATCGCACTTTTTCGGTTTTTCGAAATTTTCGATATCGAAAAAGTGGGAGTGGTTATGTCCGATTTCGTTCATTTTAAATAGCGATCTGAGATGAGTGCTCAGGAACCTACATACCAAATTTCATCAAGATATCTCAAAATTTACTCAAGTTATCGTGTTAACGGACGGACGGACGGACATGGCTCAATCAAATTTTTTTTCGATCCTGATTATTTTGATATATGGAAGTCTATATATATCTCGATTCCTTTATATATGTACAACCAACCGTTATCCAATCAAACTTAATATACTCTGTGAGCTCTGCTCAACTGAGTATAAAAATGCTGTGCACGCAAAAACGGCTATATTTGTATGCAGTTGGCAAACGCTATTATTTGAGAGAAAATAAAAACATGGGGATTTTACGAGACCTCCACCCTTTTTCGATATTTTTATAACATATTTTGTTTTTACGTTGAATTGCTTTGTATTGCATACTCATCTTTGTCACTATATTCACATAGGTATGAGTATCGAGTGTAGTAAAGTTGTGGTTGGAAATGTCATAGGATGGCATACTAACAAAGAGAAACTTTTCACCTTAACAAAAAAAAAAAAAAAAAAAATTAAATTAAATTAAAAAAAAAAATTAAAAATAGAATGAATGCCTGCTTCTTTTTTAAAACAATTTTTTCAATATAAAAGCTATTTTTTAGTGTGCTTATGATAGGTTAAGAAAAGGCGAAATATTGTTATCATTTTTCTTTACAAACAAAAAATAAGGTTCAAGAATTACTTTAAACATATGGGCAAATCCCAAAAACTTTTACTTTTTTGGATACTCGGGTTTTACACAAACTTAAGGCCGGAAATGAGTACAAGGACATTAAGTTTGACCTTTTGACTATTCGATCTGATGATTTTCAAAATCAAGAAAGTTGATAGTAAGTTTTTGCAGAACTTCGAAACGTAAAAAACGTCGATTTTTACATTTTTTCAAGCGACACCCTTGATTTTTTTTTTGGAATTTTTTCGATAAATTTTAACGCATCGCTGAAACTCTATGGAATTTAAACTGAGTATTGTTTTTGAGACGGAAATTCTAAAAGTATGAGCAAAATTAATGTGCCCTCCAATACTCAAAACTATCATCAATCAAAATAGCGATACTTTTTTTTTGTCATTTTCAATATTGACAATTTTTTGCCTATAGCTTTTTGAGGCAACTGAGTATTGAAATTTGGGTTATGCACGATAATAGCCTATCGGAGACTAAAAATACCTATGGCTTCAAATTCGATGTGTCCCTTTCAGTTTTAAGGTAGGGGCAGAAAAGTGGAAGCACTTGGTTGCGCAAATTTTCTTCAGGAGCAGGTTTTTTTGTGGGCACAGCTACAATTTTACTTTTATCACTTCATACCCCTTTGTTAATTTTTTCTCTACACCACAGAAGTATACTGTCAATTGCCTCATCTTGGAGTATTCACGCAAGGAATGTTATTAATTATTGTACATGGGGCAAATATACGAAATTTCCGAAAAAATTGGCAATCGTCAAAAAGTGTAGAAAAAAAATTTTTTTTTAAACCAGGTTTTATTTAAAAGTAAATGAAAAGAAACACAAATTTGATACAAAAGTTACAAAGAAAAAAAAAAAACAAAGAATTGTTTACACTTTTTGACGATTGCCAATTTTTGGAGAAAATTTCGTATATTTGCCCCATGTGCAAACATTAATAACTTTCCTTGCGTCAATATTCCAAGATGAGGCAATTGATGGTATACCACTATTTGACGGTTACCCGGTTTCATATTTTTGCCGATATCTCTAAAACCGGGTATCAACAAAATTTTACCTAAATATATCGCACACAGATATGTACATCTTGATAACATTTCAACACAATCGGTTAAGAAGTGTTTAAATAAGTAAAAAAATTTAAGGTTTTCCGGGTTTTTATTTTTATCAATATCTCCAAAACTTGATCTTGTGTATTAAGACTTTTTTACTTGAACATACTTCGTTCACATATCTATATGTTTTTAAAGTTTCAAAAGGATCGGTAGAAAGGTGTCAAAATAAATGTGTTGAAAACTTTGCAGTAAAAAATATTTGGCGGTTATTCGCTTTTATATTTTTACCGATATCTACAAAACTGGGTCTCGTGTATCAAAAAAATTTTACATAGCTAACAGCTGCATATATCTCCATATTTTGTTAAAATTTCGACATAATGGTACAGAAGTGTTGAAGTAAATGTACATTTAACATTGCGACTTTAAAATATGTATATTTTGCTCGAACTTTTGACTATATCTTTTTAAGGCATTATGTAAGGCGAGTAACGGCGATGCACTTTAGCTCCAATTTACCCCCCAACAAACAAATCTCACACAGCTATTTTCATTTTACTATTTACAATGTTTGTTAAATAGACAAACCTGGCACCGTTTCACGTCCTATGATCTCAGGGCTATTGTGATTTCAAAAATAGTTTTCGATCACGACCCCTGAATAAGTAAAATAAGCCTATAGCCCAAATCATGAAGCTTGACCAACGAACGGGCCTCGTTGTTGTTGTTGTTGTTATTGTAGCGTAAGGACACTCTCTGAAGGCCTTGGGGAGTATTATCGCGTTGATGGTCCTTTGCCGGATGCAAACCCGGTACGTTCCTATACCAAACCCGACCATATCTGGAACGATTTTTTATGACATGAGACCTTCTAGGCCATCGCGCCCTCCCACCCCCTACATCCATGAGGAGTTCGGGGTCACCAGAGCTTCGGCTGTTAATGAAACAGGATTCGCCACGGATAGGTGAGGTTGACGTGAGGGTTTGGAGAAGCTATATATTGCGCTGGATAAAACCAGGTCTGAGCAAAGGTGACCAAACATGTACTTTCATATTTTTTCCCAATTTTAAAACAAATTTTAAAATCCACAAAATATTATACATAACGGCGTTAAAGTACAAACATTACCCAATTTTAAATTTTTTTTGGCAAAGAAATTTTTGACTTAATTATTTTTGATTTTTTAAATTTCCAAGTGACAGTGGTGCCATGGCATCACCTGATGACTTCTTAATCAGAAAATAGCTGCCCTTTTGTAGTCAAAATTTTCAGCGAACACAACTGTTGATTAGTCATTGAGTTATAACATTCCGAGTGCACCGTTTAGTTTTTTTGCTCCACTAAATGGTTGAAACTGTACGTCAAATTACTGAGCATAAATTTGATTCGCTACATTCGCTCAACGTGTCCATTCGGCTTTTTGACAGTTCTATCACGCAAATAATAGCGAAGTGGGAAAACAATTTAACAAGTCCTTTTTAAATTTAATAATAGTTATCTTATTGGGCAGTTTGCTCAACTCAATTTCAGAAAACAAATTTTAACTCAACCGTCGGAAACACGTTTCCAACTTTTCAACGAAAATTGTGTTCGCTGAAGCGTCTAATATGCCAATTAGGTGCAATAAACGCTGTTTATAATTATGAAAACCAAGATTTTTCCTTCTAACTGCTTAAAGTCAACAATTCAACTAAATTTGATTTTGTGGTATAGAAACGAAATATAATTGAAATTTTGCTGCAAGGTCACAAAATGGCATACCAATAGAATATGTCTAACGACAGTGCTTGTGAATTTGCACTTGTGTAAGTAAATGCGGTTCGTTGCATCAGCAACTGTGAATAATTTAAACCCACTTGATATCTAAATAAAAGAGACTCCCATATTTGGTACACACGCAGACGAAATTATTCATACAACTGCACAAAAACCCATGAAGCATACCAACAAAAACGCAAACTATAAATGTGCCCATTTTATTCGTGTACCATATAGTTGAGAGCACATGATCATTTTTGCCTTATATGCGAATACATGTGCCATGAATGCGTACTAATGCGTATGCATGTATTTAGATGTGTGTTTGCAGTTGTTATTGGTAACATTAGCGTATTACCCACTCGTGCAACCGGTGACAGCTGCTTATAAGCATTTGCTAAGTACCAACAATTTTATTTTTGTGGCGAGGAGAATTTAAAATCTGACTAAATGTTGCTTTTAGTTGCACTTACATATAAATGTATGTCTGTATTAGGGTGGCTCTCAAAATATATCCTTTAAAATTTCTTAGTGATTTTCGTTATTGATTGCTCCCAATAATAGCCTTAAATGGTTTGACTTTATAAGGCTACTAGCACATTTTATGGGGCTAGGGGGTTGTTTTTGGGATATTGTTTTTTTAACCTTGGGTATCTGAAAGATTGAATAGAATTTCCATATCTGTGTATTTGACGCAGTTTTGAGAAATTTGGTAGGATCTAAACTGACTCAATATTAAAAAAACGTTCGTCATACTTCAATAGAATATTAAAAATCGTAATTTTATGTGCAGAATTTTGTTGTTGGCAAGTTGCTGGGAAACAAAAATTAGAGTAGGTAATATAAATTTTAAACTAATCAATGCTAACTTGGACGTATATCGGCTTTGACCTTCTTTATTCTTTTTCTTTCGGCTTCCTTTTTTGTCTTCAAGAATTGTGACTTGGCTCACTCTCACGAAAATTGATAAAAGTGGAAGTACCAAGTGAATCTTTATTCTGTTTTGTGATATATTGATGTGTAAATATCTCTGTTTATGTATGGGTGGAATACAAAATGTAAGCGGAGAGTATGTGTAGGCGTAATGAATGAGATTGGTACGCTGTAAGCGAGAGAACTGAATGTAAGCGTAAGTATAGTCACAATACTGTAGCATTATGTGAATACAGTCATTCAGGGGAGACTGAAAATCAAGGGCAGGCAAGGAATGTTACGTAAAGAAAAGAAAGGGAAAGGAAAGAAAAGGAAGGAAAAGTTTGTTATAGGTGTGATATCGGTGAGCTAAAGACGAGTTATCAGTTTTTGATTGAAGTCGTTTAAATTTGCTTTCAATAAAAAAGGTTATCAATGAATTTTAGATTTTTTGTCGGCGAGTTTTCGGTTGGTTATTGAGAAGTTATCGATTTACTATCGATTATTTATCAAAAAGTTATCGATATATTGAATGAAAAATATACACTGATTGTCGAAAATTTTACATATTATTTTGAAGTGTTACCAATTTGTTATCGGCGTGTTATATATTTGTTATCCAAACGTCATTGTTTTTTAATCGAAATATTGTCGACTTTTTTTCAAAAGTTATAGATATGCTTTAAAAGGTTTTCGCAGTGTATTTTTTTAATCGATAGCATAATTTAGTATCGAATATGTATCGAAAAGTTATCGATATGCTTTCAAAAATAATCGGTTTGCGATCGAAAACTTTTTTATTGTTCGCTAAAAAAGTTTTCGATTTATTATAGAAAAGTTATCGATTTTTATCACAAAGTTTTCATTTTTTATCGAGTTATTGATTTATTGAAGACGACTTATTGGGTTGTTAAGAGACACATAGCGAAAAAACTTTTATATTAAATCAGTATGTCGTAACCCATCAATAAATCACCCATAAGAAATAAATAAGAAGCCAATGACTCCGCGAAAACGAGCCGTCCGTGTCCCACATTTTCCCCCTGATTCTCTCTCTATGGCTCTCCACGTCTCTTTCCCTCTTCTTATTTTTCTATCCCTTTGTCACTAGCTCTCTCCGTCTCCTTTATATCTGCTCCTCGTTAGCTATCTATATCTCAATCTTCTTCTAACTCTATCTCTATCTATCTCTTACGCCTTATCTAGTTTCTCCTTTCTGTCGTTCCTTCCAAACTTATTTCTAGCTAATGCTTCTTAAAAAATAGTATACGAAATATTAGAAAGAAAAATTCCTTCATAAATCAGATCATTCCCATAGATGGGTTCATAGTTCGCTATCCGAAAACTTAGTACCCTAAAATCCTCATAATCTTCATAAAAAGCTATTAATTCTTGAAGTGACATTTTTTATACGATTTTTTAGAACTGGTCCCTGAAAACTGGTGAATCGTATCACGTTGTCTAGGTATACTATCGCTCACAATGTGAGTGTTGAAAAATAGCTCCTTATAAACTTTCAGAAATCCTCTCTGGGTACGTAACCGTTCAATGTCATACAGTGTTTTAGCTCCCATTGGTTAGTTTAAGCATCACAGATAGAAGTTAGGACGGATTTTGTTCTGAATTTCTTGAAAAAAATTTTGACATAAATTCTAATGAAGAAGTTTAATATTAATCGCACTTGAGTGATATTGGAGACATGAAAATATACTTCCGCTACCAACACATTTTAAATGAGGTGTGCGATATCAGAAATTGAAGGACTTGCGCCACACAAATGCACAACAATGAAAAGTTTTGGACAAACAGAACTTTCAGACCGGAAACTGCACGATGAAGACGATCCCAGTATTTGTTTGTTCAATCATGCTTGGCAGCAGCAAAAATGCCACTGAGTTGAGAGAGTTGGTGAAGGAAGCGTTTGACACTTCCAAAAGACGTCTTAACTTAGTGAAAGTCTTTGAATTGATACCTATATAATAAGAGCCACCCTAATGTGCATTAATTTGTGCATTGCCATATGACTGTGTATGTAGGCAATTGTGTGTGTGAAAACGCAGTCATTTCTTCCTTTTTGTGTGCAATTTGCTCTACCGTAAAATAAAGCTAAAAACATTTGCATTTCTAAATAGCAAATTAAATGCAAGAACTAAGCGCTTGGAAAATGCACAAAATTTAAGTGCTCAAAATAATTTAGAAATGAAAAAAATGTTGCGCTTTTAAATACTTCAATGCAGCTGTGTGCTAACGATGTTGTAATCTAAACTAAACCGAACTACCAAAAGAGTGTCAGAGGGTAAAATGTGATGACGATTTTGTGACGCTCTAGCAATTCAAGCATAAATGCACACGAGCATATCTGCAAAGTGGTTTATTTTATAGTGAGGTATTAAAAAGGATTTTAAGCCAAATAATTATGTATTATATGAGAGCAGATAGACTTTTGCTTTTCACGCTTTTTTCTCAACAATGTGAAACATTCGCTTTTTTTGGAATAGAATAGGCGTACAATTATTCGCGATTTCTGAAAAAAGCTTAGTCGCCTTTGACACTTTGAACTTTATCCACAATAATTCGAATTTTGATTTAAATTTAGAAGGAAACTCGTTGCACACTCTGATTACCCAAAAATAAGTTTGAATATTTATTGATACTTTTTGACATGAGTACGAACTATGAGGTCTTATAGGCTTAAAAATATGTTCTCCTAGCCAGACGACAACGCTATAATGTGACATAATCAGCTTTGGTACAAAAAAAAAAGATAAAATAAAAAGAGAAAGATATCGATTTCCGAATTATTATAAAGACCGCCTCTAAGCTTAAAGAGTCAATAAAGGTGTTCATGATCGGGTGGGTAGCAGTAAAGTTATTCACGAAAATAAAGCCTTCTCGTCTGGCCAGACGCCGAAATCTATCGGAGGGTTAAGAGAGAAAAGTTTTTTGAATGACAGATGATGCTCTGTTTAAACCCGTCCATGAAAGCAGAGGAAACGAGCGGCCACCACTCCTCTGCAAAGGCGAGGTGGTAAACCATTTACGTTCACTTGGTGTGACCAAATAGTGCCAGTTAACTTTACGAAGCAGCAACAGCAGCGCCTTGCCATAACCGATAAAATGGTGACCGCTAATAAAAAAGTAAGTAGGTAAGAAACCGAAGCAAAGCACAGAGTTTTAAAAGCATACTATATACAAGCCTTTCTAAAGAATTTTTAAATTTACAATTCTTCCGCCTAATTTTTTCTTGTCAAAATGCAGAATTAGGCGAGGTTGAGGTGGCTGGTATGTTGAGACCCTACGTGAACTGAATGATTCAATAGTGCTACCAGTATTTTGTTTAACGATCAAACTGACCTATCAAAACCCATGACTTTTGTAATAAAATAACACCGTCTTCTGAGAAAATGCACAAAATTTCTATGACCAATGCTACTTGCTGCTTCTAGATATTTATATTTGGCTGGAGTCTTAATATGGCAAGCACAAGATAAAACGTGCTAGATAACTAGGCCTTATTTAAAAAAATTTGACGCCAAAAAGCAGTGTCCAGTCAGAATGCACAGTATGAGCCTACATTCCTTTATTTTCAATGATAAGAGTAAGTTTATTGGTCTAAAGTTGTAAGGCCTTCGCCAATTTACAGCCCCACTATTGGGTCCACATTTTCCCACTTGGTCCATAAAGCGGAATTCTAGCCTTCCCTTCATCTCGCCCAATTTGATTGGAACGTCTATGGAGCAAACTTCGAGGGATGCACTTTTTTAGCTAGCTTATTCGCTTTTTCACTCCCATCTACACGCATGTGCCCTGGGACCCAATATAGGTGTATGTTTCTGCCTATCCCCCGATTCTTTCCAGGAAGGGCTACCACTACAATCCACTCTAAGATGCTAGCTTTGCATGATTATTGCTTTAATTAATACTTAGCTGTCAATATAAAAGTTGACTCGGCTACAGTTCAAGCTATTTTCTTTTAGTGTTTCTCCTGTTTTTGCTATGGCTATAACTTCTGCCTGAAAAACAGTAAAGTGATCAGGAAGGTTATAGGATCTCTTTAGTTTCAGATGATCAGAGTATACCGCAGGCTACATTCATTCCATTTTCTTCTTCTACCCTCATATTTTGCTTTTAGAGCCCGTAAAAAGCGCAGGTACGGAATTAGGTTGACTGTTCGCCCAGTAATTGATAACGCCATACTTCTATGGTCGTATCAATGCGTTTCCGCTAAAGCTGCCTCGAGGCCGTGAGCCTCGCTATATTTGTTAAATCACTGCTCTTCGCAAACAGGTCTACATTCTTCACCTCAGAACTCTTTCACATGCTTAAAGTGCTGTCGACGCTTTCTTCACTCTCTACTTCACGTTGAATTTCCACGACAGCTTACTCTCAAGAATGATTCATTAATACGCCGTAAATTTGTCGGATACCTCGGTGAAGCAGCTGAATAGTTGATAGTTATTTTTCAAAATGGGTTAAGATATCCCAAATTTTTAATTTTTTCTTTGGTATCTTTTAATATGGATTATATAAATAAATATCTCTATTCGATCTGTGATACTTGAGGTCGTCCAGTTTGTAGAAATAAATTTGAATCAGAGAAGATTGGCCTCAAGCTTCTCACAGATAAAAAGCGCAAAATTGTTATTTTTATTACTACCCTAACTGATATTTTTGTTATTATGATGAATCTCATAAACTCCAATTTACGTGTATTTGCTTTGCCTGCTACTGATTTTTTGTTGTTCCTGCAGCTGATTGCATTTAATTTTAAACCCATATTGATTTCTAGGAAAATTTGCTCATTTTATTATGTGGTAAATTTGTTATTGTTTTTTTTTCCGTTGAAGCTCTTTCAATCTGCGTGGGGAAACGTGACCATTATCAACATATTTAAAATCAACGACTTCATTTTCACAGGAATTAGGTCATGTGTTATTAATTGTTCTAGGAAGTTCACCAATCACGCGTATCTATAATAAACTGTTATTCGTTATATACACATATTTGTTTGTAGAAGGGAGTTGTTGTAAATTTTTGTTGAAATTCGGCTTTAGGCTATGTAGTAGAGGTTCCAAAGTTTAAAAGAGTTAAGTAGGTTGATATAACGCTGCAACCCAGGTCACCTAAGAAGTTAATGGAAAACCATTTTGAGGACAGAATATCGTTTTAACCTACCGACTGCTACATACGATATATATTATAATCAGCTCGAGTTGTTTATAAAGTAAATAAAACTTAAAATCGCTATTTCCGATAATCTACCCCGATTTTCCAAAACATAAATGCATTCTTGCCATAGGCGGGCATTTGCACAGAAAATGCTCAACGTTCCAATACCTCTTTACAAATTCTGCAGTAATCCTTACGCGGAATATGCATATATCCACATACGTGTCTAAAGCCCAATGGCCGGTGCATTGACTATATTTCTTCCTACTAGTCCTTTGAAAATGCACAGCCCGTGCTGCTCTTAAACTTTTGTTTAGGTTTGTTTGCATGAAAGTTCCCAATTTCGTCTTTGGCAACCCCTTGGGTTATGCCTACATCGACGCTGGTTATTCTCTCACTTGTTTAAGCTGATTTTTTGCCTGCTAGCGCATCAGCCAATGCATTTCCTTCGATTCCACTAGGAACCCAGATAATAGATATTTTCACAGTGTTGATTCACGCAGCTATATTTCGACTGCATGCCCCGTGCCCTTATTTAATCACTCCTACTTGGAATGATGTTGTTATAACTCCACAAAACCAGTTTGCGGGAGTAGTCATCTATTTCGGAATTAAACATTCCTGGCGGAAATAAATAAAAAAAACTGCTATGCCCTTTCTGGGTATCCCTCGTACTCTCAGATTCCATGAGTCTTAGTGCTGTTTGTGCCGATGTACATAATATGTGCATGTTTTATGGAAGCAGGTTTAAGATGCAATCAAAAGCCGCTATAGCGTAAATGTAGCAGGGTCCGGTGCACCAACGCACCACTTAATAGAGCCATACGTACGCACTGGTCACTGCCTCATAAAACCTAAGCATTATTTTTGGCCTGAGATCCCATTTCTTACCGAATATCACCTTGAATGCGTAAAATCTGACAAATAAGCCTTCGTAAATCAAAGGTAGGCTGTTTGTATTTCCTAATAAGTTTTGCCAATATTCTTGCCGAGATTTCACTTATCACTATAGGGAATGGGCCCGATATCAAGTTGGCCTCATCGTCAGCCTACACAACAATTTCCACACCATTTGTGTCGAGTTTTGTTAGACTATAGACAAAAGTAATGAGCCATAACAAAGACGGGAGCCTTACCCTTCTCATTAGCCCCTACATGTTTGTTTACTTATCCTCACTCTACTGAGCTCAGGTGATATTTTGTGGATGATAAGAAGGGACGAGATGTTGTTGTTCTTATAGTGATAAGGACACCCCCGAAGGTTTTGGTTTTGATTGCCCTTTGCCGGATATAGATCCGGTACATTCCGATAACAAGCATTATTAAGGTACTAGTCCGACCATATCGGGAACGATTGATGACCACATGAAACTTTCTGGGCCATCCCGGCCACCAACCCCTACATCGATGAGGAGCTTGGGGTTGCCAGAGCATAGGCTGCTAAAAAGTAGGATTCGCCATGAGTAAGTGAGGTTGGCAATTGGATTGGGAAGCTTAAAATTCCGCTGGTAACCCTTTGAAACTTGTTCAGTGGAAACGGGGTCCACCAAGTTGTTCCCTTATGTGCACTCTCTCACCTTTCTCTGAGCTATCGATCCCCTTTACTTTGACGTTTCAAACCTGCCCATGAACGATCAGCTGATAAAATCTACCAGAGTCGATTCAACTCACAGTGTTCAAGGGCCACTGATAGCATTTTTTGGATTATTGCTGAAAGATCAAACTATGTCGAGAAAGGCAACCAGCACAAATTCTTTGGATTTATGGGACCCCTCTGTCAGTAGTTAGCCGAACGAAGAGCTTTCTTTCCTGTTCGGGTGTCAAAGTATCATATCTGAAATCTCTGTTCAAAAAAGCTAAATCTCGATATTTTTCTTCCTTGAAAATTTCTTCCATGTTCAGGACTGTTCCCTGGAGTTCGATAAGTATGCCCTAGGAGTCTTCTTAGACATTGTCCCGGCTTTAAATAATTTCATCGTAGCTGTCACAAATGGAAAATGCCTTTCAAATTAGCTCTTAGGTAGATCGGGATCTTCCAGATATAAAAAAAAATATATGTACCTGCAGCCGAGTCAACTTTTATATTGACAGCTAAGCAGCAATAATGGCAATAATCTTACATAGTAGAGCTTGTTAAAGTACGTTGGAATGTAAGCAATCCCCTGAGACAATATGGATAGGGAGAAGCATATTTCTACATTGGGTCACAGCGTACATGACAATAGGTGGAAATGAAAAAGCGGATGATATAGCTAAACAGGGCGCATTGCTCGAAGGTTATACCGTGGGTTTTCCAATCAGATTTGGAAAGATAAAGAGAAGGCGAGAATTGAACATGATCGACCAAGTGGCAAATGGGTCCCTACCCAAGCGCGATGCTGTAAAATTTCGAAGATCTTGTGTAGGTCTTAAAAATTTTGACTAAAAAATATACTCTTATCATTAATAAGAAAGTATTTTAGGCGCATGGCGGATATTCTGACTGTACACTGCAATTCTGGCGTCACATTCTTTCTAATAACGCTTAGTCAGTGATAGCAGATAAAAGAAATGCTGGTGCAAATCAAGTAAGTTTTGTGCTCGCGCTCTGCGCTTGCCATGCTGGAATACTACCTACAAAGAGTAACACAGCTATCAAATCTAAAAGCAGGAAGTGATGTAGGTCCTAAAAAGTTTCAAGAATTTGCCAAGAGGACGGACTTTTTTTTTTGTACTATGGTAACAGGTTTTGACATGGTTTTCAGTTTGGTCACTAAACAAAGTTCTGGTAATAAAAAAACTAAATAAATGTAAGGCGCTATAACCTCCGAAGAGATTTTAGGCAGAGTTTCTCTTCCAATTTGCACCGTGATCCTTTTATTTTTTCCTGAAAATTGGCAGGCCAGGAATTACTTGTTTTACGCCGACAACGAACGGCATCTGCAAGGCAGATGAGTTTTCACTGAGAGCTTTTCATAGCCAAACACTGCCGAAAGGCAACCCCGTTTGGAAAAATGGTCTTCTAAGTGAAAAATTTTGTTTTTAAATTTTGATGTTTCTTTTCCCGGGCGTGAACCCAGGATCTTCGGTATGGTAAGCGGAGCATGCTACCATCACACCACGGGGCCGCCTTTTACAGTCTATGTTAAGTCCTTTAAAAAAAAAAAAAAATTTCTTAACCTAGTATGAGCTTCTCTCGCTTATCAAATGCTTAATATGCATTTATATTACCGAAAACATAAATTTTTCTGCACAAATTCATGGAACCCCTTCTTCACTTGTTTTTTGTTGCTTCATGTACTAATACATAATGGTTATCCTAAGCTACTTTAGTTCAAGCCAAAGTAATTTTCTCTTCTTTATTGTTTGCGTATGTGTGAGTTTTTTTTTTTCATTCTAAACTGCTTAATCATTTAGTCAGACAATGTCCAACCTCCCTTTATGTACTTCAATTTTTTTGTAAAATGAATTACTGAACTGTTGGTCAATGTTTTTGCTAGGTTTTAACAAATATTACGTAGGCTTGCTTTTAGGTGATTTTTTGTTGCATTTGTTATCATTCTGTTTGGCGACGGATTTGGCATTGGTCAAGAAAGATTCAAAGTGGTTTTTCTTGCTTATGATTTGCTGATTTTTCTGTTACAATTTACAGTCTTACATTCGTTTTGTTTTGGTTTTACTCAATCAACATTACGGCTGGTTCTGCAATTTTTTTTAGTAAAAATACAAACGTTTTTCTTTGCTCAGTTTTTCTGATGCAATTTAAATTTTACGCTACACATAAGCTTTTTGGATGAGAAAGGAATAATTACTCAGCTGATCTATGCCTACAAAATTCTGTTGGAAGTTTGGGACGATATTTCTTTCTCTTTTCCATTCATGTTATTTTACATTTATATGTACGTCGGCACAAATAGCACAAGACTCATGGAGTCAGGGCGCTGGAAGGATCTTCAAAAGGGGCATAGCAGTATCATAGATTTACTTTTTGTATTAAGATGGGCGCGGTTCCAGGTAATAACGCCATACTAATCTACACAGATGGTTCCAGAATGGAATCAAGTGTTTGAATGCATACTCTTCTTCTTTACTGTTTAAAAGGCCCTAGGACATTTTTTTCAGGATTGGTAGACAATCTTTTGGTATCACAACAACTTCCAGGGCTTTTGCATGCGATTATTTATTGGTTTCTCGTTAATTATTTATTGCTGATTACTAAATCCTCTGCATTCCCTTTTGTATCAAATCCATTGGATAATAGTAACTGAAATAGGTCATCCGTGATTAAGGTCTATAAGGGAGAAGAGAGTATAGCCTTTGAGGACGTCTTATCGTGGCTCAATTGTCCGTCGCAGCTCCAGAGTTACTTTTCTTCTCTTTAATATAATAGCACCCAGCGAATTATTATTAGGCTTATTTCCCTGCCAAGTATAGCTTTTCCGATATCTTGATGTGTCCTGCTATGTGAATAAAAGCGAGGAGGGCGTTATTTTTAGACTTCAAAACCTTTTCAATTTCCACGAAGCCACCACGGTTGATTTTCTTCACTAATATGTAAAGTTATTTTACACGGAAGGAGTTTCTTTAGGTTTTTCCCCCTAATAAGTTGATCGAAAATTTTCTCTATAGCCTTAAAGAGCAGAAACTTAGGCTTTCTAGTCGATACGACAAGGGAATTTGCTCGGATTTCTCTAGAATTGGTATGCAAATTAGCTTAACCTCTATTCACCTGTTTTTAGTATAGCCGAGGCTGGGGATTTATAGTTGTTTCCCCCTTATTGCAGACAGGGATATGCTCAATCTAGTTCTGATGACTTTAGTGTACTGAAAGTGAACAAAACTCATTGAACTCGCTTTACGGTGGTAAGATTTGTTTGCTAGCCTGTTTTCTGAACAGATAATGGGCGGAAAGCCTTCAGTTATGTATATGTGAGTACTCATAGCCTGTAAGTTTTAAGTAAGAGCTTATATATCTCTTCCGGATGATTGGCGTAGCTCCCATCTGTATTTTTCAGAGTTCCCGTTACATTTCCACGATTTCTAGAGAGTGTTTTTTGTATACGCGCGTCTGTTGGAAGATTTTTAATCCTCTAACAATGTTTTCTGCATGTAGCCCTCTCATTTTAGTTCAATGGTGCATGAGGATAGCGATTCTGAAGGGATCCCAACTGCCCATAACTCTTATTATTTTCAACGGCTCTATTAAACAGCTTGTTTATACCAGCTTTTAATGCTTTTGTTCCACAAGGGTATGTCATGTTGTATACATAACTTTCCTAGTAGGTAACTCTTTGGAGCCAGTTTATTGTATGAGGGGAGCTGTTCAGCGACTTTTTAAAACTACTGCGTCATGCGTCATAGTTATGTGTCGCTGTGAGCTATTTCAAATTCTTCAATGATAAAGTGGAAGAGCTCTTAGTTTGTTTGCAAGAATTTCTGAAACACTATGTGAAGGGGTTACTTACCTATCCTGATGTATGTCTCGCAATTATGAACAATATTGAAAGAGAACGAAATACCTTAGTAGAAAATAAAGTTTTTGTGAAAGCAGATAAAATTGACACATTATAATGGAAAAAGTTAATTTTTTTGGAATTTCAAGAACTGTATGCAGCTCTACTTGAATCCATATGCACGCCCCTCTTCCCTATCCTTACCCCGAAATTTTGCTTAGTAATTTATTCTAGAAGTACGGTAAACTCCTAACTCAAAGTGCTAAAGTTATAAGACTTATTTTTCAAGAGGCATTCGCTTTTTCCCTTTTTATTTTTATTTTTTCTCATTTGCTTTATTTAAACTAGAAATAGATATATAAATATAAAGATATGTACATGCGGCAGTGTACACGACAACTTTAAAGAAATTTCATCAAATAAAGATTTATTTTTTATTTCTGACAGTTTCACAATAAATTTCCGTTAATTTTGTAACTTAAATTATGCAAAACAATCACCAAAACCAAAACAAAAATTTAAAATTAAAAAAATTTAGTAATTTTTACTTAGAGCCTTAAACTTCTTTTTTTTTTAGTCTACACTGTTGTAGGAAAATCATAGCTCTCTTGAAACAGAGTTGGCATTTTTGGAATAAATTTTTATTAATAACAAAAATATTTAATTAACCATATATGATTTCCACTGCTATTTTTGTGCTCGCCGCTGTACATACTCGTATATATAAATATTCTCATACATATGAAAGTTGTGATATTTCTGCATTTCTACGTTTTTTTTTTATCCATTACGACGAAACCCACTCATGTCCAGCCTTATTATGTTGGCAGTTAATTAGGAAACTTCGTTGTAAGCGAGAACTTTTGCTCTTTCATTTTATTTTTTGTAGGTAATAATTACCTTTGTATGAATAATACGTGTGCATGCCTGAGGTCACGAACGAGGGCAAAACCATCAACAGGTAAGGTTGTTGTGTCATTTCAATTTATTTTTTTTAAGTGAGTATTTTATTGTTCATATTTTTAATTATAGTTATATTAACACATATTTTATTGTTGTTTTTTAATGCGCAAAATACGCGATTTACAGAATTTTTTCAAAAGCTGTATATTGTTAGTAGCAATAAATAAACCATTTTCAACGCAAATTGTAACAAAAACTGAAATAAAAACGTATCTTAATATTTATGTTTTTCTTTGTTATAAGAGTATGTATAAAAACCAGTGCGTTTGTGTGTCAGATTTCTATTTTATAGAGTTCGAGCAGGCGTCTTTTCTTAAGGCAATTTAACAATTACCCATGGATTCATTAATCAACGAAAAACATTTCGAATCTTTGTTGTTGCTGTTATTGAGCTCTTGAATGTATTTGCCATACATATTTGTTTGTATTCTTTGTTGTTTTCCTTTTCCTTAAACAAATTCGTTTGCGTAATATTGAGAGTAATTTCTTTGTACAACTTTCATTACTCAAGCTGCGCCGAGTCATTTATAGTAAACATTTTTCACAAAGCCGTTTCACCAACAATAATTGCCCTTACAATAATGAATTTGTATATTTAGTGGCAACATTCATAAAATGTATGTTAGTTAATTATATTAAAGTAAACGAAGTGCCTATGTTGAGCAAAAAGCATAAAATAGCAAATTAAAGTGAGTTGAAATTAAATGGCCGACTCACAAGTGAGTGAATGAGAAATTAGCGAATGATTAAGTGTCGTAGTGTTCGGAAGATAAATAACTTTAAACGACTTTGAGGCTTTAAGCTTTTGTGGCTGTCTTTTTGCTATAATAACTATTTTCAAAGACATATATATACATAACTGTTAATGCGTACATTTGTTTGATATTTTATTGCTGTTGGGCGTGGACGAATAATTACGATAGAAAAACAAATACCCACAATAGCCGCATTACAAATGCCAAAAGGCTTAGGCAGCTGGTTGCTTCGTTGATTTATTTTTATTAGTAAGAACATATAAATATGAAATAGAAATTTAATTGTAGGCGATCAAATTATATAAGAAACATCAATCTAAAAGTAAATAATATCAACTAGCAACGCCAGGTAAACGAAATTTTCCTAACAGTCTTGGTCTCTTTAATTGGCACATATTTTTGCAGAGAAGAAAACAACATACCCTTTATCAGGAAAACATTTCTTAAAGCAAATTTGGAACACCTTTTTTTTGAGCTTGAAACTATACATATTTATGTAACGTACAAATGCTTTTAAAAGTCACTTCTTTGGCATCGATGTGAGAGCCCAGGAAAAAAAGGTGATTATCTCATGTTATAATACGTCATTGGTCATGTAATTTTGAACGGCGTTTGTAAGCACCACCGTTGCTAAGAGAATTGGCACTCACCATCTCTTTGCCGTTTTTAAACAAACAATTTATAAATTTTAGTTTATTTCAAAACTTAAACTGCGTTTGAAAATGACGTATTACAGACGCGTTAGCAAGAATTGAAATGGAACTAATTTTTGTGAAATTTTTCTACCATGATAATAGAGAAGAAAATTTTACCATTAGATATAAAAAAAAAGCGGTATAAGGGATTCATTCTGTATTGCGATCGATAGCTCAGACGAACGATTCGCCTCCAAACGATTTCGTCTACCAATGGTATTATCTCTTATTTTTGGTCGGCTCTTACGTTCCTTACTTTATATCGAACTGGAAGGCGACAGCATTTGTCAAATGATACGTTGCCATCGTTTAACATTGTGGAAATACACTAGCGATTCGTCTCTGAGGCGAAGCGAAAGTTCGTTTCATTATAGAAAATGAGGTTCTAGGAGTGAATAAACACAAAAACGAATAACGCTAATAAAATAGAAAATAAAAAAACCAACGCCAGTACCATTTATTCGTAAAGATCGATATATAAATATATAGGCAAACGTCTAGAAAACTTATATTTTAGAGTTATTAAGATTTCGCCCAGGGGTTCAAGTTAAACCATAAGAGAGGTAACTTAACCAAAAACAAATATAATTCAAATCGATACATTTTTGATAAAAAACCATCGATACATTTTCGATAACATTTTTGATAAGAAATGTTTAACAATTCAAAAACATTTTGATGACATATCGATAACTTTTCAGTGGTAAGTGGATAACTTTTCTATAAAAGACCGAAAACTCGTCGATTATAAATATATTTAATTTAATTTAAATTGTTTTTTTATTTATATTATTGACCTGGAAGTGCCCTTTATTTGTTTTGGTTCATGAATACATCTTTAAAAATGAATTTCTTGTTTTAATTTATTAAATACCTAGCGTACCCGGAAGACTTTGTTCTATCAGAAAATTGGTTTACCTATTTATAAAAGGGAATACTCGCTTCAAGCTTCTACTTCATCTTCCACTTTTATACCTTTCATGAAAATTAAATGAAAGTTAAATAATTATACCGAAATATCAGGATGAAGAGCTGAGTTGATTTAGCCATGTTTGTCTGTGCGTCAGTCCATGTGTTTGATTGTATGCAAACTAATTCCTCAATTTTTTAGATATCTTGATAAAATTTGTTAAGCGGGTATATTTAGTGTCCGACTAAACACTCTTCGGAATCGACTGGATCGGACCACTATAGCATAGGTATATCCTTCATATAACGGATTTTTCAGAAAAAGAGGATTTTTGTCACATCTTCCTCAATTTATTAGATTGAATATAAAAACTTCACCGTATGATTTTGCATATTGCACATATCGTTGTCTGAAAAATTTGATGAGATCGGTCGTATATAGCTTATATTTCCACAATCGATTGTTCAGAAACTTTCCGCAATTTCTGCCTCATTATAACATCTAGAGGTTTCAAATTTCACCAAATGCTTACGTATGAGCATTCATTGTAGACTGAAAAAATTGTGTAGATCGCTAGTGTATATGGTATATATCTCATACAACCGATTTTTCAGATAAGAAACTTTTCATAATTTCTGACCCATGCTTTCGTACATAGCATATATTGTTATCTGAAAAATTCGTAGTCATCGGTGGTATACATATGGGCTGTATACCCATATAAACTGTCACTTTTGCCCACTTTTTAACGGCTATAAGCTTCAAATTTATCAAATACTTACGTTGATACGTAAAATGATTTTTCTCCAATTTACTTTATTGACTACAAACTAAGTTTGTCAAATAAAAAACACACTGATACACTAACAACATATATTTTTTATTTGGCACAACAAATGCATTTCGGAGAGACCTGCTGTCCATCATCAGCGACGCGCTACTAAAACAAAGGAGTCAAGAATATAAACAAAATAGAAAATATTAGCAATATTATATCAGTTACAAAACAACGTACATATGTATATATTAAACTAAAGAAAAAAGAGGGAATTTATGTTCCCGTTGTCAGCATTCATGGCAATCTTGGTTTTTGTGATGTAGAGAGATTCGTAAGCGTCTAACTTTCTGTTGTTGTGCACCGCTTTTATTAAATGAAGACTCTCTTCTACAGTGCCGATGCTGTGCTTTGTTGAGCTGTCGTCATTTGTCGTGTGAATATACGCTGCTACTGCAGACCGATGAATTTGTTTATTGTTGGCGTGCTTTTCGTGTTCTTTGAAACGAACAGAGATTTGCCTTCTAGTTTGTCCAACATATTTTGCATCGCAACCCAGGCAGCTAATTTGGTAAATGCCGCTACGCTCAAGCATTGGGACAGTATCTTTTGTGGAGCCCAAAATGTTTTTCAATTTGTTGTTGTTTGTATATACGATTTTCATTTCATTCTTTTCAAATATGTTCGTTAAATTATTGGTGATAGCAGGAAAATAACTAAATGGTATGCGTGCTAATTTGTTGTGCCAAATAAAAAATATATGTTGTTAGTGTATCAGTTGTTTTTTATTTGATAAACTTATTTTGTATTCAATAAAGGAAATTGGAGAAAAATCATTTTGCGTGTTGTCAGACTACAAACCTTAGGTTCGGCTATTTTAATAAATAAATAGTTCTCACACAGTTTATGTACTTACGTTGATGTTATATATTGTTAAGATAAGTGATTCATTGTTATAGATATTTCATACAGACCACAAAAAACGTGAAACTTTGCATCCACACAAACTACCTACCTATTCTTTATTTTATATTTATCTTAAAAAGCGCTTAGGTATATACATTTGTTCACTATATATTTCGTATTTTATAAGGCCCGTTAGTTGGATATTACGAATGGGATAATATTATTGTTCAGTCCCATTCGTGAAAAGTATCAAATCTTCGGCACAGCTGAAGATAACCTCGTCCTTACTTGTTCTACTTAATTTTCTCCATTTCTTGTACCATTTATCCCACTCTCAATTCCAGTCCAACTCCTGTGCCCAATAACGCTCTCACTTCAACTCCCTCTCTCTTTCCATCTCTAGTCTTCACTCTCTCTCCCATACTCTTCTACTATATCTTCCATTTTTCTTCTTATTCTTTTCAATATCTTACTCCATTAATCTCCCTCCCGAACCCTTCTCTATACCACTCCAACTACCCCTCCCCTCCCTCTACTACTCCCGATTGCACTCCCGTTCTAGCTCGCTCTCCCACTCTCGCCCCAACTCCCATTACCACTCCCATTCACACTTCCATTTACACTTCCATTCCAATTCCTGTTCCCACTTACTTTTTTGATATACATATATTGATATATCTTATATCAAATATTAGATACCTGCTTTAAATAATTGCGAGGATAGAGCAAATTTAATTTTTTTTAAATGGAGTACATGCTTTCTAAATTTTTTTTTCTTAAACCATACGTGAACGATAAAGAATGATACAAAAATAATCATCGGAATCAGTTAAACCTTTTTGTGAGCTTCGGCAAGACTAACGCACACTTTTTAGTTTTATATATATATAGATTTTGGGGCGGTTTGAAGTTTGCTGTGTCAGTTGGTTTTACAAAAATACATCGTTTAAATCTTGGCCAGGCCGTAGAGAGAAAATCTGGGCTCGGGACTAAACAATTTATGGGCCCCCTATAGAAATCCACTAATACATTTGATTAATTTGAATTAATGGCGTCTCATTCATGAATCATTATTGATGGACTACATCAAAAAATGTTTGCCACATCAACTAAATGATTTTTGACTAAGAGCTGAAAATAAAATTAATACAGAATATTTACTATTTATACTATTTTATTGTAACGTAGAAATAAAATTCTCTTTTAACAGCCACATATTGTTTCAAATAATCTTTTCTAGTTATTTGGTAACATTTTAATAAATTTCTGATAAATTTAATGATGATTTTAAATTTTAATTATTCAACATAGAAGGTTCGGATATCAAAGTGTAGATTTTCTTGCCTTCTTTGCTGCAAAATTTTTTATAATAATGTAAAAATTTAACTGTCTTGCCAAAATGGATTCAACACAAAGCGTGGCAAGTTCTGAAACTCGCTCTTGAGATGAACACGATCTATAAAAGTTTTTGATTCTTGAAAGGACGCTGAAGGAACGTTCTGCACTAGCTACAGTGACAGGTATAGTGCAAAAGATACGTAAAGCAACGCAAATGTTGGGGAAAATTGTATACAGATTTTGAACATATTTAGATGGTATTTAGCAATTCCAATGGTGATAGACCTTTATCAAAATTTGCTTCGTAAATGTGTTTCAAGTGAATTATTTCGCATTCTAAGCTTTGAGAAATATCCGAGTTGTATTTTTCGACAAATTTTGCTGCGCTCGCCCGAAGCGTAGTTTCATCCATGTCTTCAAATTGCCACAAAAATGAAAACGTCTCGCTCTAATTTCTCATAGCTGCAAATCGTTCACTAATGCCAGTGATTACTAAATCAACGATCATCAGGAATGTATTGTTTTTAAAATCAGACTGTGAATCATCCGTAATCATCTCATTTAAATTATCTGCGGAACGTCTTTTGGCGTTTCTCTTTCGAATGTGCGGAAAATTTGGCGAGATTTTCGAGTGAATAGCAATTGTTTTGCATTCGTTTAAAACTGTTTCCCATTGGTTCCTGATCAACTTGAAATCAGCTAATAAGGCATCTAAATGTCGGACCTCAACATCTATGGTGCCGTCTCTAGCTTGGAGGACCGCGTTTCTTTCATTAATGTTAATCAGTATTTTGAACTAAATTAAGGACAGCAAGATACATTCGAACTTGTTGATGTACTTGAGAATGCCGGTAACATCTCCGTATGCTTGCGCAGTCAAATTTCGCTTTTGTCTGAAAGGCTATGAAGAGAGCTCGGTACATTTTTTTAAGGAATGTGCCATCGTTGTGGAGTGCTGCTGAAAATAGTAAAACATGTTTGTGCAACTCCGAAGAAAGCAATTGCAGCCGTACAACATTCTGCAGCATAAATTGAGACTGTGCGTTGCACAAGGCCAGTAATCATAATTTGAGTTTTTGTCGAGAATGTGACGTAGTGCTCCGTTGAAAGCTTTATTCATATTGTCGCCGTTATCATACCCTCGTGCACGAAAATCTTTTAATGGGATTTCATGTTTACCTAGAGTATGGCAAATTAGATCAGTGATTTTCTGACCAGTTTTTTCATTACAAGATCTCTAAGTATCGGATCATAATGACTTATGAGAACTTAGATGCCGAAAAAATGTCCATTGTTTCGTTCACCAAGATATATACTTTCGCCTTTGAAAGCTAGGCCCCTATCACCCAAAAATAAAATAGTGTCCAAAATTCTATATACAATTTCTTTCCACTTTTGAGTTTCAGTGATTAGCTGTTTATTGATAAGTGTATCAATTGTAGCCTACTTTTGAATTAGATTTTGTAAAGATCGCCATTGAATATAACATTTAATGTGATCTTGAGTATTTTTGTGTGATGGCAGTTTATCGTATAGCTTCTTCCATACCTGGAATTTCGAATATCCGCCAGGACAACACATTCTAGGTCGATTTAAAGTATTGGTGCTTAACAGACAATATGGTAGGCAATAAAAAGCATTGCTACTCGCACTCCACACTAACCAGTCACGCTCCACTTTCTCTCCATTTGGCAAGATTCTGTTTAACAACGAGGTAGGAAATGCCTCGTCATGACAATCACGTGCAAAAATAACCGGACACTTTTGACGACCTCTACGAATTATTTCGTTGACTTCTACAGATCGCAAAAACGCATTAATAACGTTACCGATATCGAAGTCTTTTAAATAATCTGGAATTTGATACAGAGTTGATGGTCTTGGATGGATGTGGTAACATGTGGTAAACATATATTTTGGTTTGATGTTTTTATTGTCTCCTCCCTGTTCCAATTTCTAGGCAAGAAATCATTATCAATATTCGTGGCTTTTGAAATTTAGCTTAAAATTTGCACATGGAACAACTAAAGACTCCCCTGAATTAAAAAAAAAAAATATCTTAGTACCTCTAAATCGCGAGCCACCTGAGAAGCCCCGGGTCCGGTGTGCTTTCGCAAGAACTTTAATGTCAACAGCGACTCGCCTACTAAATATACTTACATGAGGTTTGTATTTGTGTTGGCTTTATTTTTTGCCTAAAAACTTATTTACCGTTTGTTTTTGTAGCGGTAATAACACTTTCCGCAGCTTTCCGGGAATGCTTTCGATATTGATGGACCGAATGTAGATAGATGGTTGCATATAGATCGAATACGTTCTGGTTACAAGCACCATTAAGGTACTAGATTGACCTTCTTGGGAACGGTTTAATATGAATATGTTGAACCTTCAAGGCAATCCCGCCCCATCAACTACATGAGGAACTTGAGCTTACCAGAGCCTCTTCTGCTTAATATGTTTATGATCAATTCGTAGTTTTAATGGGAGACGCCTTGCGTAGTTGAGGTTGACAATAGGATTGCGGAAGTTGTAAATTGCGCTTATCAACCCATTGAGTACCATCTTAACGCGTCCATTTGTATCAGTGTAAACTTCTCCATTGACTGCACTATTCAAAAATCTCGTTGTGTAGTGATGGTATTGAAAATGTTGCATCAATGCACAAAAATCATATTAACCTTTACAAATATACTCAGAAAATGTGGTGATTTGTGGGGAGGTGGGGATATGAACAATGAGTGTAACTGACAATTTTGTTATATATTTCTAATTGGTCGGTCAACAGAAATATTACGTGAATTGATTGTATTGATTGCGTTATCATACCTGCCTAATGACTGAAAGGGAATCCCCAATTAGATCCAAGCTACAAAAAAGAATTCCATCATCTTCACATATTGGAGAAACCTTCTTATAATCAACATCAAAGCTGCTTCGAAATTTAAAAGTTGTGTCACCTAAAGTAGCTGGAGGCTTCTAACTCTTTTCAGAAAGTCAATTTTTGATGTCTAGCCAAAATTATAAGACACTAGATGATTGAAAATCGTGTCAAAATGTCTTTAATCTTGCTTCTCAGAACTTCAAAGCGAAACACGCTTAATCGTTTTATCTTGTAACGCACATTTATGACATCTCTCGCCAATAATGAGACCCAGTTTATAAGTAAGTCTGTTCCCCGAAATATTACTGATATTAAGCCTCAAGTCTGTGCCCTGAAATATTACTCATATTAAGCCTCAATTGCTTTCTCTTTGTAAATTGGAGCAACTTTTTAATGTGGTAAACCTTAGAATTTGAGTTCGAATCCACATATTCCATACCCTTTAGATCAATAATAACTCGTTTTTGCTCTGTAGTTCTCCCTTGCTAACTTATGAGCCAATTCTTTCTTATGCTGTCATGCATACCGGCAAACTCCCTCAAGATGTGTGTTTGAGATACTTACTATGTGTATTTCGAAGTATTATTGATGTAATTTTGATTACAGCTTACTAATTTCTAAACCAAGTTCATCAAATTGTCTTATACAATGACGTACTTTTCTTCTTGCTGGATGTTTTTACACTAATATATAGTCTTATGTACAAAAAATTAAGAACCCGTTGGATTTATCCTCGTTTTATACCTTTACCAAAATGCTTTCGCCATTTTACCGAATGTAAATTTCCACGTGCTTGAACTTCCAATGAAGAGAAAATTTTTTTGTTGAGCTTCATAAAATCCACTAGGTAGTCTGAGTATACCATATAGTAATCTCAACGGTAACTCAAGATACGCAGCTCCTATAAATATAGTAGACGAAAATTTATGGCTTAAAAAATATACTGAGGATGCTGATATGAAATCAGTATACAGCGTGTGGAAGTGAACATATATAAATATATAACATGTATATGTGTTGGTTTATGTATTACACACAATTTTGATCCCTGAACTTTATGACTTAGTACGTTTTTAGCGTAACAACTAGTAACAACTTGAGAAGTCCAAGCCAAAGCGCAATATGTGAACATTTATAAAATACCAGAGATTGCATTCAACTCTTAAACAAAAAAGTCAATTCGGCTTATCACGGGTAATAACTGGTATTCATAAGCCTTTCTCAGTGATAACTTTATATTTACAAATGTTTTCTCACTATCACTGAAATCGTGTAGTGTGATTTATTGCCGAAGAACGATTTTAAAATGTTATTTTGCAACTGAAATTGGTTTCAGGAATGCTATATCCCTCGTCTGCTCTGTTAGAATTAGCGTAATGTAAGCTTAACATTAGGTCAATATAAGAGTCTGCTAATAGTTGTGATTCCAAGACTAATTCAAGAAAATTTCTTGATTGTTCGGTGATATTTTGGTATTATATTTCCTGTTTTATAGTAATGTTTGTATCATTCCGGAACTACCTTGGGATCACTTCGCTATTTTTTTAAGAAGATTTCGAGGTAAATTTGCAAATACAAATACATTTCAGGATTATTTGCACGATTACTACGGAACTATTTCGGCATGACCCCGAAACTAATTTGGGATAGTTATGAAATCATTTTGGGATCAATCTGGAATAATTCTTAAATTATTTCGGTTTTATGTAAGTGACTATTTAGGGATTAATTTAGAACTTTTTTCTTAATTACTCATCAAGGTACGAAACAATTTATTTATATATTTAATATCGGATTGTTATATATTATTAGTTTTCTGTCGACAAGTTTTCGTGGAATCGAGGAATCGTGTTACCGGTTTACTATCGAAAAGTGATAGATTTTTATCGAAAAAATATCGACATGTTATCGAAAAAATCTTTTTATTGTGAAAAAAAATTTTATTTTCAACTACAGGACTATCTTGGGTCTTGGCATGATTTCGGAATTATTTTGATATGGTTATGAAATCATCTTTGCATGACTTCAGGGTAATTTTTAAATAATTTCGGGGCTATGTTAGCGAAGATTTCGGAATCATTTTAGTATTATTTTGGAATGATTTATCATCGACTTGTTATCGAAAACATTTTTTTATTTATTTTATTTTATTTGTTATCGAAAAGTATACCGACATGCATCTATAGGTGATCCAAAAAATATCGATTTTTTATTAAAAAGTTATCGATTACAATTAGATATAAAATCGAAGAATTTTTGATAACCAATTAATATTTTTCCGATAAAAGATTGATAACTTTTCGATAACAAATCAACGTATATTCCACAACAAACCCGTTAATTTTATTTTCTTTCAATTGCTTTTTTATTCTTGCTGCATCAAAAAATGCAAGCCGTATTTGCGAAAGCTCATAATTAATTCACAGGAACCCTTTTTGTTACAGCAACTCTGTGAGCTAACATACATACATACATATGTACATATAATTACATCTTAACAGAACGTGATTTATATTTCTTCGTTAATTGGTTTTTCTCTTTCGCTGACCAGTCTTTTTATTTTGTTGGAAAACGGTCGTTCTCAGAAACTAGCAGTATCCATATTTATAAGTTATTTTAGGAGTGGTCATTAAATAACTTTCTGACTAAAAATATCTGTTTTAAGAACTGTTATTTGTAAATTTTTTATTATTGATGAATAGCATATGGAAGTACACATCTTCGAATATTCGGTAACCCTGGTTTGGTGTAAAATTGTGAGGCTGGCTCTGCGCGTTGACAGAAGAAAATATCAGTTATTTTCACTTCAAACTGAAAAGTTTAAGGGGAAATGGTTTACGACGAACGAAAATTTTAGAAAGAGCTTGTTTTCATCATGCAAACAGTCGGCTTATAAACCAAGAAAAATTGTTGTCTTGGGAACTGAGGAAACTGCTCCTCTTATCCATTGAATATTGTTAAATGAGTTTAGATCCTTTGGTGTTTCCAACTGACGTCAGCTGTTTAAATTAATAAGTGATTATTATAATTAAAGTTCTTCAGAAACTATTTACGGACTGTAAGTTTTTTAGTCCGAAAAAATATTCAAATTCGGACTTTAATTTTATGTGTCCGAAAACAACATTGTAGGAGTGCGGGCTGAAGTCCCTCTTCCGTTTTGAAGAAACTTACAAGGTTTATTCGAAACAGCTGTGGCCTTGTCCGTCCAGATGTTACGTTTTTAAAATTTTTCTCAAATTATTAAACAGACTAAAAACAAATGTTTCTCCTATAGAATGTTATTATTGTTTCAGCAGAAAGCTGGTATTAGTAACAAAAACTTTCAAATTACTAATAAGTTTCAAGCCTAGGCATTTAGAAAAATCTGGTAAAAAATTCGTTTAACGTGAATGAGCCGTTTTTTCTTTAAAAATTAAAACTCAGAATTAAACTTTAATTTGTGTTTTCCTTTAAGAAGGTCCGAAAAATAGAGAGACTGCATGATTTTACTTTAAAATGCCATGGGTATACCCGTGATCGATTAAAGTTCCACCTGGGACAATTTTTTGACTCAAACTTTTTCGACTCGAAAAAAGAAAATAGCTATTAAAATGGGTCCCTGATTTTTACCCTTAATTACGTCTTCTCCAAGTAGGAAAAGCATACTTTCCTGTGCAGGCTGAATGAATGGGCTTTTATTGTTTTACGATCGCAGAGAGTAGAAATTGGCTTGGCTTCATTATGCAGAAACGTGATAATAATTCAAAGCAAGTTGTGTATCCTGAACGGTATAAATATTACATACAGAATACTGGTAATTACACCCATATTCACAATAAATAAATACATTTCTACTTTAAATTATTTCAATTGTAAAATTTCTTTGAAGGACTGCAGATCTGAAGAATTTTAATTATTTAAATTAAAATTCGAGTATAAATATTTCCTGACTACTGAAAATATGTTATTCAAAAATAGAAAAGTAGAGGTATATAGTTGTAATTTGCCACTATTATGTAAACTCATTAAACATATGAACAAAACTCACAGCAAAATTGAATGAAAGCAACCAAACGTCAAAACATATACATAAATATATATTATATATATATATATGCATCACTTGTCCTTCAAAAATTTTTGTGAAAAATTGCAAAGCACAATGAACTAAATATCTTTTTGGCTTCTTGGTCTACACAGAGTTGATGCTACGTTTAACTTTTAGTTTCCTCTTTTTCTTCAATTGCGCAACAGCACGTTCATCTTCTTGGTCTTAAAAACTCAAATGTCCCTGATATATAATACTTGTGTTCATACTTGTGGCAACAAAAGTCTTAACTAAGCTAAGTGCTTCTGTCAGTTAAATGGCCAGCAGCAGTGTATTCTAACACACTTCTCACATGGACCGACATATCCACATGTGCTTGCGTCACTCCCTCTTTACACTTTTCACTGTACCAAACTTGGCTTCAGGAATAGTTTTGGCTGTGAACATATCTTCAAGCGGTTTCATTACCTTCACTAATTGTATTTCCTTGTACACTTGTATAACATTTACTTTCTTTAACAACTTTCCCTCTTGTTTGTGTATATGTGTGCAAGTATGTTGAAATTTCATATAAACATGTGAGCTATATGTATATTGCCTTGCTGTTTTTTGTTTATGCGTGTAACATTTTCTTGTATTTGTTCTTGCTTATGTGATATAAAAACTTTTGGCGCTTTTGTTTTGGTTAGGCGTAGCCCAAAAACTCGAATCTTATGTGAGATTTATTGCATTTTTAATATTGTTACGAATGTTAGCAACACTAAGGGGTACTGCCATCTCTATGCCGATGCTAAGCAGTGACGTGAATGCACATCAATAATTTAGTCATTTTGTCTACACCTATGTACGTACACGCAGCGGAGAAGAGATGCACAAACACATGCAGATATCTTATCTGAGATGCTCCTAAAGGTATGCAATTGTGATTGTGGAAGTGTCGCTCAAACATACAAGCGCATGGGGTATGAGGGAAGCTATAAAAATTATACATCTGTAGTTGTAGCTGAGAAATTTATAACTAACTAATAAGTTCTGGAATTAGAAAAGCCTAGAAATATGCAACGAGGAGGTCAGACAGTATAAAAGGGCGACAACAGTGGAGGCGAGAGATCAGTTTCCTTTAAGCTATCAGTGAGTTTGGTTATTAAGCAAGCTAGTTGCAAATTATAAGTGTTAATGTGAAGTACTTTAATAAAGGCCATTTTTCCATTATTCAATATTGGAGTTATTTATTCAACAGCTTAGTGATTCGAACCTTGGGAGAGGATTGCGAATAAGGGGAATTGCAGCAAAATCGTTACAATATCTTAGAAATGTAAAGTAGTATTCCTGTGATATATGTAAATGTGTGTTTTGCCAAATTCATCGGTAAAATTCTATAAATGCGTTAAGTTAGGTTGAACTGGCCGGTCCATGAGGACCTCACATAGACTGAATGAGTCCGTAATGTTACCAGAAATTTATTTTAACGACTTTCTAGCTTTTTGGGACTTAAGCCACTTGCTGCTTTTAGATCTGACAGGTGTATCACTCCTAATAGCTGGAGTCATAGCCTGGCAATTGCAGGGCACGAGCACAAAACTCGACCAAGCCTAATTTAAAGGCATTTGATGCCAGAATGCAAAGTCCAGTCAGAATACTCGTCATGAGTCTACAGTCCTCCATTTTTAATGATAGGAACAACTTTGTTAGTGTAAGGTTGTAAGACGCCTTTCCCGCTTGGTCGAACATGTGTACCTCTCGCATTTTCTTAATCTCGCCCAATTTAATTGGGACGTCTACTGAGCAAGCTTCAAGGGATGCGCTCTTTTCCTTTTTTCCCATCTATTCCCATATGCCCCTGGACCCAATATAGATGCAAAAGTAAACAGGGTTGCAATTTAAGCTATTATCTACCAGAGTTTCTACTGGTATGGTTACGGCTAATACTGCAGCTTGGAAAACGATACAGTGACCTGCAGCTTGATCTGTTTATTTCCGTATCAGCGCAGTATACCGCAGACCCTACTCCTTCCACTACTTTGGAAAAATCTGTGTACACATGTATCTCCTTGTCCTCCATTTGAGTACCCTTGCTCATCAGTTGAGAGTGAGAATGTCTCTTTATCTATTCAAAAACTTCTCTTTACAAATCATACAAATATTAAGCAGGCGAGGCTCTGGCGTCCTCTAGTTCCATGAGGAACCTGGAAGGTTTAATTAGCCTCGCAGAAACTAATGCACAACTTCATGATAATGTTCCAGAAGGTTAATTATCTCATTGATGTATATGTATGTTTTCATACTAGTTAGTTGTAGACAAAGGTAAACCCTTTTTCTATCAGGGAAAGAAACAAAAAACTCTTCCGCAAAGGGAAATTCAGGTGGCAGGCGGTATATTCCTGTACGTTACTTCATATTTCAGAAAGGCATTGGTGTTGTATTTTTTTATGATACCAAAAAATAAAATTTTTTTAGAGCGTTAACTTACTAGAAACAAGTAAGGAAGGCGAATTTCGGGAGTAACCGATCATTACATATTCAGCTGCAAAATTTTACAAATACAAATTTTACAATACCTTTAAAAGTGGCTCCACGCCCGTTGTCTAAAATTTTACTAATTTTCTATTCTACGTCATAAGGCCAACCCACCTAACAAGTTTCATCGCTTTATCTGTCTGTCTGGTAATAAATTGTCGCACTTTTTCTGTTTTTCGAAATTTTCGATATAGAAAAAGTGGGCGTGGTTTTAGTCCGTTTTCGTTCATTTCTGACACCGGTTTGAGATGAGCGCCCAGTAACTAACATACCAAATTTCGTTAAGATACCCCAAAATTTACTCAAGTTATCGTGTTCACGGAGAGACGGACGGACGGTCATGGTAAATGAATTTCTTTTTTCGCCCAGATCATTTTGATATATAGAAGTCTATATCTATCTCAATTAGTTTATGCGGTTACGGGTACCGTTATGCGAACAAAATGAATATACTTTTTGAGCTCTGCTGAGCTGATTAAGAAAATAGCACACAGCTTTGGATGAAACGGTTTAAGAAAAATAAAAATTTATTGCAAACAGTTAAAAACTCCCATGTTATTTAAATGAGAAATTAATCGTCATATGGCACGGTCAGATGCTAATATTAAGGGCTTATATGAGTCTGATATTTTTTTGGGGTCATGAACTTAAAATATTATTAGAAGCACTGCAATGTCCAAAATCAAATTGGCAAATAACAGAAACCTAGAGCCTCGTTTTCATCATGGCATATATGTCGTCAAATGTTGTCAAAATAATGAAAACCGGCTGCCAAATAGTGTCAGTTGCGTTTGCAGTCAGGTTTGACAGCTCCCTGTCAGACAAAATGGCATCCAAGTGAAAACGACCAAATTTCAGTTTGCCAGCGCAGTTGGAAACGTTTGACACACAAAACAGATTTGCCAACATGCTGGCAATTCTGTCATTAAACGAGCAATTCTTGTTTGTTTGTATAGCCGAACGATCTCGGGAACGGCTCAACCGCTTTAAATGAAATTTGGCACAGAGATAATGTATCACCTTCTAAGACTTTCTACTTAGGTGTTGCCACTCAGAGTGTCTCACAAGGTTGCCACCTATTCGAAATTAAAAAAAAATTGCATGACATATACCGATATGGGTATTAAACGAAAGGTATTTCACTCCGCATTACAAAAGGGAATATTTTTGAGTAGGGTTGCCATTTAAGGTTGCCACTTATTGGAAATTTAAAAATATTGCATGAGATCTGCCGATATGGGTATCAAACGAAAGGTATTTCTCTCCGCATTACAACAGGGACATCTTTGAGTAGGGTTGCCATTCAGGGTTGCCACCTATTCGAAATTTAAAAAAAATTGCATGAGATATGCCGATATGGGTATCAAACGAAAGGTATTTCACTCAACCTAACAATAGGGACTTTTTTGAATAGGGTTGCCGTTTGGGGTTGGAGTAGTTGGAGGACATAATGGGTGAGTCAGCTTCAAATTCTGCAATTTTCGTTCACCCAGTCGGTAGTACCACTGGAAAAAGGAAGCGGGTGAGAAAACTGATTGAAAAATGGACAGCCGAGCAAACGGAGAGGCTATTGCAGGAAGTAGAGGTAAGGGAAGGGACCTTAAATTTCGTTTCGCCTCAATACATGGACCGGAATTTAAGGGAGGCTCAATTGCAAGATGTGGCGGATATTTTAAAGATGTCGCGATTTGAGGTATTTTCCAAGTGGAACAGCCTGCGCTGCTCTTTCCGCGTGAGTTCTTTTTTCTTTATAAATATACTAGCATTTACCCGCGACCCTGTCTACAAGGAGAAAATGAAATATATGGTTTATTCACGTTAGCCTGCTTATCAAGTTATGTTTAAACATTTTTTTCTGTCTAATGCACTTTATTTTTGTAATTGAGTAAAAGAAATATCTATATGAGCTGATAACCTGATAGGATCCAGCAAATGATCCCGAATTTATCCAGAAAAAGCCACTAATTGACCCCGACGATATCGCGGACGGATCCCGAAAACCATTCAGATATGCCCCGGAAGGGTCTCCAAAAGTTCCCGGAATAGTCCCAAAAAAACCCGAAATGACAACGACACGATTTTAGACTTATCCAGGGAACCACACAGAAATGATGCCGGAAGGGTCCCCAAACGATCCCGTACAGATCCCGAAAACCCTCCAGAAATGATGCCGAAAGGGTCCTCAAGTGATCCCGTATCAATCGGGAAAAGTCCCGATATGACCCCGACGGAATCCCGTACGGATCCCGAAAACTATCCAGACATGATGCCGGAAAGGTCCCCAAATGGGACGGATCCCTAAAACCCTCCAGAAATGATGCGAAAGGGTTCCCAAATGATCCCGTATTAGTCGCGAAAAAGTCCCGAAATTACCCCGACGGGATCTCGGACGGATACCCAAAACCATCCAGAAATGATGCTGGAAGGTACCCCAAATGATCCCGAAAAAGTCCCGAAATTACCCTGATGGGATCCCGGACGGATCCCTAAAACCCTCCAGAAATGATGCCGAAAGGGCCCCAAATGATCCCGTATTAGTCGCGAAAAAGTCCCGAAATTACCCCGACGGCATCCAGGACGGATACCCAAAACCATCTAGATATGATGCCGGAAGGTACCCCAAATCATCCCGAAAAAGTCCCGAAATGACCCTGATGGGATCCCGGACGGATCCCTAAAACCCTCCAGAAATGATGCCGAAAGGGTCCCCAAATGATCCCGTATTAGTCGCGAAAAGTTCCCGAAATTACCCCGACGGGGTCCCGGACGGATACCCAAAACCATCTCGAAATGATGCTGGAAGGTACCCCATATGATCCCGTATTAATCGAGAAAAAGTCCCAAAATTACCCCATCGGGGTCCCGAACGGATACCCAAAACCATCTAGAAATGATGCCGGAAGGTATCCCAAATGATCCCGAAAAAGTCCCGAAATGACTCTAATGGGATCTCGGACGGATCCCTAAAACCCTCCAGAAATGATGCCGAAAGGGTCCCCAAATGATCCCGTATTACTCGCGAAAAATTCCCGAAATTACCCCGACGGGGTCCCGGACGGATACCCAAAACCATCTCGAAATGATGCCGGAAGGTACCCCATATGATCCCGTATTAATCGAGAAAAAGTCCCAAAATTACCCCGTCGGGGTCCCGAACGGATACCCAAAACCATCTAGAAATGATGCCGGAAGGTATCCCAAATGATCCCGAAAAAGTCCCGAAATGACCCCGATGGGATCCCGGACGGAACCAGAAAAGCAACCAGAAATGATGCCGGTAGGTACCCCAAATGATCCCGAAATAGTCCCGAAATGACACCGTCGCTGTCAAAAATATTTACTTAACGTTTGACGTCAGTGGTGAAAACTGGATGTCAATCGACTGACACCACAATTTGATGACAGTCTTTGGCACACACTGCTATATCGACTTCATGCCAGTTTTTAATATGTAATGAAAACACATTTGACACCAAATCGCCATGGTGACAGTTATGTCAGTATTTGATGTCAGTGATTTTGACATAGTGAAAACAAAGCATAGTTTATATCGAGTGTAGGAGCTTGGTATGAATTGGCGCGTGCGTGTGGCTCACAAAGAAGCTTGATATTTCAAGCCTTTAGTGTTAGTGAATGCAGGCTATTTTTGCTGTTCTTTTTAATGTAGCGGTGCTTTGCGATCACTTACAAATTGTCATCAGTATATGTATTCAATTTATTCAATTCAATTTATTTATAAGACTCGTTGGTTGAGCGTAAGACTAATGTCTTTTAAGCCCATCATCATTAATTAATTTACAATAGTTTAGTATTTAATTAATAATAATAATATCTAATAACAATAATAATTACTGTATATGCATATCATAAAAAATTGCATTAATTTAAATCATAATTAACAACTTATAACAAATATTTTAGGTATAGAAAGATTTATTCCTTAAAATATGAAAAACAGAAATTAAGGTCATAAGAATGAAAAAGTAAAAGAAAATAGGAAGAAATATTTAGATATTTAAAAACTTAAACACTTCCAATTTAAAGCGCCTGGGATTTGTTATCGATTTAATTTTGTTTGGTAAAGAGTTCCAGAGTTTGACAACACTGACAAAAAACGTTCGTGATGAAGTATTATAATGATGTTTTGGTACGATGAGGTTGCGTGTTCTAATCGAATGCGCAAAAGCCACCTTTTCAAAAAGGTACTTTAGTATAGTCTAACGAAATTTTGTGCTCATGTTCTGTTGCAATTGACCCCTATTCTAGTGGTAGAATCAATAGCCCGCTTTCCGGTACTAGGTCCATCTGTTATAAGCCTGCCTGCAGCGGGTTAAACCATAAATCTGAATTTTTATAAATTTACTTCCGAATTAAGTTGAAGTAAGGACTCCAAGAAATATAGTTCTCTTTGAGACAGAGCTCCTGCCCTATTTCTTAGTAAGAAGAGCATTTCTTTGTGGGTATGTATAAAAATTTGTTGTTGCTTTATTCTTAACTGTTTATCTTTACATTTTTGCTATTATTTTGTTTTTTGTTATCCTCCAGGCAGACAGTTATAAGAAGATATTGTTTTGGCATGAGTATAAATAAAAGTAAATGAATGCGTCATGTGTGTGTTCATCTGTGGGTGTATGTGAAATTTTATGCACTCATTTCAACTTATATTTAACAACCACATTTCCCTTATTAGTTTGTCGATGTATTTTGCTTTCTCGAATACTCATTTACTTACGTCATTAGCTATGAATATTCTCATGTGTCTCTGAATTTAAAGTAACCTCAAGTTGTGCTCATACCCACACATAGCTAGCCGCACTGCGAAACTTGTGAGTGGCTTCGCTGCCGTTTTCGGTTTATGCTTTTACACTTAAGCATTACTTAGTTTTGCCTATTTTGTTTGCTGTTTGTGCCTCTCAAGTTTGGTTGTCGTTATTTTATTTACAGCAGCTGATCCAGGCTAAAGCTTGAAACACAATGCCCTGACGCCGGGAAATAAACGCGACGAACATCGCCTTTGTCCAAAATAGAATCCCCATAATTACATGAAGGTGAACACAGTGAACGCCAAGAGCGAAATTTACGCGACGTCATTTTGCGACGATAGATTTTTTTTGTATCGACGTCGCCGGGCGATGACGACAAACATCCCAAGGGTTTCTGGTGTTCAATTTTTTAAGTATAAAAAAAGAAAACATAATATACAAAAACAAGTTTTTTTTTCTGTACATATAATTTTTAATTTCATTTCTTAACATTTTTGTTTTGTTTTGTTATTTTCTTAACATTTTGGGCGTGTTTTAGCAGTCAAGTGCTAAAGCAGAGAATTAAAAAAGTTTTAATTGTTTTCATTTTTATTTCTAAATAATGGCCACTCTGAATAAACAGCGTCAATTTCGCCCGGCATTGTGTTTTAAGTAGACGAAATGTCTGGGCGTAATTTGAAAAATGTCATCGCCCGACGCGGCGTATATAGTCGTCGCTCAGCATTGCGTTTCCAGCATAAGTATCCAGGCTTTGGCGTGCTACTCTTAACTTTTGTATACAAATTATCGAGACCTGCATGTTTTATGCCGATGAATTTTAACCAAGAAGCGTCTCGCGAAATATACGTCAAAAGTTTTCGAGACCATTGACAATGGTCAATCCCGTTTAGAAAATAGTTCTGTTCGCTGTATGGGCGAATTCTGGATAAGCAGTAGCTAAATTTAATCGTAAACATAATCTTTGGAAGTGCTGTGCTATATAGGAGAATGCAAAATGCTTAGATAGTGTGTAATGTAGTGCAAGCATTATGCAAGGAAAGGACAGAAAAGAAAAGTTTTGTTAGGTGTGCTATGGACGGGTTGTAAACTAGCTATCGATTTGATATCGAAGTATTATCGATAGGAAATATTATCGATTTATTATCGGGGCGTTACCAAATTTGCTATCGAAACAACGACTTGTCGTAAAACAGATCCCGATAAAACATATGCAAAAAAACGATTACAACCCGACAAGAAACCAATAAGAAGCCACGGCGACAACAAGCTAAAAACAAGTTTCGATAGTAGGTCGATAATAAAAGAATAACTGTGCTGGAGACCGGTCCACTTTTATTAATTGAGCTGAAATGCAATTTTACCAAGGAACAAAGTCTAAGTTATAACATACCCAGCTATGCACTAAAAACGCTGTTGTTGACTGCTTTGTGTGGTTAATAGTGGCTGCGCAATAATATATATATGGTCTCTTCTGAACTCAGTTTCGTTCAAAAGAAGCAAAAAGGATACAGAAGCTACCACTGATGAACTTGAGCAGATAAAAGTGCAGTTTTCCTTCAGATATGGGGATTTCCCCACAATAACTGTTTATTTTAAAATAAAGATATAACAGAACAATAAATATAAAAGTATGAGTGGATTTAATGCAATTTCGCTAGTTTTCAAAGTAAAGATTATACCTTTTCCAACTGCATTTGAGGAAACGGCAAAAGTATTTGAGAAAAGCGAAATATATTTGAGAAATGGGCAATGAAATTGAGAGAAGGGAAAATATTTTTGAGAAAAGAACAAAGGGATTTTAGAAAAAGGCACATTTAATTGAGAATTTTTTTTTAAGAGTCGGGTTAAATAGGTTTGAAAAAAGGGCAAAAGTGTTTGAAAAATTTATTAAAATTATGTTTTTGATATTTTTTGAAATACATTTGTGGTAACGAAAAATAAAACATAATACTTAGCCCGTGTGCTAATTTCTAGCAAACGATTTTACTAAGTGATTTATTGATTTACCGACGGTAATATTGCTACGGTATGCATATGGGCGCAAAAAGTGACTGACTTTATTTCAATTAGCAAAAAGGTCTATTTACTTATTAAATAAATTACATAGGTAACGAGTTTAACAAAAGAAATAAGAAAACAACGAAATAAAGAAACAATAAAATAATAGAAAATATTGAAACCAATAAGCGGACTGTAACAATCGAATGCATAGCGGTAGAATCGTATGATGCTCATGGCATTGCACTTGCATTCGGTTTGTATGTACATAGGGATAGGCATACATAATATGGGTCGATTTATTAACCGATATCGCGCCATTGATTTGTGATAGGATTTGGGCTCAGGAAAAAAGTTCCACAACGCATACCCAAAAAAATAATTTTGGAGCCTGCAAAAAGAAAATTACGAAAGGGTAAATTTTTCGACCAAAACACTACTCAAAAACCATTACTACTTTTTTTCCTGAGCCCAAATCCTATCGAAAAATCGATGGCGCGATATCGGTTAACTTTCGTCTATACAAATCGACCCAGGTTAATTAATATGCAAATATGTATGTACGCTTGTTATTAGGGAAATGCATGCTAGTGAGAGCTCAGCACCTTTGTAGGCTATGCAGTTATTATGTATTAATATTTTTAAGGAGTTGAATGACTTCCAACATATGAAGATATCACAAACATTCCCAACTAGTTGTTATAATGGAACAAAGTAATCTGCATTTCCCAAACAATTTGCCTTTTCTCTAAGGCATTTGCTCATTTCTCTAAAACATTTACCCATTTTTCGAATAACATTTGCCCTTTTCTCAAATCCAATAGCGTTTTTCTCAAATTCATTCACCCATTTCTCAAATGTGGTTGCCTTTTTCTCAAAAACAAATGCCCTTTTCCCAAATTTTGACCATTTCTCTAAAAAAATTGCAACATTCTCGAGTTCATTTTCCCATTTGCCCCTTACTCAGGGAGTATATGAGCACACGGCCACAGTAGCACGCTTACCGTTAAATATCGAACATCTCAAATTGCACAAAATTTGAACAAAAAAAATATAAATGAAGAAAGAATAACTAAGAAAAGTCGAGAAATTTTAGCAAACAAGCCAGCAAATACAAAATCTGTAATTGAAGAAAATATCCACTTCTTAGGGTTACTCGCCATTTTGTTATTATTTCACCATTTTATTTTCGTAAGCTTTCTGCTTTCTATAGTATGTAGCTTTTTTTTAGTTTCCTCAAGGGCTGTTATTGATGGATGTCCCTTTAAATTAACAATGAAATGATCAATATCACGCTAAACCGCACAAGATATCTTATGATGAGTAAAGTAATAAAGTAATTGTGAAAAGAGTACAAAAATCGTACTAAAACCTAAATGAAAAATAACTGAAGTTTAAAAAGCAAAATTAAAAAATTCAGTTGTATTTTCACAAAATGAAAACAATTCATTGTTAGTTCAAAGTTATTTTTGCAATTTTAAATGTCAATAGCAAAAAGAATCACTGCTATTTCTCCGCTTTATCTGACCAATATTTAAAGAAAGTTAACGAATGAACTGCGTAGTAAAATGTTATTGTAAAGATGAAATGTAGTCTGGAAAATTACTTCTTTTTGCTCAAGCCGTAGAAATGCATGCTACAAATAAATAAAAAAAGAAATAAGCAAAGTAAGATTACCTTCAAAGATATTTTGAAGTATTTGCCAAATCACTGCTGAGAGGCCAGTCTGCTTAGACATTTTTTTTTTTCTAAACTTTTGAAGTTGTTTTTCCCACAGCTGCATCGTCTTGAAATAATTGAATATATATATCTAATATATAAAATTCTTCTGTCACGGTTTTAGAGGCTGAACTCCTCCGAAACGGCTGAACCGAATCTCATGAAATTTTGTGAGCATATTAGGTAGGTCTGAGAAATCGGCCAACGTCTACCTTTTTTTCGCTACGCGTCTAGGGTCTTGAGATCAAAACGTGGACTCGGGTACCCCTAGAATGTGTTTGCACAATATGGATATCAAATGAAAGCTGTTGATGGGTGCTATAGTACAGGACAATTTTCATACAACTGGGAGGCTAGGGTCTCGAGATATAGCCCAAAACGTGGACCAGTGTACCCCTAGAATGTGTTTGTACAATATGGATATCAAATGAAAGCTGTTGATGAGTGCTATAGTACAGGATAATTCTCATACAATTGGGAGGCTAGGGTCAAGACATATAGCCCAAAGCGTGGACCCTGGTACCCCTAGGATGTGTTTATACAATATGGATATCAAATGAAAGCTGTTGATGAGTGCTATAGTACAGGATAATTTTCATACAACTGGGAAGCTAAGGTCTCGAGATATAGCTCAAAACGTGGACCCGGATACACATAGAATGTGTTTTTACATTATTGGTATCAAATTGAAGCTGTTGATGTATGCTTTAGTACAGAGTAAATTTTACGCCGCTGGGTGACTACGGTCTCGAGATATAGGCCAAAACATGGACCCGGATACCCCTAAAATGTGTGTGTATTATGGATATCAAATGAAAGCTGTTGCCGAGAGCTCTAAAGTTCATTGTGATATTCGATTTAGTCGCATCAACCTGGAAAAGCTGATAAATATGCATGCGAAGCCGAAATAAAGACAATAATTAATAATACCCACATTCCTATTTACATACGTCCTATTCGATTTGCCTGAAATTTCGTATATAAATTTGCCTATGTTAGTATTTACGATGCTTTTTTCCGGGAAGTATACCAGCGACGGATTGGGACTGGGATTAGGACTAGGACTGGGACTGAGACTGTGACTCGGAGTGGGACTGGGACTGAGACTCGGAATGTGACTGGAACAAAATACATACCACCCTCTGGGACTGGCAATAAGAGATGAAGAAGAAGGAGAAAAACTTGAGAGAAGAACATATAGAGAAGGAGACTGAGAAAGAGATAGAATGAGATGAAAATGGAGATGATGCGAAAAAGACGGAGGGAGGAGTGAATAAAAAGATAAGGAAAAAGTGTAGAGGGGTAGGGAAGAGTTAGATGGAAAAAGTTTATTAAAATGTATGCAGATAGATAAATGATAAATTTAGAGCATAACAACGTCTGCCGGGTCTGCAAGTATATATATGTTAGAGAGGGTCATTTTTTTCCATCAGGAGTATAGCGAAATCTACAGATGATTCTAAGAAAAATTGCTGAAGACACCATAGCTCTATGTCCGACTTCGAGTCCCCCACTTTTGCAAAATATATATTTTGCCATATGAATGTAGGATTTGGCCAAATAATCTTTTTAGCTTCTGATAGAATTATAGGAAATATATCATATTGGGCTTACTTTAAAGGTATTTTACATACATTTCAGAATCTGAATTAACGTCTATAGTGGTTTTGAATTTTAGTTGAGATATCAGGCTTAAATTATGACAAATTAGCCTAGAATGAACTTTTAAATACTATATTATCATTTTTAACTAATTTCTTATGGAAATTTTTTTCTTTATAACTAAAATAAATTCAGAACATTTCCAACAACCCTGATTCAGGAAGTTTTACTTTTTTCGAATTCATTTTAATAGAAAAGGATTTTCAAGAAAAACTTATATTTTCAAGTAATAAGCAAACAAAACACAATTTTTATAATTTTAATGTAATTTATTTAAAAAAATATTTTTATACTCAGTTCAGCAGAGCTCACAGAGTATATTAAGTTTGATTGGATAACGGTTGGTTGTACATATATAAAGGAATCGAGATATATATAGACTTCCATATATCAAAATAATCAGGATCCAAAAAAAATTTGATTGAGCCATGTCCGTCCGTCCGTCCGTCCGTCCGTCCGTCCTTCCGCCGTTAACACGATAACTTGAGTAAATTTTGAGGTATCTTGATGAAATTTGGTATGTGGGTTCCTGAGCACTCATCTCAGATCGCTATTTAAAATGAACGATATCGGACTATAACAACGCCCACTTTTTCGATATCGAAAATTTCGAAAAACCGAAAAAATGCGATAATTCATTGCTAAAGGCGGTTAAAGCGATGAAACTTGGTAGATGGGTTGACGTTATGACGCAGAATAGAAAATTAGTAAGATTTTGGACAATGGGCGTGGCACCGCCCACTTTTACAAGAAGGTAATTTAAAAGTTTTGCAAGCTGTAATTTGGCAGTCGTTGAAGATATCATGATGAAATTTGGCAGGAACGTTACTACTATTACTATATATTTGCTAAATAAAAACTAGCAAAATTGGATGAAGAACACGCCCACTTTTTAAAAAAATTTTTTTTTAATTCAAATTTTAACAAAAAATTTAATATCTTTACTGCATATAAGTAAATTAAGTCGAAATTCAACTCCAGTAATGATATAATGCAACAAAATACAAAAATAAAAGAAAATTTCAAAATGGGCGTGGCTCCGCCCATTTTCATTTAGTTTGTCTAGAATACTTTTAATGCCATAAGTCGAACAAAAATTTACCAATCCTTTTGAAATTTGGTAGGAGCATAGATTCTATGACGGTAACTGTTCTCTGTGAAAATGGGCAAAATCGGTGGAAGCCACGCCCAGTTTTTATACACAGTCCACCGTCTCTCCTTCCGCTCGGCCGTTAACACAATAACTTGAGCAAAAACCGATATATCTTTACTAAACTTAGCCCACGTACTTATCTGAACTCACTTTATCTTGGTATAAAAAATGGCCGAAATCCGACCATAACCACGCCCACTTTATCGATATCGAAAATTACGAAAAATGAAAAAATGCCATAATTCTATACCAAATACGAAAAAAGGGATGAAACATGGTAACTGGATTGGTTTATTGACGCAAAATATAACTTTGGAAAAAACTTTGTAAAATGGGTGTGACACCTACCATATTAAGTAGAAGAAAATGAAAAAGTTCTACAAGGCGTAATCAACAGCCCTTGGAATCTTGGCAGGAATACTGTTAGTGGTATTGAATATATAAATAAATTAGCAGTACCCGACAGATGATTTTCTGGATCACCTGGTCCACATTTGGTCGATATCGCGAGAACGCCTTCACATATATGTACATCTAAGGGCCACTCGCTTTTAAAACCCTCATTAATGCCTCTAATTTGAAATCCATATCGTACAAACACATTCTAGAGTCACCCCTGGCCCACCCTAATGGCGATATCTCGAAAAGGCGTCCACCTATAGACCTAATGCCCACTCCCTCTTAAAATGCTCAGTAACACCTTTCGTTTGATACCCATATCGTAAAAACATTCTAGATTCACCCCTGGCCCACCCTAATGGCGATATCTCGAAAAGGCGTCCACCTATAGACCTAATGCCCACTCCCTCTTAAAATGCTCAGTAACACCTTTCGTTTGATACCCATATCGTAGAAACATTCTAGAGTCACCCCTGGCCCACCCTAATGGCGATATCTCGAAAAGGCGTCCACCTATAGACCTAATGCCCACTCCCTCTTAAAATGCTCAGTAACACCTTTCGTTTGCTACCCATATCGTACAAACATTCTAGAGTCACCCTGGTCCACCCTAATGGCGATATCTCGAAAAGGCGTCCACCTATAGACCTAATGCCCACTCCCTCTTAAAATGCTCAGTAACACCTTTCGTTTGATACCCATATCGTAAAAACATTCTAGAGTCACCCCTGGCTCACCCTAATGGCGATATCTCGAAAAGGCGTCCACCTATAGACCTAATGTCCACTCCCTCTTAAAATGCTCAGTAACACCTTTCGTTTGATACCCATATCGTACAAACATTCTAGAGTCACCCCTGGCCCATCCTAATGGCGATATCTCGAAAAGGCGTCCACCTATAGACCTAATGCCCACTCCCTCTTAAAATGCTCAGTAACACCTTTCGTTTGCTACCCATATCGTACAAACATTCTAGAGTCACCCCTGGCCCACCCTAATGGCGATATCTCGAAAAGGCGTCCACCTATAGACCTAATGCCCACTCCCTCTTAAAATGCTCAGTAACACCTTTCGTTTGATACCCATATCGTACAAACACATTCTAGAGTCACCCCTGGCCCACCCTAATGACGATATCTCGAAAAGGCGTCCACCTATAGACCTAATGCCCACTCCCTCTTAAAATGCTCAGTAACACCTTTCGTTTGATACCCATATCGTACAACCATTCTAGAGTCACCCTTGGTCCACCTTTATGGCGATATCTCGAAAACGCGTCCACCTATAGAACTAAGGATTACTCCCTTTTAAAATACTCATTACCATCTTTCATTTGATACCCATATCATACAAACACATTCTAGAGTCACCCCTGGCCCACCCTAATGGCGACATTTCGAAAAGGCGTCCACCTATAGACCTAATGCCCACTCCCTCCTAAAATGCTCAGTAACACCTTTCATTTGATTCCCATATCGTACAACTAGAGACACCCCTGGTCCACCTTTATGGCGATATCTCGAAACGGCGTCCACCTAGGAAACTAAGGATCACTCCTTTTCAAAACACTCATTAACAGCTTTCATTTGATACCCATATCGTACAAACACATTCTAGAGTCAGCCCTGGTCCACCTTTATGGCGATATCCCTAAATGGCGTCCATCTATAGAACTATGGCCTACTCTCTCTTAAAATACTCTTTAATACCTTCCATTTGATACACATGTCATACAACCACATTCCAGGGTTACCCTAGGTTCATTTTCCTACATGGTGATTTTCCTTATTTTGTCTCCATAGCTCTCAACTGAGTATGTAATGTTCGGTTACACACGAACTTAGCCTTCCTTACTTGTTTTACTTAGAATTGACCATTTTAACGTATTTTTCAAAATAAAAGTAATGTTATGTTATTATTTTTTAAAATCTTTTTTGCTCTCCATTCGTGGTTGTTTTTCACGACTCTCTGCTCTAACAGCCATAACACCTACACGTTTTTTTATACTCCGAGTGCTTTGCACACAGAGTATATTAAATTTGATTGGGTAACGGTTGATTGTACAGGTATAAAGAAATAGAGATAGATATAGACTTCCATATATCAAAATCATCAGTATCGAAAAAAAATTTGATTGAGCCATGTCCTTCCGTCCGTCCGTCCGTCTGCCCGTTAACACGATAACTTGGGCAAATGTTGAGATATCTTCACCAAATTTGGTACACAAGCTTATCTGGACCCAGAATAGTATTGAAAATGAGGAACATCGGATGATAACCAGGCCCACTTTATATATATATAACATTTTGGAAAGGACAAAAAACCTGATTATTTAGTAAATAATACACCTAGAATGTTGAAATTTGATGTGTGGACTGATATTGAGACTCTTCATCAAAATTTGAAAAAATTGTTTAAAATGGTCCTGGCACCGCCCACTTGTGATAAAATCAATTTTACTAATATTATTAATCATAAATCAAAAATCTTTAAACCTATCGTAACAAAATTGGTCAGGGAGGTTGCCTATACTATATGGAGTGCTTTGAAGAAAAATTAACGAAATCGATTAAGGCATACGCCCACTTTTAGCTAAAATATTTTTAAAAGTGTCGTAGACGAATAAAATAAGCTCTATCTTTTCAAAAAAGAGCTTTGTATCAATGGTGTTTCATTTTCCAAGTGTACTTATAACAGTAAATAGGAAAAACTTCAAATTTAAAAAATGGGCTTTGCACCGCCCCTTTTATGACTAAGCAATTTTCTATGTTTCGCGAGCCATAACTCGAAGGAAAATTAACATATCGTAATGAAAATGTGTACACATATTTTTCTTGTAGCAGAAAATATTTCTGGTAAAAATGGACAGGATCGGTTAAAGACCACGTCAACTTAGATATAAAACAATTTTAAAAGGGTAGTGGACTAGAATAATAAGCTATAAAAAAAAAATAAATGTAAGGCGCGATAACCTCCGAAGAGATCTAAGGCCGAGCTTCTCTTCCAATTTGCGTCGTGCTCCTCTTGATTTTTCCCTACAAATTGGCCGGACGGGACCTACATGTTTTATGCCGACTCCGAACGGCATCTGCAAGGCAGATGAGTTTTCACTGAGAGCTTTTCATGGCAGAAATACAATCGGAGCGCTTGCCAGACACTGCCGAGGGGCGACCCCGCTTAGAAAAATTTTCTTCTAATTGAAAAATCATATTTCTAAAATTTTGATGTTGCTTTGCCCGGGAGTTGAACCCAGGGCATACGGTGTGATAGGCGGAGCACGCTACCATCACACCACGGTGGCCGCAATAATAAGCTATAACTTGGCAAAAAATAGTTTTGAATCCAAGATATTTCAGTTATTAAGTTTTACTGTAAGAGGAAATGGGGAGAAAATTTTTTTAAACGGGCAGTGCCACGTGTTATGTATACAAGTAATTTATTTGAAATGAAATGTGCAATTGAAGCTCACGCTGAGTATATAATGTTCGGTTACAACCGAACTTAGACACCTTTACTTGTTCTATAACACATTTGGAAACAGATGTTAACAACTGTACATATCTTTCTGTTCCTTGTATTTGCATTGGAATATTGGGATAATCTAGTGTTGGCTCATCATAATCTAAGAATTGTACAAAGTGATCATATGGAATATTTCTTGTGAATGCCGGTTAAGATAGTAAATTATCGTCATTCAGACCAATCATATAAGTATAATCTGAAGCATTAAAGTTGATATTATATTTTTGGGAAACTCTGAGTTTAGTTTGATCAAGTATTTTTTCTCGATAGTATAAAATTTTGTTGATAGCTCTATCTTGTATGGCTTTTCTATCATCAAATAACATTGTTAATAAAATGTTTTCTGGATGAGCGTAATATGAATTATTTTGGATTACACCATCTACAATAAGAAGTAAATTACGTGGTAGGTATCGTGTCCAACTAATAAACTTATATAAAAGTACTCTGCCGTATACAACAGAATTATAGTATTTTATATTGAAATACATTGGCGGCCACCGTGGTGTGATGGTAGCGTGCTCCGCCTACCACACCGGATGCCCTGGGTTCAAACCCCGGGCAAAGCAACATCAAAAATTTTAGAAATAAAGTTTTTCAATTAGAAGAAAATTTTTCTAAGCGGGGTCGCCCCTCGGCAGTGTTTGGCAAGCGCTCCGGGTGTATTTCTGCCATGAAAAGCTCTCAGTGAAAATTCATCTGCCTTGCAGATGCCGTTCGGAGTCGGCATAAAATCATGTAGGCCCCGTCCGGCCAATTTGTAGGGGAAATCAAGAGGAGCACGACGCAAATTGGAAGAGAAGCTCGGCCTTAGATCTCTTCGGAGGTTATCGCGCCTTATATTTATTTATTTATTTTCATTGGCACATAAATTCTAATAATATAAACTGCTAGAATTTTCAAATTTTCCGATGGTGTATTAGTCGTTATATATGGGCATAATACCCTGCTTGCTTTGGTTAGCCATCGAGAATGTACAACTGGTCCTGGTTTTCTGTTAGTTAAATAAACTGAAACAGCACCATTTGCAATTGTTTTGGTCATTTGATATAAATATTTAACATCTGTAGATAATTCTCGTTCTTGTTCATCACTGATCATACAAGGCATATTTTCCAAGGCTATTGGTTCAAAATCACGTACAACCTGAAAAATACATTTTTAGATCAATTCAAATTAGTATAATTTTCCTATTTTAATTTGATTTAAAAAATATTATAAATTAATTTTAACAAATGCATACCTGAAATTTTTCACAGTCTTCAATGTCTTTGTATATTTTTGCACTTGCTGCTCCTGGTCCATTCGTGACTGTTTTATCTAATGCTCTGAATAAATGACCAAATGGTAATTCATTGAAATAAAGCAAACATATAAACCAGTGCAGTGGTCTATTTAAATGCTTTTCAAAAAGCCTTATAATACCATTTTCTATTCCAGTATTAGCTGGTTCTCCATCGCTATATATGCCAATTGATTAATCTATTGACAGATTTTTGCTATTGAAGGTTTCATTTAATTTTTTAAACCTGTGTTTTGCATTTCTTCTTCACCCAAATTAACATATCCAAGTAATTCAGCATTAGGCTCTTTTAGAACAACTAAATGGGGTTCTTTTACCATATTTGTATGAAGTTTCTCATTAGTTTTCTCTCTAGTTAATGAATCATTTTTTCTGCCATCGAAAGAAAATGCAGTTATGTTGGAATCTACGTATCATTTACGAAGCACTTCATCTCTAGCTTTAGTTTTCTCTCTTGCAACTTTAGATTTATCTACTATGTCAAGTTCACCACGAACATCTCGAAAATTTATATCCTCGAAAAGGGATGTTGCTAAACATGAAACAACTCTATCTGAAAGACCGGATCTGTCACACATCATAGCAAAATTTATAGCATCGTATCGTTGAGTATAATGTCCTCGTTTCATTGTAAAATATATTTCTGCAACCGTTTCATTTACAATTTGTGCTTCACCTGTTTCCATATCTGTTCCAAGTGGTTCGTATGTTGGATCATCACTAACTGTTGTAATTGTTGGTATTGTTTTAGGTGTTTCTTCTACAATGTCATCCATATATTCAGGTTTTGTAAATTTTCTGTCATTATATTGGTCTATCATAAATTGTTTTAAATGGTTAGGTATTAAACTACATGAGCATAATGTTGCTTTTAAATTGCATTTACATTTTCCAATGTAAAATAATTCATTTGTTGATTGTACGAATGCTGTAAACTCCTGAACTTTTTTTCTGTGTTTAGTGCTTTCGTGTAATTTTTCAATTAAATCATTTAGTTTTCTTAGAATACTACGTCTATCAATTAGTCGAATATTCAAGTATTCCAAATTTCAACCAATTTATCAATTATATGAGGAGCTAAATTTTTATTCTCAAACATTTTACTTTGAATTTTAGCATGATCACTTAAAAAAAAAAATTTTAAAATGCCACGACTAGACGGTAAATTCAGATTATTTAATCCATTTGAAAAATCAAATGCAATATTATCGTGTTGAAGTATATATGATAAAGTGGATTCAGATGATGTAGAAGGACTTGGGTCATCCATTTTAAATTTAAATACAAAAAGCTCTAAAGAAAAAAAAAAATGTTCCATATGAAATTTGCTAAAAATGAAAATATAATAGCTAAACGTTCATTTTAGGCAAATTTCTCATAATTTAAGCCTGATATCTCTACCAAAATTCAAAAACACTATAGATATTAATACAGATTCTGAAATGTACATAAAATACGTTTAAAGTAAGCCCAATGTGATATTTTTCCTATAATTATATCAGAAGCTATGAAGATTTTTTTGCCAAACCCTAAATTCATATGGCGAAATATATATATTTGCAAAAGTGGGAGACTCGAAATCGGACATAGAGCTATGGTGTCTTCAGCAATTTTTTTGGAATCATCTGTGGATTAAGTTTTTGCTATACATCTGATATATAAACTGCATTTATGGTCAGCCGCCATGGTGTGATGCTAGCGTGCCCCGCCCCGGGCTCACGCCCCGGGCATATCAATATTAAAATTTTAGAAAAAAGATACTTCAATTAGAAGAAAATTCTTCTAACCGGGTGGCCCCCCGGTAGTGCTTGAAAAGCACTCCGAGCTTACTTCTACCATGAACAGCTCTCAGTGGAAACTCATCTGCCTTTCAGATGCCATTTGGAGTTGACATAAAACAAGTAGACCCCATCCTGCCAATTTGTAAGAAAAATTTAAAGGAGCACGACGTCAATTGTAAGAGAATTTCGGCCTGAAATCTCTTCGGAAGTTATCCCGACTTATATTTCATTATTTTTATATAATTTTCAGTTATATTTTACGCAATACATTTTAAAATTTCAATAATTTCTTAAAAAAAACTGTGCCATTTTAAAATATTTGAGAGACTTTCCTTGCGAAATAGAAATAAAAAATTGTAACCAGGAAATAACAAGTGTATTTAAAAATATTAAGTAAAACAAGTCTCACTGCTCTGGAAAAAGTCAAGTACTTCAGCGAGGTCTTGGATTTGTCAAGGATCATTAATGTTGTCCCTAACATTGCTAAGACACTACATACAACAAGCAGTTGACTTCCGAACTTAAGGAGTTTGAGGAAGTAAAATAATAACTAACTTACTTAATTTGACGCTTAACCGTTTAAACGGTATGGCCTTACATCAGGACACGCCACCCGCTTTTGCACTCTGCTTACTAGCGCCAGTCGGTAATTCGAAGGGAACTCAAATCGTTTTCTACCTGGGGCTTCTAGCGAAGGGGGGCTGTATTCTTCCTCTGCTTCCCTAGGCGGGTTCTTATAAAAAAAAACCTTAGCTTAGTTGCTGTGTCTTAGATAGGGGGACTTTGTTGATGTCGGAGAAAAGCTCGTACAACTCATCATAAAATCTACTCGCCATCGCCAACGCGTATACGTCCGTAAATCTTTAGAGGAAAGTTTTGTCTCAAACACGCCCAAAGACGCCTCATACGTTGTTGTCATCGTCCATGCTACTGCATCATATAGTAGCATGAGTGCGTTAAATGAATTGTAGAGCATGATTTTCGTTTGTCAAGAAAGTACTTTAATATTCATTTGTCTACCTATTCCAAAGTAGCTTATTTGGTAAGATTGATACTTTTCTGCATCAACAAAGCTACCGTTGTTGTACAAAAAAATAAAGCCCCTTACTATTTCCAAATTATGGCTTCCAGTAGTGACGTTGTTGCCATTGCGCAAATAAGTTGACCCGCTGGTTGTTGGCAGGAGCCATCAAACCCACCGTTTCCGAGTTTATTTTTTCAATTTGAAGTAAGCAGTATTTTCGGCACGGGTTTTGAGGCCGATTTAGTCAATGTCGTCAGCGTCTGCTAGTTTATGCATGCTCATATAGAATATTGTTCCAGAGAGGTTGAGTTTTGCAGCTTGTATTACTTTCTCCAGCATCAAATTAAAGAATTCGCACGATAGGAGGTCACCCTCTCCGAAACCTTGTTTGGCTTAAACGGCTTGGAGGGGTCCTTCCATATTCTGACGGAGCTGGTGGTATTTATCTACGTCTTTCTGAACAGACAAATACAAACAAAGCGGCATGTAGGCAGCTCATTTTCGTGCTGTCGAAGGCTTTAAAATCAACAAGAGATAGATGATGAATATTAATTTTTTTTCGCATGTTTTTTTAAAATTATTCAAATAGCTAAAACCTGGTCTATGGTAGACTTATCGGGTCTGAATTCGCATTCATAATCTTTCCTACATTAAGTTGGTTGAATGTTTTCCCGAATGTTCAATACAAATCGATTTTTAAGTAACTACTTATTGAGATAAAAATGTTAAACTTCACACATAGCTTAAGACACCGAGGCAATGCAACAAAATGGAAAAAAACTCCGTTAGATCCAAATAATTGGATGAGAATTTGGAAATTTGAAACTTCTAAATATATTTTCGATGAGCTACAGACTTGAAATTTCAAACTTAATTCAGAGGCCACTGACAGTAAAAAACACATCACAAGAAGTTTCGATAGGGGGCACACGTTTGGGATATTAAGAAAGATCGTACGGAATGGGGGAATATTGTGATAAGTTTTTAAGAGACTCCCCATTGAGCTACATTCTTGCAAATTCATATGTAGTTGACAAGTCTGTGAAAATACATAAAATGTGAGAAAAACTGCGATAGGTGGTGCATGGATTAATATATTTAGAAATTTCGCCGTATTTGGAAAATTTTGCGATTGAGTTTTAAATAGCTTTCATAAAAGATAGAGACCTGAAACTTTGAACAAATTTTAGAGCGCAATAAAGATTAAATACATAGAACTCAAAATTCGACTTAATGTGCCAGGTTTAGATATTACTTTATATAGAAAATACATAGAGTGCAGGGGGAACTTCCGATTTTTAAATATATTCTAATTTGTGCTAGAATAATAAGAATAATGGAACTAAACAAATCGATTCGTTGCGCTGGGCTAACATATCTACTTTATTTTAATTGATTGTCTATTTTGCATGAATTATGGGCATAATCTATCACTAAAAATTGAATCCTTTCAAAAATATCTTATATCTATTTAGGTACGTAGATGAAGCCAAATAAAATATTTCTTTGGTTGCAAGTAGTAACATAACATAACGTATTTCTGTTTTAGGTACTATATTGCACACATACAAGTATTGTATGCATTACAAATTAACATAAGTAAATTCTTCGAACTTATAGTGTATAAGGCACTACTCTTTTCGACCTAGAACTAAAAAGTAGGAAATAAAAAAAGGAAAAATCTTAAGCATATATTTTATATAAATGGACAGAAATTATGGAAATATGTATCTTTATACATAGAAATATTCTTGCTAAACTTTGATTTTAAAATACTCACATTACTATTGTAAAAATATTTATGAGAAAAAAATATAAACGTGGAGTGCTATTAATTGACTACATACTGATAAGTTGACTCCTTTCCTGCCAACTTTCGAATGCAAATAATGAGCGCTCCAGTTTTATATTTGAGAAACGAATTACATAGGCATAGAACACCCAGTTCTGTTGCGATTGCAGCTTTTCGAAATATGTGACCCGGCCTAGGAAAAGGTGGCTTATGACTCAAAAAAAAATTGCGAGAAACAGCTGTTAAAGATAAACAATGCATTTCTTCAGTTTCTTAGTAGCTTTTCTTTTGCATTATGAACAGTCATGCCCAAATGGCAAAGCACAAACCAGTTTCTGACTGATATTTTGGCTCCACTGCCATCGAAAAAAATGCTGTCAAAAAAATCTGAGGATGCTTCACCAACGAAAGTGGCATCGAAAGAACCAAAGGCTTCATCGTCTTTCATTTATGCTCTTCTTTCTCTACATTTTTAGTACACTTCTAAGAAAGTTAGGACTTTCTAGTTTTCACCACGTGAAAGAGCGTCTCCAAAACTATCGAAACCGAAAAAAAAGTGGAAACATTTTTTTTGAGTCATAAGCCAAGTATCTTTCCATGTGTTTTTTATATTTCGAACAAGAGACAGCCATATGGCTTGATGTATAATCTTACGCATGCTATGTTCATGTTTTGAGCATGGGTAATGTCAATTAAACTCAACCCGTTTGTGGAAGTTTCGTTGTGGATACTGAAATTTCCGGCCGTGCGGCAGACCTGACGTTAAAGTCGCATAACTTTTTTTTATCAGCTCAACTTATTGTCCTACTTCACCGTGGTTGTATGGGCGCAGATGAATTAGGGGAACATATATTGGAAATAATCGATATTTTGTATGGACCTGTTTATAAGAAACAGCTGCAGTTCCCTTTATACGGGGCATAACGAAGAGCCGATGCTGAAAATATTCGAAATACATACATTGTAAAAAACATTGGGGGTGTAAAACTAGAAGCTGAACAAGCCAAGGTATTAAAATCAGAAATAGGTAAGCATATAAAAACAAAACAACCAAGTGTTAAATTTTGAATAATATTGCAAAAAGGTTATCAAACCACAATAGTTGAATACGAATGGATATATATGAAAATGATCAAAAACTAAATAAAGTAACATAGAAAATAAAACTAAAAAAAAATCTAACTGAACCTCAACAAAAAAAGAAAAGAAGAACAATAACAATACCAGCTGTTGGAATGCAAATCCACTTAACCCACTTTTTTGTATTCGTAAAAATGTCTGTGAGCGCATAGACTGAGTTAACCGATACATTGGTACACATAAATATATATATATATATATATATATATATATATAGGCCGGGTCGATTTGTGGGGAAGCAAAAAAATCGCCCATTGCTCTGTGAAAATCATATTCTAGGGATCAAAATAAGAAACTTTGCCGAAGGAACCATACCTCTAAAACGAATTCTGATGTCCCCCCCCTTTGGGTCGAAGGGGCAAATTTTGAAAAATCCCACTTTGCAATACCTATGTTTTTTCTTTTGGAGTTTATATTTCTCTTTAGAAATTTATTTAGTCAGAACATATGTAAATGAAAAAATGAATTTAACTTAGTAATAGAAAAGAAATTAAAAAAAAATTATTAGAAATTAGCGTTTTTACAACACCCTTTTAAAACCAAGGTATCACTGTGATGCACTTGCATGTCGTAAATATAGTTGTGTGGGTGTTTTATTCACCGTTTTAAAAAATTAAGGTATCACTGTGACAAATTTACAGATCGTAAAATTGCTTGTGTTGTTTTTTTAAGCCACCACAAGACACAGCAGGTAGAATTGAAATTTCCCCTACCCAAAAGTTCGACCCAAAGGGGGGACATCAGAATTCGTTTTAGAGGTATGGTTCCTTTGGCAAAGTTTCTTATTTTGATCCCTAGAATACAATTTTCACAGAGCAATGAGCGATTTTTAAATCGACCCGCCCTAATATATATATATATATATATATATATATATATTTTTTTTTTTAATGTGTTTGTGCTTGAAGTGGTTTTTGTACATATTTTTGTTGAGTGTTTGCAATAGTAAAACATTGCTGAACAAGTGGCAAAATAATTTTACTTCTATGACTACAAATTTGCAACATCTTCTATGTAACTAACAGCGAGTATGCACGAATTTAAGTTTTGTGCTGGTTTACATGAAAGTGGAAAGATATTTATATTATCATACGTATATAGCACCAGTTTCAAGAAACTAGAATTATAACTACTTTCCTGTGCTTTCATTCCACCCCTTTCCTTTCATCTCCCTTTCCTTCCTTTCCTAGCATATATTTTAATAAACTTTCCTTTCTTTTACTTATTTTATTTTGGTTTTGTTATCAAGTTTTATTTTATTTTATTCTATTTTATATTATTTTATTTTATTTTATTTTATTCTATTTTATTTTGATTTATTTTATTCTATTTTATTTTATGTTATATAATTTAATTTATATATCATTTAATTTTATTTTATTTTATTTTAATTAATAATTTGGGAAAAATTTAAACAACGTGACACCAGGACGGATATGGCGACAGCTGTTTCGATTATACCTTGTAAAACTCTTCAAAGCCTTTTCTCCCCGGAGTGGGATTTGCACCCGCAATCCTACGATGGTTGAAGTGTTACAAACGCATTAAGCCACGTCATGCCTTAGTTGTTGTAAACCTTATCCCAATCGCCTTCCTGGCACATTTTCATAGTCCATACTTCGTATGGCATCATATGGTAAAGTTCTGCGTTCGTATTTTATTTTATTTTATTTTGTTTTATTTAACTTTTTTTATTTGATTTTATTTTGTTTTGTTTTAATTTATTTTATTTTATTTTATTTTATTTTATTTTATTTCATTTAATTTTATTCTATCTTATTTTATTTTATTTTGTTTTATTTTACTTGGATTTATTTTATTCTATTTTACTTTGTTTTATTTAATTTATTTTTTTTTAATTTTTTTTATTTTCCTATATTAATTTATTTTATTTTACTTTATTTTACTTTAAGTTATTTTATTTTATTTTATATTATTTCAATTTATTTTATTTTATTTTATTTAAATTTATTTTATTATACTCAGCTGAGCAGAGATAACAGAGTATATTAATTTTGTTCGCATAACTGTACTCCGTAACGGTATAAGCTAGCCGATATAGATATAGACTTCTATAAATCAAAATGATGTGGGCGAAAAAGGAATTCATTTAGCCATGTCCCTCTTTCGGTCCGTCTCTCTGTCCGTTAACACGATAACTTGACTAAATTATGAGGTATCTTAATGAAATCTGGTACGTAAGTTATTGGGCACTCATCTTAGATTGCCATTTAAAATGAGCGAAATCTAACTATGCCCACTTTTTCGATATCGAAAATTTCGAAAAACCGAAAAAATCGATAATTCATTACGAGAGACGGATCAAGCGATGAAACTTGGTAGGTGGGTTGACCGTATGACGCATAATAGAAAATTAGTAAAATTTTGGACAATAGGCGTAGCACCGCCCACTTTTAAAAGGAGGTAAATTAAAAGTTTTGGAAGATGTAATTTGGCAGTCGTTGAAGATATCATGATGAAATTTGGCAGGAACGTTGCTACTATTGCTATATGCATTCTTAATAAAAATTAGCAAAATCGGATAACGTACACGCACACTTAAAAAAAAAAAAAATTTAAGTCAAATTTTGACAAAAACTTTAATATCTTTACAGTATATAAGTAAATTATGTCAATATTCAATTCCAGTAATGATATGGTGCAAAAAAATACAAAAATAAAAGAAAGTTTCAAAACGGGCGTAGCTCCGCTCTTTTTCGTTTAATTTGCCTAGAATACTTTTAATGCAATAAGTAGAACAAAAACTTACCAATCCTTGTGAAATTTGGTAGGGGCTTAGATTTTATGACGTTACTTGTTTTTTGTGAAAATGGGCGAAATCGGTTGATGGCACGCCCAGTTTTTATACACAGTCGTCCGTCTGTCCTTCCGCATGGCCGTTAACACGATAACTTGAGCAAAAAGCAACATATCTTTACTAGACTCAGTTCACGTACTTATCTGAACTCACTTTTTCATGGTACTAAAAATGGGCGAAACCATTGTGGGACTACCCTAATATTTAATTTTTCCATTTCTTTTTGTCTTAGTTTTTCGTACTTGCTGGTTTGTGTCTTTTTGATATTGTTGGTAAGTTTGTTCAATAGTACATTTTCACTGTCGAAAAACTTTGTTGAATGATGCAAGTCAAGTATATGAGAAATCTCTGTTTTCATTTTTTCCGATTCCCTCCTTTTTTGTCTTAGGAGTTCATGTTTGATACATATTATGATGTTTAATAATTTTATTTGCACATGAACTCCTAAGACAAAAAAGGAGGGAATTTTAAATACAGCCAAAAACTTCATTAGTAGGGTACTCACTATTAGCGGCAGAATATACCACGGAAAGGATATTGCGATTATAAAGAAAACTCTAGAAGAAAATGAATTCCCCAGTAATCTCATCAACAAACTCATACCAAATTTCAAAATTAGAACCTCTAATGATGAGATAACATGTGAAACGAAAAGTAAAATATACAAGTCTATAGTATATGTTCCAGGAATATCGGAGAGAATAAAGACATCGCAATTATATGACAAAGAGAAAATTACACTAGCGTTCACATATAACAATACGTTACGACAGGTTTACAGCAATACTAAGGACAGAATCTCGAAAGATGAGAAATCCAACATCATTTATAAAATTCCATGCAACGGTGACGGGTCCCACTTATGCGATATGGTATATTTGGGGACAACCAAATTAAAGCTAAAGACAAGGATTTCCGGTCATAAGTCCAATATAAAGCTTAGAAACAATGCTTCGGACAATAAGACGGCCTTGACAGCGCATTGTAAGAATACTGGTCACTATCCTGACTTCAAAAATGTTTCTATTTTGGGTATTGAGAAACATTATAATAAGCGTTTTACTTTGGAAATGCTCCATATTATGAGCACACCTAATGATAAGAGAATGAATTTTAAAAGCTACACCGACCAATGTGCATATGCATATCGACATCTATTGCTGGAACAACAACAACATGCAGTGCAAGCTTCACGGTGCTCAGCAAATTCAAAAACCGTCCAGCCACCATCCCGCTAAAAATCTATCCAATGACAACAACTAAACACCATAGTTATGGCTCATGTATTTTTTTCGGTCTTATTGTTCTTTGTCCTATGTATTATTGTTATTGCAAAAATTTGTTTACACTTGCGGTATTTTCTATTGTTTACTTTCGTTCTTATGCTTTATTATACTTAATTTTTGAACATCTGATCAGTCGATCAAACATAGTCATATGTGTAAGTTCCTTTATTATATACCTATATGCAAAATATAATATTATTCTAATAGTCCTTTTTTCTATTTGTGTTTGACAGTCCTGAAGATGATTTCAGACCGAAATCGAAATATCGACGAAGTAAAACTAAAACACAACTTTAAATATTGTGTTTTATTTAACTATGGCCTATCAGCTCATTAAATTTTTTACAATAATAAGTACTTACAAGGCTATCAAAAATCATATCATATATCATCAAATATTTTTTCGTTTTATTTTATTTTATTTTGCATTATTTTACTTTATTTTATTTCATTTTACTTTATTTTATTTTATTTTATTTTAATTTGTTTTATTTTATTTTATTATATTATATTATATTATATTATATTATATTATATTATATTATATTATATTATATTATATTATATTATATTTTATTATATTATATTATATTATATTATTTTATTTTATTCTCTTTTATTCTATTTTATTTTATTTTATTTCATTTTATATAATTAATTAGCGGAGCTTGCTCATATTGCTTCATACAATGGTTTTAGTTATTGATATTAGAGAGAAATTGCAAAGTTTACAAACGGCGATGGTTTTCAGGACATGTTCCTAAATTTCACTTCTTCAACAATTAGCTTCTCGGGAGCTAAGTATTGATCTCGAATCTCCAACATTCATCGAGTTCAATACTCAGCTCCCGGGAAGCAAGCTGATGAAAAAGTGAAATTCAGAAACATATCCGAGTAACCATCGCCGTTTGTAAATTATTTTATTTTAATTTATTTTGTTTTATTTTATTTTGTTTTGTTTTATCTTACTTTATAAAATTTTGTTAAATTTTTTAATTTTATGTATTATTTAATTTGTTTTATTTAATTTAATTTTATTTATTTTGTTTTATTTAAGTTTTTTTATTTTTTTGTTTATTTTGTTTTACTTTATTAATTTTATGTTTTATTTTATTTGTTTTATTTTATTTTATTTTACTTTATTTTATTTATTGTATACTATTTCATTTAATTTTTTTTTTTATTTTATTATATTGTATTTTGTTTTGTTTTTATTTATTATTATTTTATTTTCATTTTTTTTTTATTATATTTTAATCTATTTTTTTATACTCAGCGTGCTTTGCACACCGAGTATATTAACTCTGATTGGATAGCGGTTGGTTGTACAGGTATGAAGGAATTGGGATAGATATAGACTTTCATATATCAAAATCATCAGTATCGAAAAAAAATTTGATTGAGCCATGTCCGCCGTCCGTCTGTCTGTCCGTTAACACGATAAATTGAGTAAATATTGAGGTATCTTCACCAAATTTGGTACACGAGCTTATCTGGGCCCAGAATAGGTTGGAATCGAAAATGAGCGAAACGGATGATAACCACGCCCACTTTTTATATATACAACATTTTGGAAAACACAAAAAACCTGATTATTTAGTAAATAATACACCTAGAATGTTGAAGTTTGACGTGTTAACTGATAATGAGACTCTTGATCAAAATTTTAAAAAAATTGTTTAAAACTGGCGTGGTGCCGGCCACTTGTATTAAAATCAATTTTACATATATTATTAATTATAAATCAAAAATTGATAAACCAATCATAACAAAATTCGGCAGAGGGGTTGCCGTTATTATAAGGAATGCTTTGGAGAAAAATTAACGAAATCGGTTAAGGACCACGCCCACTTTTATATGCAATATTTTTAACAGGGTCGTGGACGAATAAAATAAGCTATGTTTTTGCGAAAAAGGGCTTTATATCAATGGTATTTCATTTTCCAAGTGGATTTATAACAATAAATAGGAAAACTTCAAATTTAAAAAAATGGGCGTGGTACCGCCCCTTTTATGACTAAGCAATTTTCTATGTTTCGGGAGCCATAACTCCAAGAAAATTAAGGGACCGTAATAAAATTGGGTACCAAAATTTCTAAAAAAATGGACGAGATCGATTAAAGACCACACCCAGTTTTATACAAAAGATTTTTAAAAGGGTTGTAGACTAAAATAATAAGCTATATCTTATCAAAACTCAATATAAATTTACTTTCTAAATTGAGTTATAGCATTAAATTGGAAAACACTTGAAATTTTGAAGATCGGTGTGGCACCGCCCCTTTTATGACTTTTATATTCTATGTTTCGGGAGCCATAACTCGAAGAAAATTTAACACATCGTAATGAAATTTTGTACAGATATTTTCCTTATAGCAGAAAATAGTTCAGGTAAAAATGGACGGGATCGGTGAAAGACCACGGCAACTTAGGTATAAAATAATCTTAAAAGTGTCGTAGCCTAGAATAATAAGCTATACATTAGCAAAAAATAGTTTTAAATCAATGAAGTTTTATTGTAGGAGGAAATGGGGAGACATTTTTTTAAACGGACGGTGCCATGTGTTATGTAGAAAAGTAATTTATCTGATACGAAATGTACAATTAAAGTTCACCCGAACTTACACACCTTTACTTGTTTTTTATTTATTTCATAAATACTGCAACTTTAATATTATTGTTTTCAACTTTTCTTTTTATATATATTTGTATGTGACTTAAGTGAATTTCTATTCGCATTACACAAAAAACATCAACAAAGAAATGAAACTGGTAAAATGGGTAGAATGTATTTTTTATGCTTCAGCTTTTCATTAAAAAAATAAAAAAAAAATTGTGTGGTAATGTGGTTTATTATGTTTTGCTCAAATGGGTCAACAGGTCGTATGAGTAATGCGGTTAATTATGAGTTTATTTAACGCATATAATGGTTTACGTCAAAGGCAGTAAATAAATTAAAAATCTTTGATAATGGAAATAATATAACTAACAGTTAATTATAATGTTTAAATAATTTATATATGCAAAACAAAAAAATGTAAGTGTTCCAAATATCAATGAGCTGCGTCGAACATATTTTTGCAAGAATCTGCATATCGACTGCTGTGAGAAATAAAGCCCTATCTAGGCTGCTGTTTTGAAAATGCCCTAACTCTAACTAAACAATTTCAAAATTTGTTTAAAAATGCCGTATCTCAGAATTTAGTGGAGTTGGTTTTAAAAATGCCGTTTATGAGTAGAAACTCGACATATTTTGACATAAGATGGGATATATATTAAACAAATTCTGGGACAGAGCGTGCTTCAACCAATTACTGAGATCGAGCAAGATAGGTTGCCGTTATTCTTCTTGCTACAAAATTTTATCCAGACGCAGTTTCAAACTGATCCAAATTTGTGTGGATTATAATATATGCTGTATTTATGAGAAGAAGTTTCAGTGTAAGCTTCACAAGGAACAACTCTATATTATTTCAGAGAGTAAATTTGGTAAACGCAGTTAAAAAGGTTTGAATGACCAAAATGCAATGAGTAGAATTGAACACTGAAAAAAGCGTCGCACAAATTTTAGCCTTCAGTGTCCCCTTTTAGTTAAACCATCACTTTAAGGCACTAATAAATGCGCAAGGGTCCAGCAAGGCTGTTTTTGATTGGTCAAACTAAAAGATACTAGATGGTGCCTTCGAAGCGAAATCTAACTGGGACAATCCATATGAAGCACACAAAATTTAAAAATAAATACTTGGTGCGATTTACCTCCGAAGGGATTTGGGACGAGTTTCTTTCCACTTTTCGTCGCGCTCCGTTCAATTTGCTGTAAATAAACGACAGCTGCAAAACCGTTGATTTTTCAGTGAGAAGCTTTTCATAACAAAAAATATTTTCGCAGTGTTTGCCATACGACAGTCGAAGAGTGACTCTGCTTCGAAAGGCTTTTTAAACGGTGTTTATTTAGCTTGACTTGACATGCTGGGTGGTTAGTTGGTTGGCTGGCTGTCACGATTTTTTTAATTGAAATTTAAGTAACTTTCCGATAAGATAATAGTGAGCGACCTATGAAAAAATCACCGCTAGGTGGCGCAAAGATCGAGATATTCAAAAAAATCGTATTTGTGGTCCGTTTTGGTCCAAATTTGGAACTCATAATACATACGTGAACAGAAAGCGACCTATGATGTCAGATTTGGCTCATATTTAGAACAGATATTACATATAGTCCGGTAGAAGTGACATCAAAATATTTTGGAGTTCGAGGATGGACAAGCATACGTGGCGCAGAGTCGAGTAAAGTCTTTGGAAGGATTATGTATTGAGGACATAAATTGTAACAAGTTGTCAGGAAAGAGTCCGTGCAATAATGCGTCACTAAATGAACTTAATAGAATGAGAAATAATAGGCAATTAAATAAAGACTAAAAACATGAAAATAAAACAATTAAAAAAAAAAATTAAGTTAAACAGTTTTATTTAAAACAATACATACATGAAGTAATAACAATACTAAAAGCTAGAAAATAATTAGGAAGTTCCTAGGTACTAATCATCACACTCCTCGTCAATCTAGAGTGTTGATCAGACAATTAAATAAAAGCGTTGGACGCGTCAAATTTCTATTGATAGTCATATATAAGACCAACTGAACCTTGATAAGGTTATGATATGCCTCACATTTTTAAAAATATCACGCGCCCAATGCTTTTGTTTAATTGTCTGATCAACACCAGATTGATGAGGAGTGTGAGGACTAGTACCTAAGACCTAACTAATTATTTTCTAGCTTCTAGTATTATTATTACTTCATGTAAGTATTGTTTTCAATAAAACCGTTTAACTTAAATTTTTTTTTTTATTTTATTTGTAATTGAAAATAGCTTTTTCTTTAGTTTTTGATGTCGTTGAAACTTAAATACAGGACTTTCGGTGTAGTGGGCACACCAAAATACCATGGCAACCACCGTTGATTGAAATAAATGTTAAACATTTTGATGCCAATTTCTTTTTCGTCATTATGTTTTTACGCTTAATCACAGTGGATGTCTCATTCTTCTGTTTCAAAATACAATTGCCGATAAGAATAATTTCGAAGCCGAGGCGTCTTCACCAACTAGCATAACATGACCTAACCGGTATGGCCTTTGTGTTTTTGTTCGTTGTTTTATGTTCGCATTTGTGTAAGGATCACACAGTTCATCATTATACGTCCTACGATAGTCACCATTGGCGTCAATGAGAAATCCATAAATGTTCCACAAAACTTCTCTCTTGAACACTCCAAGGAACGTTGTCGAGAGACTATGTGGTGGCTCTCGACACTGTTCATAATTACGAGCTAAGGGCAGGTATGATGAGATTGCTAAGATGAGTTAAATAAAATTTAGACATAACAGCATGCACACAATTTATTTTTGCACTCATTCTAACGTATCACTTGCTGGAAAAAAAATATTTTTCTAGACTAAAAGACACATAATTCTTTTTTTTTATCGACGTGTTACCGGCTTTTCATCAATGAGTATTCGGTTTGCTACAGGATATAGGTGTTATCAATTTCTTATCAAACATTTTGAGGTTTGCTGTCAGTATGTTATCGAAAAGGTAAAGAGAAGTTATCGAAATATTATCGAAGTTTGATAAACTTCATTTTTATAACAAGCGTTATAGACAAGATATTGATCCCCCAGCCGATTAGGGGATCAGAACAATCCTGCGGTAGGTATGCCTGTCGTAAGAGGCGACTGAAATACTAGATTGAAGGGGCTGTGTAGCGCAACCCTTCAGGTTGCCAGCGTAATATATAGCTTCTCCAAACCCGATTATCAACCTCACCTATCCGCGGCGAATCCTGTTCCACTAACAGACGAGGCTCTGGCGACCCTAAGCTCCTCATGTTACTTGTGGTGGGGAGGGAGGGAATGGCCTGAAGGTTTAATGTGGCCACATAAATCGTTCCCGAGATGGTCGGGCTAGCACGTTGATGGTGCTGTGGTACCGGAGCGTACCGGATCTGTATCCGGCAAAGGACCATCATATCGATAAAACTCCCCAAAACCTTCGAGGAGCAACCTTGTCGCAACAACAACAACAAAAACAACAAGATATTGATTTTGTATCGTCAGTTTGGTTTAATTTTTGTCGATTTATTATCGAAAAGTTATCGACTTTTTATCAAAAAGTTATTTTTATGTCACAAAAAGTTATCAAAATTTATTGGTAACAAAGATGTTTTTATCGAACATTTTATTAATTTTTATAGAAATTCTATCGATTTGATAATAAATAGATATCGAGTTTTTATCGGAGTCTTGAAAATTTGCTATCGACATGCTATTGTTATACTCAGTTATGCAGAGCTCACAGAGTATATTAACTTTGATTGGATAACGGTTGGTTGTACAGGTATAAAGGAATCGAGATAGATATAGACTTCCATATATCAAAATCATCAGTATCGAAAAAAAATTCGATTGAGCCATGCCGGTCCGTCCGTCCGTCCGTTAACACGATAACTTGAGTAAATTTTGAGGTATCTTGATGAAATTTGGTATGTAGGTTCCTGGGCACTCATCTCAGATCAGTATTTAAAATGAACGATATCGGACAATAACCACGCCCACTTTTTCGATATCGAAAATTTCGAAAAATGGAAAAAGTGCGATAATTTATTACCAAATACGGATTAAGGGATGAAACTTGGTAGGTGAGTTGAACCTATGAGGCAGAATAGAAATCTAGTAAAATTTTGGACAATAGACGTGGCACCGACCACTTTTAAAAGAAGGTAATTTAGAAGTTTTGCAAGCTGTAATTTGGCAGTCGTTGAAGATAATATGATGAAATTTGGCAGGAACGTGACCCTTATTACTATATGTCTGCTTAATAAAAATTAGCAAAATCGGAGAACGACCACGCCCACTTTTAAAAAAAAAAATTTTTTAATTCAAATTTTAAAAGAAAAGCTAATATCTTTAAAGTATATAGTTAAATTATGTCAATATTCCACTCCAGTAATGATATGTTGCAACAAAATACAAAGAAAATTTCAAAATGGGAGTGGCTCGGCTCTTTTTCATTTAATTTATCGAGGATACTTTTAACGCCATAAGTCGAACAAAAATTTACCAATTCTTGTGAAATTTGGTAGTGGCTTAGATTCTAGGACGATAACTGTTTACTGTAAAAAAGGGCGAACTCTGTTGAAGCCACGCCCAGTTTTTATACACAGTCGACCGTCTGTCCTTCCGCTCGGCCTTTAACACGATAACTTGAGCAAAAATCGATATATCTTTACTAAACTCAGTTCGCGTACTTATCTGAAATCACTTTATATTGGTGTAAAAAATGGCCTAAATCCGGCTATGACCACACCCACTTTTTCGATATCGAAAATTACGAAAAATGACAAAAATGCCACAATTATATACCAAATACGAAAAAAGGGTTGAAACATGGTAATTGTATTGGTAAAATGGGTGTGACACCTACCATATTAAGTAAAAGAAAATGAAAAGTTTTGCAGGGCGAAATAAAAAGCCCTTGTAATCTTGGAAGGGATACTGTTCGTGATATGATATATATAAATAAATTAGCGGTACCCGACAGATGAAGTTCTGGTTTGCCCTGATCCACATTTTGGTCGATATCTCGAAAACGCTTTCACATATACCACTAAGGGCCACTCCTTTTTAAAACCCTCATTAATACCTTTAATTTGATATCCATATCGTACAAACACATTCTAGGGTCACCCCTGGTCCGCGTTTATGGCGAAATCTCGAAAAGGCGTCCACGTATTGAACTAAGGCCCACTCCTTTTTAAAATACTCATTAACTCCTTTCATTTGATACCCATATCGAACAAACAAATTCTAGAGTCACCCCTGCTCCACCTTTATGGCGATATCTTTAAAAGGCGTCCACCTATAGAAATAAGGCCCACGCCCTTTAAAATACTCATTAACACCTTCCATTTGATACCCATATTGTACAAACGCATTCTAGATTCACCCCTGGTCCACGTTTATGGCGATATCTTGAAAAGGCGTCCACCTATAGAAATAAGGCCCACTCCCTTTTAAAATACTCGTTAACACCTTTCATTTGATACCCTTATAGTACAAACAAATTCTAGAGACATTCCTTGTCCACCTTTATGGCGATATCTCGAAAAGGCGTTCACCTATATAACTAAGGCCCACTCCCTTTTAAAATACTCATTAACACCTTTCATTTGATACCCTTATAGTACAAACAAATTCTAGAGACACTCCTTGTCCACCTTTATGGCGATATTTCGAAAAGGCGTCCACCTATAGAACTAAGGCCCACTCCCTTTTAAAATACTCATTAACACCTTTCATTTGATACCCATATCGTACAAACAAATTCTAGAGTCACCCCAGGTCCACCTTTATGGCGATATTTTGAAAAGGCGTCCACCTATAAAACTAAGGCCCACTCCCTTTTAAAATACTCGATAACACCTTTAGTTTGATACCCATATCGTACAAACAAATTCTAGAGTCACCCCTGGTCCACCTTTATGGCGATATCTCGAAAAGGCGTCCACCTATAGAACTAAGGCCCACTCCATTTCAAAATAGTCATTAACACATTTCATTTGATACCCATATCGTGCAAACGCATTCTAGAGTCAACCCTGGTCCACTTTTAAAACGATATTCCGAAAAGGCGTCCACCTAAAGAACTAAGGCCCACTCTATTTTAAAATACTCATTAGCACCTTTCATTTGATACCCATATCGTACAAACAAATTCTAGAGTCGCCCCTGGTCCACCTTTATGGCGATATTTCGAAAAGGCGTCCACCTTAAGAACTAAGGCCCACGCCCTTTTAAAATACTCATTAACACCTCTCATTTGATACCCATATCGTACAAACAAATTCTGGAGTCACCCCTGGTCCACGTTTATGGCGATATCTCGAAAAGGCATCCACCTATAGAACTAAGGCCCACGCCCTTTTAAAATACTCATTAACATCTTTCATTTGATACCCATATAATACAAACAAATTCTAGAGTCACCCCTGGTCCACGTTTATGGCGATATCTCGAAAAGGCGTCCACATATAGAACTAAGGCCCACTCCTTTTTAAAATACTCATTAACACCTTTCATTTGATACCCATATCGTACAAACAAATTCCAGAGTCACCCCTGGTCCACCCTTATGGCAATATTTCGAAAAGGCGTCCACCTATAGAAGTAAGGCGCACTCCCTTTTAAAGTACTCATTAACACCTTTCATTTGATACCCATATCGTACAAACGCATTCTTGAGTCACCCCTGGTCCACATTTATGGCGATATCCTGAAAAGGCCCACTCCCTTTTAAAACACTTTTTAACACCTTCCGTTTGATACCCATATTGTGCTGGTCCACTTCTATAACGATATTCCGAAAAGGCGTCCACCTATAGAACTAAGGCCCACTCCGTTTTAAAACACTTATTAACACCTTTCGTTTGATACCCATATTGTACAAACGCATTCTAAAATCAACCCTGGTCCACTTTTATAATGATATTCCGAAAAGGCGTCCACCTATAGAACTAAGGCACACTCCCTTTCAAAATACTCATTAACACCTATCATTTGATACACATATAGTAAAGACAAATTCTAGAGTCACCCCTGGTCCACCTTTATGGCGATATCTCGAAAAGGCGTCCACATATAGAACTAAGGCCCACGCCCTCTTAAAATGGTCATTAACGCCTTTCATTTGATACCCATATCGTACAAACAAATTCTAGAATCACCCCTGGTCCACGTTTATGGCGATATCTCGAAAAGGCATCCACCTATAGAACTAAGGCCCACGCCCTTTTAAAATACTCATTAACATCTTTCATTTGTTACCCATATAATACAAACAAATTCTAGAGTCACCCCTGGTCCACGTTTATGGCGATATCTCGAAAAGGCGTCCACATATAGAACTAAGGCCCACGCCCTTTTAAAATACTCATTAACACCTTTCATTTGATACCCATATTGTACAAACGCATTCTAAAATCAACCCTGGTCCACTTTTATAATGATATTCCGAAAAGGCGTCCACCTATAGAACTAAGGCACACTCCCTTTCAAAATACTCATTAACACCTATCATTTGATACACATATAGTACAAACAAATTCTAGAGTCACCCCTGGTCCACTTCTATAACGATATTCCGAAAAGGCGTCCACCTATAGAACTAAGGCCCACTCCGTTTTAAAACACTTATTAACACCTTTCGTTTGATACCCATATTGTACAAACGCATTCTAAAATCAACCCTGGTCCACTTTTATAACGATATTCCGAAAAGGCGTCCACCTATAGAACTAAGGCACACTCCCTTTCAAAATACTCATTAACACCTATCATTTGATACCCATATAGTACAGACAAATTCTAGAGTCACCTCTGGTCCACCTTTATGGCGATATCTCGAAAAGGCGTCCACGTATAGAAATAAGGCCCACGCCCTCTTAAAATACTCATTAACACCTTTCATTTGATACTCATATCGTACAGACAAATTCTAGAGTCACCCCTGATCCATCTTTATGGCGATACCTCGAAACGGCGTCCATCTATAGAACTTAGGCCCACGCCCTTTTAAAATACTCATTAATACCTTTCATTTGATAACCATATCGTACAAAATAAATTCTAGAGTCACCCCTGGTCCACCTTTATGGCGATATCTCGAAAAGGCGTCCACCTATAGAACTTAGGCCCACTCCCTTTTAAAATTATCATTAACACCTTTCATTTGATACCCATATCGTACAAACAAATTCTAGAGTCAGGTCAGGTCCACCTTTATGGCGATATCTCTAAATGGCGTCCATCTATAGAACTATGGTCCACTTCCTTTTAAAATACTCTTTAATATCTTCCATTTGATACACATGTCATACATACACATTCCAGGGTTACCCTAGGTTCTTTTTACAAGGTGGTGATTTTCCTTTACTTTGTCTCCACAGCTCTCAACTGAGTATGTAATGTTCGGTTACACCCGAACTTAGCCTTCCTTACTTGTTTTTATTAAAATTTTATTATTGAATATTTGGGAAACTAAACTGCTAGTAAATTTGGGTAAAAAGTAGTTTAATAAAAAATAAATATAATGTGCGATAACCTCTGGAAAATTTTACGCCGGGCTTCTCTGCAAATTATCGTTCTTCTTTTAATTTTTCCCAAAAATTAACGGAACGGCATCTGCAAGGCAGATGAGCTTTTACTGAGAGCTTTTCATGGCAGAAATACACTCGGAGCGCTTTCCAAATCACTGCCGACTGGCGACACCGCTTAGAAAAGCTTTCTTTATATTAAAAAAACACTCGAATTTTGATGGTGCTTGGCCGGTGTGAACACAGGATCTTCGGTGTAGCAGGCGGAGCACGCCATCATGTAGGCCGTTTAAAAATCACTTATAAAATGCCAAGCAACAAAACTTGTAACGACCAGTGGATTAAGTAAATCTTTGTTTCGGTTGCTACCAAGTGGCAGCCGACGGAGCTTTGTTATAAATAAGCTCCAACCATTTGTTTAGCTCTAGTTAATTTAAAAGCAAAAATTTGCTAGACGTACACCTGCATGTTTACATATCAAACTTCACGAGCAATTTGAAAACCCGGAACCGAAAGAGGAAAAAAGAAGAAGTAATTTTAAAAATTTCTCAAATTATTAAATAAATTATAATTTCGCTCTCTTTTTTTTTCTTTTTTTTTTTTTTGAAGAAATAATTAAATCCGAAACCAGAGTGTAAAGTCGAGATGTTAGATTAATGGAAGTCCACTGAATGACTTTATAAAGAATAAGTAAATCCTTCAGCAATACATATATAATAGCTATTTTTTTGAAAATTTAATTAACTACTTAATTGTGCTCTGCTTGTGTAATTTCCTCAATAAAATTTATATTAATGAAATCATAAAAGCAAAACCAAGTACTACCTTAAATGTCCATAAATAATTTATTTAATTGGTACAATTACAAGATAAAGGACATTTCAAGACTTACATCCTATATTCCTTTATCCACGTGTCATGGCAACAAAATAAAGGCCAAAACGCAATAACAAAGACTTTTTTGCAGCTGGAAGTAACATTCTTCCTACTTTTTCTCAACTAGAACAGCGAGAAGCAAATAAAAGAAGCAACATGGTGGAAATTAACTCTAAAAAAGCGTGCTAAATAATATAGAAGTATGTGAAATATATTTACGGTTTCTGTGGATAAGATTTCTCAGCCCCTGCAGGTAAAATAAAAACAAATATGAGGATGAAAAATCACTCATCTAGTATATTTTTCAATATTCGGCCTTGTAGTGTGGTTACATATTAAGCAGTATATTGGTGTTGACATACTTAAAATTTCGTCCTTCGTTGGCATTGTGTTATGGCCTTAATGCTTATCTTTTAGCAAGAGTAAACTAATATGGCGTTTTACTGCGAAATATTGTTTTAAGATGAGTTTAGTGTAGGAAGTATATTTACATTAATTAATGGGCTTAAGGCAAATACAAATGGAAATTTCCTTTGTATATTCAGGTAGATTGACAAAATATTTCCAAATAAGTATTACATTTGATTAAGAAACACGCAACCATAGAAAGGTACTATGTGTAGATTAGGGTAGACCTAATAAATTAAAAAAAAATATTCCTGTTAATCTCATCCCTTCAAATGGTGATATCAAGCTCAGGTATATCATATCGAATACGTGCTTCTCACGATAGTCATAACTGCTGCAGGTGTATTCTAAGCTCCCTAGCCCACTGGTAACGGGTGAAAATGGTTATGACGCTTCTAAGGGCAATCTCAACCTGGAAACGGGATTCCATGTTTTATATTTCTACTCGAAGTGTTCACTGTTTGGTTTTTTGATAAGTTATCTGTTTGTTATCGAAAAGTTGCCATTTTACTAAAGACAATTTCTAGAGTATTAAACAAAATTTGAGCAATATTTTATCAAAAAGTTTTTGATTTTTTATCGATTAATTTTCGAAAGACTTTCGACTATTTATTGTAAAGTTATCGATTTTTTATCAAAAAGTTATCGTTTTCATATCAAACTAATGTCGATTTGCTATCAATGTCCTACTTTCTTGCGGTGCTAAAACCTGTAACCGATTATGCATCTATGCTAAAAATTTGTTACCGATTATTTTATAAAAAAATATGCTTATAAAACTGCAGTCAACATGAAGACACATCTGTAGGCCCTCAATAACAGGTGTATAAAAAACTAGCAGACCCAGCAGACGTTGTTCTGCCCTAAATTTGGTATATATGCATACATTTTAATAAGCTTTTTCCGTCTAACTCTGCCCTCGCCCCTCTACACTTTTTCCTAATCTTTGTATTCACTCCTTCCTCCGTATTTTTTGCTTCATCTATCTCCATCTTCGTCTCATTTAATCTCTTTCTCAGTGTTCTTCTCCTTTTCTCTTATCTTTTCTCTCCAGTTTTTCTCATTCTTTTTCATATCTGATTACCAGTCCCAGAGGGTGGTATGTATTTTGTTCCAGTCCCATTCCGAGTCTAAGTCCCAGTCCCACTCCGAGTCTCAGTCTCAGTCCCAGTCATAATCCCAATCCCAGTCCGTCTCTGGTCTACTTCCCGGAAAAAAACATTGTAAATACTAATATAGGCAAATTTATATACCAAATTTCAGACAAATCGAATAGGACGTATGTAAATAGGTATGTGGGTATTATTAACATATGTCTTTATTTCGGTTTCGCATGCATATTTATCAATTTTGCCAGATTGATACGACTAAACCGAATATCACAATGAAAATTACTTAAAAGCTCTCAGCAACAGCTTTCATGTGATATCCAAAATACACACACATTCTAGGGGTGCCCGGATCCACGTTTTGGCCTATATCTCGAGAGAGCCTAGTCACCAATAGGTATGAAAACTACCCTGTACTAAAGCACTCACCAACAGCTTTCATGTGATATCCAAAATACACGCACATTCTAGGGGTGCCCGGGTCCATGTTTTGGCCTATATCTCGAGACCCTAGTCACCAATAGGTATGAAAACTTCCCTGTACTAAAGCACTCATCAGCAGCTTTCATTTGATATCCATATTGTATAAACACATTCTAGGGTTGCCAGGGTCCACGTTTTGGCCTATAATTCGAGACCCTAGTCACCAATAGGTATGAAAACTACCCTGTACTGAAGCACTCATCAACAGCATTCAGTTGATATCCATATTGTATAAACACATTCTAGGGGTGCCGGGTCCACTTTTTGTCCTATATCTCGATACCTTAGTGACCAATATATATAATGGTCCACTTCCCGGAAAAAAAACTATTCACAAACACTCTCCGGGTTCCTACTAAGTTATCCTGAAAATGCGAATAAAATCCGCGTGGTAGTTTGGGAGTCCATAAGCCTCATAGAAACATTCAAACATACAAACATACATACATACATACTATTTTATATATATAGATGATATACCATTTTAGTTTTACAAACCTACAAAAGGGACAAACCCCTTTTGTGAAAAAAAACAACCAAAAAATTATTTCCTTCACTGTCTACACACATATGCTTTGTACGGTCACCTGACATGTTATCTCACTTGGGAAGCCTAATGACCTAATTGGAGAGGCGAAGCCAAATATAAGAATATATGGGGACTCCGTATAAAAAATAATTAATTTATTTTATGAATTAAATAATTGTTTTTGTTTTATCGGGCTATTGATAAAGGATTTATGGTTCGAAACAAAAAAACAATTTTTTAATTATAGAAAAATTAAAAAAAAAAATTAATAATTATCAAAAAAATTATTACTCTGGCCTTGAGCTCGAATCGAAACTTGAATCCTTTTGCATTAAATTTAATAACTTTCGTCCTTTTTTTATATACTTTTATTATTTTTCACAATTTATATGGAAAAAGAGATTGCAGTTTTGAAGGTTTCAAAAAGTTACTCATACGACCTGTCGCTCGTTAAATTTCCTTTTAGCGAATAGCTGTAATACACATAAAATATAACTGTAAAATCATGTAAATTGGACCTATGTATGTGTTTTACGCCGATTGAAAACGGCATCTACAAGGCAAATGAGTTTTTTTCATAGCAGAAATACACTCGGAGTGTTTGCCAAATCACTACCGAGGGGCGACCGCGCTTAGAAAAACTGTCTTCTAATTGAAATTTTTTCTAAAATGTAGATGCTGCTTTGCTGGGGAATTCAACGCAGGATCTTCGTTGTGCTAGACGGAGCATGCTACTCAACATCCCCGCGGCGCTTTCGTTAATAAACCGATTGTATAACAATAACTTGTCTAAGTATGTTGGTTTGGTTGCCGATAATAAGCACACCAAGTCTATCAAAACGCTCAAAAGTTAAATCATGATATGTGACATTGTTTACCTTTTTATCACCTTTTGAACGTCATGAGTCTACAAATATTGTTTTACAGGGACACCCTAGTGTAGCTACATATTAAGCTTTTATATATTTGAACATTATTACGCAAAAAAATTAGGCAATTTACAAGGTCTCCCGTTCACAGTATGTGGTATGTTTTAATCAAATTGTATATGGAAACCCATGAAACAACCAAATCTTAAAATTTTACGTGAATACGATACTCTTTTGCATCTCCAAATATAACTACAAAGGGACTGTGTAATTTGTGTATATGCACGTGCATGATCAACAAAAATATTTGTCTGTGCAATAAAGTAAATTCTATTTAATTGAGTTAATTTTGAAAACAGTTTAATTGCCTTCAAGGCATTTTGCATTGTGTAATAAAATAAGTATCTAATGTGGTAACACCAAAAGCAACAAAATGAACAAATAAACACAAAAGGGTTGTCGTTTTATGTATACGGTTGGTCCTTAAAACCAAATTAAAAATTTTTTATACTCATCTGTGCAGAGCCCACAGAATATATTAATTTTGTTGGCATAATGGTACCCCGCAAAGGCATAAACTAATCGATATAGTTATAGATGTCTATACATCAAAATGATCTGGCGAAAAAAGAAATTCATTTAGCCATGTCCGCCCGTCTGTGCGTAAACACGATAACTTGAGTAAATTTTGAGGTATCATAATGAAATTTGGTATGTAAGTTCCTGGGCACTCATCTCAGATCGCTATTTAACCCTCCGATTGATTGTGGCGTTTGGCCAGACAAGAAGGCTTTATTTTCGTGAATACTTTACTCCTACACACACGATCTTGAAAAGCTTTAGTTTAGTTTTTTAAGTTTAGAGTCTTAGTCTTTATAATAATTATGAAATCGTAATTTTATACTCAGATGAGCAGAGCTCACAGAGCATATTAATTTTGTTCGCATAACGGTAATCCTTAACGGCATAAACTAATCGATATAGTTATAGATGTATATATATCAAAATGATCTGGGCGAAAAAAGAAATTCATTTAACCATGTCCGTCTGTCTGTCCGTGAACACAACTTGAGTAAATTTTGAGGTCTCTTAATAAAATTTGGTATGTAAGTTCCAGGGCACTCATCTTAGATCGCTATTTGAAATGAACGAAATCGGACTATAACCGCGCCCACTTTTTCGATATCGAAAATTTCGAAAAACCGAAAAAGTGCGATAATTCATTACCAAAGACGGATAAAGGGATGAAACTTGGCAGGTGGGTTGACTTTATGACGCAGAATAGAAAATTAGTAAAATTTTGGGCAATGGGCGTGGCAACACCCTCTTTTAAAAAGAAGTTAACTTACAAGTTTTGCAAGCTGTAATTTGGCAGCCGTTGAAGATATGATGAAATTTGGCAGGACCGTTATTCCTATTACTATATGTGTTCTAAATAAGAAGCAAAATCGGATGATGAAAACGCCCACTTAAAAAAATTTTTTCAAAGTCAAATTTTAACAAAAAATTTAATACCTTTACAGCATGTAAGTAAATTATGTCAATATTAAACTCCAGTAATGATATGGTGCAAGAAAATACAAAAATAAAAGAAAGTTTTAAAATGGGTGTGGCTCCGCCCTTTTTCATTTAATTTGTCTAGAATACTTTTGATGCCATAATTCGAACAAAAATTCACCAATCCTTGTGAAATTTTGTAAGGGCATAGCTCCTATGACGGTAACTGTTTTCTGTGAATATGGGTGAAATGGGTTGAAGCTAAGCTCAGTTTTAATACACAGTCGATCGCCTTTCTTTCCGCTCGGCCGTTAACACAATAACTTGAGGAAAGATCAATATATCTTTGCTAAACTTAGTTCACGGTTTATCCGAATTCACTTTATCTTCGTGTGTTAGAAATGGGCGAAATCCGACTATGACCACGCCCACTTTTTCGATATCGAAAATTTCGAAAAATTAAAAAAATGCCATAATTCTATACCAAATACGAAAAAAGGGATGAAACATTGCGATTGGATTGGTTTTTTGATGCAAAATATAACTTTGGAAAAAACTTTGTAAAATGGGTACCATATTATGTAGAAGAAAATGAAAAAGGTCTGCAGGGCGAAATCAAAACCCCTTGAAATCATGGCAGGAATACTGTTTTTGGTATTACATATATAAATAAATTAGCGGTACCCGACAGATTATGTTCTGGGTCACCCTGGTCCACATTTTGGTCGATATCTCGAAAACGTCTTCACGACTAAGGACACTCCTTCTTAAAACCCACATCTAAGCTGTCTTTTGCAATAAAGGGATCCAACCTTGCCTCTTTTTCTCAATTTTGTATTTCGTCATTTAAAAAAGGCCATCAAGTAGATGTTATGTACACTGACTTCGCAAATGCTTTTGATACAGTTATTCACAGCATTTCATTGCGTAAGCTTGAGTTAATTGGATTTAACTCTACTTTTCTATGCTGGAATGGATCATATCTTTCCAATAGAATCTCGTTTGATGAAATTGAGAATGTCAAGTCATATTCATTTGTAAATACGTCCGGAGTACCTCAGCGAAGTATGTTGGACCAATTTTATTTTATTATTTATAGGAACATGCTTTAAAAATGCACAATATTTGCTCTATGCAGATGACCTAAAAGTTTTTTTAGAAGGATCGATATCAAATCAGATGTATCTTTCATACTGGATGATTTAAACAGTTTAACTAATTGGAGCGCTATGAACAACTTACGAATTAATATCAAAAAAAGCGTGTCTGTTTGAATGCAAACATGTCCATAAATTTTTGAGATTCCTTCATGAAATTTGGTGAAAAATAAGACAATTGTGGGACGGATCAGATTGGACCACCCACAAAACCGATATATACTTGGTCATATCTTCCTTAAATTATTAGATAAATGCTACAAATGTTTTGGTATATGGCATACATTCTTGTCTCACCAAATAATTGAGGTAGATTGTGTATAAATTATATATTCTATACAACCGAATATTCAGATAATATTTTTTTTTTTTTTAATTTCGGCCCTATTTTAACAACTAGAATTTTCGTATAAACACATAATATAATTATCCCATACAACGTTTTGTTTAGATATGATCTTCATCGTCAGAGCTATCTCACGTAGAGAGCAAGAAACTTAAAACCTTGTGTGAAGATTACCGATCTATTTGTCATTTGATATTTATCGAAAATTTCGCCTATGTACATTCGTATTCTTTATATTATATATGACGAGCTCCAACCATAAACGCAATAAATGCACCCCTAATATTTTTTGAGATTTTGATATGATTGAACTTCACTTTCTAAAATCGACGTAATGATCATTATGAGAGGTAAAACAAAAAAATATATTTCGAAAGAATTAGTTTCGTAGCAAAACGTAATAGCTTCCTACAATTAATAAAATACGAGTGCACCACAACTGATCCTCATACATATAAAAAGTGTGATACAATTTACATTAGGGTTTTCTAGGACAGGTTCATATTCTCTTCCAGCTCGGTAGACCTGAAAGTATAGTACTGCACGGACCACCTTAGGGCGAGAACTTTGCAAAAACCCTCAGAAATTATTACTGGACTATTCATAAGCACAATCTATGAGGACCTCACATAGACTGAATGAGTACGTAGTGTTCTCTTAATGGAGTACTAAAATGACAAAAATGGCACACATGATCCAACCATTTTTTCCAGGATCGCTGAATAGTAACATACGATTTTTAATTCCATAAATAGTTAATATTATTCACACCAAAGTGCTCAAGATCTAATGACCTCCAAACCAAAATGCAATAAAACAAATTTCTGAAATCAAAACGCAATAATAACAATCAACTATCTGTCTTATATTCAAATCTTGAAGTCAAATAAATTACATTTTTTCGCTGTATGTATGTTCTTTAATATCTGGTATAATATCTTAAGAATTATTTGAAAATGTGCCTATTTTTAAGACTTGGAAGTTTTTCTCATTTATCTAGAAGTTTGTTAAGAGTCACTTAATGCGTTTTGGTTTGGAACTCCCCAAATCCACCATTTATGGAAGGTTTGTAGGCAATCCCTTTCTTATTTGTTTGTTTGTAAAAAAAACCTCTTGTTTACCAAATAGTCATTGAACTTCGCATTTGCTTTCTCTTGTAGGTTTATAAATATTTGGTACAACAGACTTGGCAAGTTGAAGCCATTAAAAATGTTTAACCTTTCAAATTTCAAATATAACAAGGAATGAGCATCATTAAAAAAGGTAAACAACATACATATGTACATTTTTTGTATTTAAGCACACGTGCATACCTCGTTTTCATACGTAAAAAAAATATTACTTTCGTATTACGCTTAATTATGTGCGCAATAAATTGTGTTTATTGTTATGCTTTGGATGGTGAATTTACATATATGCATATAGATATATATATGTAGATGCATACATACATACATATACTCACAGCGAAAAATCAACTTATGTACCATACAAATTTTGCTTTATTTCTTTATATTTATACTTCCCTTTTTGTGCTGCCTTTCTTGTTTAATTTTTCCACATTTTTTTCCTTGCCATGACTTTTTATCTTAACTTCACATTTTGCAAGATGCATATTGTTTGGAGCCATTTTAGTGCTGACCAAAATACCAAAAAGTACAAATCTTACTCATGTAACAGTAGCTACTTAAAACACACATAGTTACACTCCATACACATTCATAAGTTTTGGAAGGCTTTTTTTTCACTTTTATTATAGCTACAGCTTGCGGCTGAAGGTCTTCATGCACATAAATTAACTTGAAGTACTTTGCACATTAACGTAACGACCCATGCATACTATAAGGCTCTCTTGTATAATCCCATTAAAAAATATTTGTGTAGCAACGAAAATAAAGTACAAAATTTTCTGAAATAAAAAGTTAACAACAATATAACATGCAGATAACAATAAATGAATGTAAAATAAGGAGTACATTTCATGTGTGCTTTTAAGGTAAATTTTTATTTTGATTTATAAAAGGAGTACAAATACATACATGGCAGTATTTTAAATTTTTGAAAAAGCAAATAGAAAAATTTTCATGAGGTAAAGAAAATACCGGACTATAATTTAGTGAACTACGACCTCAGTGGAAGCTGAAATTAGCAAAAAAGTGCTAAGCTTTTGTACTCAGCGTTTGCAAACCCCCACTCCGAAAGTAAAGCGATGTGTTGTGCATTTGGAGAGTCCTCTGCCTAATTCGACTCCAGTAATGAAATATATGGATTGGAATCCGCACAAACTAGGAAAATAATGCTACACTTTTCGAATGTTTTAATTTATCTACGTATAAGTGCGCTAAGCGCTTACAATCACACCAGGTTTTGTATAAATTGGAAAAACGTAGCAATAAAAAAAATAAATAAATACTTTCCGCGATTTACCTGCGAGAATATTTAGACCGAGCTTCTCTCCAATTTGCGTCATGTTCCCTTTCTAATTTTCTTTTCAAATTGGAGGGACAGGATTCACATATTTTATGCCGAGGGATAACCTCGCTTAGAAAACTTAAAAAAAATGTGTCAGAAAAGAGTTGCAGCTTGAACAAATTCTGCAAAAGAGTTCAATTGCGGAGACTTACTAAAGGCAAAACCGCGAAATTCTACAGATAGTTGGGTGAAAGCTTCAGTGCTGTGAAAAAAACAGTTAAAATAGATCTCAATGCATAACGAATACATAATCAGAGGAGAAAAAGGGAACCAGCTGTCTCCGAAGCCCAGAAAATTATGCAAAGGGACGGCTAACCAGTTTGAGTTAAAATATTTTTTTCTCAAAGATGACGAGCCACATTTCACTCTAGATGGAAATGAATAGCAAGCTGAGCATTATTTTGAAGGAAAAAAACTGCTGATAACAGGGTGAAGTATTTAGAGCAAACAAAGTTCCCGAAGAAGTTATTATTTTAGCTCCCTATCAATCCATTTGGCATGTTGAGTCCAGTTTTTTGCAACAAGTTTTGCTGTCAATGCTTATGGATATGTAGACCAGTGTTTGCCCAAATGAAACGAATTTATTTATAAGAAAAATCGATAAAATGAAGCATTTACGCCAGACAGACCTTAGATGCTATGAAAACATTGTAAGCACGAGAGCATACCTTCCAAACATCCCTCAACTGCGTTCAGTTGAGGACTTTTGGGCTTATTTGGAACGAAGTGTTTACGCTAACAATTTCAGACCGAAAACTACTAGAGCAATGGAGAGAGTTCCTTAGGTATGATGTACAGCTACTCGATTGGGACCATATTTCGTTTTACATCTTAGCCATATGTACCACTAAAATAAAAATAAAAAATAAATGAGAATAAAGCTGGTTTTAAGAAATTTTTATTTTGTTTCTTTGTGTAGATTACATTCCGTATACGTAAATATCTTCTGGTAGTGGCCATAAAGAACTTTTCTTTTGACCCTTGAACCTGATCCTGTGAATTTTAGTTGCCTCTTGCAACAGGAGTGCATAATTCAGCAATTTTTTTAAACCTCTAAGCGGTCTTATATATCAGTTGATAGCTGCAATATCTTTTTCTCTATCAAGACTTTCGAAATATTTCTACATTTATTAATTAATGCATACAAGTTTTCGAAATTGTTGAAAATTGGAGAATTGGTATTTTTTTCTTGGACCAGAATTTTGCAAAATATGTAGGGGATTGACATCATCTACGCTTGCGAAAAGAAGTAATAGAATCCAATATTTCAAAATTAGGCGCGGTATACCGAAGCTTGGTAAAAAATTTTTAAAAGTACATCTAGATAGGAAACTATTCAATATCGGTATCGGTAGATTGCGCATACCTTTATAGCTTTGTTTATGTTACGCTGTTTACCATTGCTTTTGTTAAAATTTCAAAATGAAAATTCATCAACATTATTTCTGTGTTCAAGGACAGAGGAATTTTAAGTTGCGTTTTATATAAAAGAAGGATTTGAAATGAAATATTTGATTAATATATGTTATCGACGAGGTATAAGAGTTATCGATCAAAAGTTATCGAAGTATACTCGACTTATCATCTAAATTTTTTCTATTTTTTATGAAAATCTCTCGATTTTGTTAAAGGAGTGTTACTAGTTTGTTATCGGAAAACTACCACTTTGTTATATAAATCGATTTTTTATCAAAAGTTTATCGATTTTTTATCGCAGTACCAAATGTTGTCGATTTATTTTTAAATCGTTTATTAAAGTGTAACCAATTTACTATCGGCGTGTTATTGAATTGAGAATTACACCATTTCTATTTTTACCAATTTTTTCCTTTTTCCAGAAATGTCAGCTAATGCAACTTGTTTCTAAACAATAATAAGGCATTTTAATTTTGTGTGTAAAAAAAAGTATGGAAACGATAAACCTATAAATTTGCATAGTTGGAACGGAATGTTAACCTATACGCAGGGAATAACATTTTCTAAGACACCAAAGTTGTACTCCATCTAAATTTTTGCAATCTTTGAATGCAAAGACAAATTAGCACTGGAGTTTATGAATATGTTCAGTGAAAATCAACTGTAAGAAGAGGATTAGTGAAAAACGTGTTATTTTCTTGTTACAAAAAAAATTTTTTTACAGTGTATTTTATAACTAACTATTCAAATGAAAATCTTTTTTTCTGCAATATTAGCTTGAAAAATTGTTTCGTATTAAACACTTTTACACACCTTTATTTTGTATACATCAAAGCCCAAAAAATTAAAAAAAAAAAACTTTACTTTAAAAAGTCTTTATTTTTATTTATTAGTCTACAAATTTAACAATAAATCAGATTAAATATAATTACGGATTACAGAATAAATTACAGAAGCATACATAGTGAGCAAAATCTATAATATAAAAATAAGTCGGGTTTTCCTTCTTGACGCTATAACTCCAGAACGCACGAACCGATTTCAACGGCTTTGCATTCCTTAGAAAGGCCTCGGGCCCCGTCAGGTTTGTAGCAAAGAAAATTCAGGATCGACTCACAGGGTCTCGAGATATAGGCCAAAACGTGGACCCGGGTACCCCTAGAATGTGTTTATAGAATATGGATAACAAATGAAAGCTGTTGATGAGTGCTTTAGTAGAGGGTAATTTTCATACCCCTGGGTGAATAGGGTCTCGAGATGTTGGCCTAAACATGGACCCGGGTACCCCTAGAATGTGTTTATAGAATATGGATAACAAATGAAAGCTGTTGATGAGTGCTTTAGTAGAGGATACTTTTCAGACCTCTGGGAGACTAGGGTCTAGAGATATAGGCCAAAACGTCGCCCGTGAACGCCTAGATAGTGTTTTTACATTATGGGTATTAAATTGAAGCTGTTGATGAGTGCTTTCGTACAGGGTAGTTTTCGTACCTACTGGTGAGTAGGGTCTCGAGATGTAGGCCAAAACGTGGACCCGGATATACCTAGAATATGTTTCTACATTATGGGTATCAAATTGAAGCTGTTGCTGTATACTTTAGTACAGAGTAAGTTTTCAAACCTATTGTTGAGTGGGGTCTCGAGATATAGGCCAAAACATGGACCCGAATACACCTAGAATGTGTTTTTACATTATTGGTATCAAATTGAAGCTGTTGATGTGTGCTTTAGTACAGAGTAAGTTTTACGCCGCTGGGTGACAAGGGTCTGAAGATATAGGCCAAAACCTGGACCCGGATACCCCTAGAATGTGTCTGTAATATGGAAATCAAATGGAAGCTGTTACTGAGAGCTTTAAAGTAATTTTCATTGTGATATTCGATTTAGTCGTATCAACCTGGCAAAATTGATAAATATGCATGCGAAACCGAAACAAAGACATATGTTAATAATACCCACATACCTATTTACATATGCCCTATTCGATTTGTCTGAAATTTAGTATATAAATTTGCTATATTAGTATTTACGATGCTTTTTTCCGGGAAGTAGACTAGAGCCAGACTGGGACTGGGTCCTAATCCCAGGACTGGGACTGGGACTGAGACTCGGAGTGGGACTGGGACTGAGACTCGGAATGGGACTGGAACAAAATACATACCACCCTCTGGGACTGGCAATAAGATATGAATAAAAATGAGAAAAACTTGAGAGAAGAGAAAAGAGAGAAGGAGACTGAGAAAGAGATAGAATTAAAAGAAGATGGAGATAGATGAAGCGAAAAATACGGAGGGAGGAGTGAATACAAAGATTAGGAAAAAGTGTAGAGGGGCGAAGGCAAAGTTAGACGGAATAAGCTTATTAAAATGTACGCAGATAGACGATATTTAAGCCAGAGCAACTTCTGCCGGGTCTGCTAATTCTATTATAACATCTGTATATATATTATTAAATCAGGTGTCGGGATGGACTGTGATGCCGAGCAACACAGTTGATTATTAGTGCTGTCTGAGTGGACATGATTTCGAGGAGCTGATGTATATTTAATACACAATAAAGAGGGCTGCGATGTGGAAAGGACGTGATTCCAAGTTATCCAACCAAAGTTACTGGAGCTGGTGATAAGAGTGGAAGGTTGGAAAGAACGTGATTTCAAGCCACCCACCCAAATCATTTCGTAATTATTTATTAATTAGTTAATTTATAGATTGAAAAATCTTATGCTTATCAATTTAATAAAAAAGAATTTGCAAAACAAAAGAAATAACAGATTTAGTTTAACATGTTATTTTAGAAATAGTTATGAGTTCAAGGCAGTGAGTATATATTATTTTATACTGTAAAGTGTATCACAAGTATCAACATTATTGCAGTGATTATTGAAATCTTGACACAGACAACGCAGAGGTTCATGCATTTGAAAATTCGATCTAAATTTAATAAATATAGCGGTTGGAAATACCGAGAGGGCCTAAAAGGGACATTGAACATAAACTCGCCAAGCAGAAATGAACTGCTTATCATACCTCTTAATAGTTTTACCATGAATAAAACACCAAGCATCACCCTACGCCTCTGTAGTGAAGGCAGCTTTAAAAGTTTTAACTGGCTGCAGTAGGGCGGTAGATTCCTTGACGGATCCCATGGCAAATGATTTAAAGCAAAGAACAAAATTGCTTTTGGACCGATTCCAATTTTCGCTGTGAATCTGATAACGCGGGTTCCAGATAATGGAACCATATTCCAATATAGGTCTTACTAACTATAAAAAAAAGAATTTTACTGACATAGGGGTCATTGAATTCCTTCAACCACTTTTTTACGAAAGCCAAAGTCCTTCTAGCCCTATTTACATACGATTCTATATTTAATTTGAAGTCCATTTTAGGGTCAATTATGATGGCAAGATCAGTAAAGTTTGTGACTTGCTTAATGATATAATCGCCTATTAAATACTAATGGGATTTAAAAGAATTCCTCGTAAAACAAATAAATTTGCACTTCGGTAAGTTTAGAGAAGTACCCTGTCTTCAGGAAAGCTAATGGGCATAACCAGCTTGACATCATCAGCGTACATCAGCGGAATGCAGCACTTCAAAACATTTGGGAGGTCAATTAATATTCATACTTTTCCTATTTTATTAATTCTCGGTTTTTCCGTAGCATTTATATATATATATTTATTTCCTCATCCTCTTTAAATTTATTAAGAATGTCGTGTTTATATCCTAACTGCTTAGTAAAAAGTGAATCACATCCCTTCGTGGCATGCTGGCTTTGCGATCGGCTTGCTCATATGAAGTGCGCCGGTTTATCAGCACGAGTGGTTGACGCACTTAACGATAACGATAAGGGAGTACGTTGGGCTTGTTTGAAATGTAGGCCTACCCAAATTGACCTTTTCAAGGTCTTCAAACAGGCCCGAGATGGATTTTCTGAAATAGGCAAAGAGATTTCCGCTTTATCCGAGAAGTTTAAGCATTATGAAAGCTTATTTAAGTCTTTCAAACATTCAAATGTGAACATTCCGGATAATAATCGTAGGTCTATCGATGTTTCTCTTCCAGCTCCGACTACGGATGCTGATCCCAAAGTTGCTTCACCTCCAGATCTTCCACCCCCAACTATTGAATTGATAAATCTGTCCTCTCCGAGTCCCTTAGCAGTTCAACCATCGACATCGAATGCTCATTCAGCTGTATCTACTGTACCCTCCACAAAAAGGAACCCCTCTGCGGAATCTGAACCGCCGGCTGGTAGATTGATTACTGTCCCGATTAAAAAGTCGATTTTCGTCTCCAGATTCGAGAGAGACACTACAGAAGAGGACCTGAAGTCGTACATCATAAGTAAACTTAAATCTGAAAATGTGTCTAGTCGTAAATTTAAATTTAATTATCCTAGAGACATTTTGTCATTTAGGATTGACGTATCAGCGCAACATTTTGAAACAATTTTGAATAATTCATTTGGCCACCCGGAGCCTTTGTACGTGAATTCGAGCATAGACGCAACGTTAATATTCGTAATCTTGCTACCGTTCCTCAAACCAATAATGCTGCAAAAAACTAAATATTAAACCTGTCCTTAACATATTTTATCAAAATGTAAAAGGCCTAAACACAAAACTAACTGATCTATACTTGAGATCATTTAACTCTAATTACAATATCATCGCTTTTACTGAAACTTGGTTAAAGCCTCATATTTTTAATTCGGAGATTCTTTGCAATGATTACCAAATATATAGAAATGACCGCTTGAACAGAGTTGGAGGTGGAGTTTTGCTCGCGGTACATTCTTCTATACTTTCCGCTGAGGTAAATTTACCTGTTATTGAAGCTACGGAATTTAAGTGCATTAGAACCCAGCTGGGAATAGGTTTTACCTATATTGCCATTTGCTATATCCCACCATCTTCAGATCCCTCGGTGTATATGAACCATATTTCGTTACTGAAAGATATCAGTTCATTGTTGAAGCCTATTGACTCGATAATTGTCTTGGGTGTTTTTAATCTTCCGCACGTATCATGGACCACATCCGACCATGGTATTGTACCGGTTTCTTCAAAATTCTCCAGCATCGACTTTTTAGCAGAAATAACTGAACTTTGCCTAAGACAGATAAATATAGTTCCAAACATGTACGGGAGGGTACTTGATCTGGTATTTGTTGATGATACTTCAAAATCCATTCTTAGGAGGGGTGAACCTCTTACTGTACCTGAGTATCCTTACCATCCTTCGCTGGAAATAGTTTACGAATTGGAAGAAAGTTCTCGGAGTTGCACTACCACAGAAACCGACTCTAGTTTTAGATTCGAATTCGCGAAGGCTAATTTTAATAAACTCAACCAAATTTTATCTACAATAGTTTGGCCCAAATACGGTGCAGATATTGACAAAAACGTTTCTGACTTCAACGCCGTCATTCACGCTATTCTGGACAGACATGTACCTAAGCGTAAACATGTTTTCACTGAACTAGTCCAAATATGGTACACCAAAGAACTGAAATCTTTAAAAAACAAAAAAACGCGTTCCTTCAAGCTGTACAAGAAGACGGGGTCACACTCCGACTACTTGAAGTACTCTATATTGCGTCATAAATATTTTGAATTAAATAAAAAGTGTTACAATACCTATCTCTGTGCCATGAAAAAGAAAATAACTTGCAATCCGAAAGCTTTCTATAATCTCGTGAACTCTAAACGTAGGGTTAAAGGCTTTCCTTCTGGTATGAAATACCGTGATGATTTCTCTAGCGACGATCAAGTTAATGCTAATTTATTTGCACAATTTTTCAAATCTAACTATTCCGCTGAATTAATTTCTTTGTCTAGTGAATACCCGTATGAACTTGACTCACTTAACGCAACTAATATTCCATCAATATCTCCAGAAGAGGTTCTTACATATTTAACTTCTTTGAAGGAATCTTATAAATACGGTCCTGATCTAATTCCCACATGTTTTCTCAAAAGATGTGCAGAACACATTTATCTGCCCCTAACTGATTTATTCAACATGTCCCTAAAACATGGAGTCTTTCCTTTTGCTTGGAAGGAATCTTTTCTAATACCCCTCCACAAAAACGGCAGTAGGTCATGTGTAGAAAATTATCGAGGAATTGCAAAATTGTCTGCCATCCCAAAGGTGTTTGAAGCCATTGTTACTAATCAGCTAACATTTTCCATTTCTGCATTAATTGCAAACTCTCAACATGGATTCTGTAGAGGCAAATCTACCATTACCAACCTACTTGAATTCACAACGCATGTTTCTAATGGATTGAGAAAATCTTCACACCGATGTTATTTACACTGATTTCAGTAAAGCATTTGACAAAGTTTCCCATTCATTGCTTATCCACAAGCTGGATCGACTTGGTTTCCAACCAGGTCTCACTCAGTGGATATCTTCTTATCTCTGCGGTAGAACGCAACAAGTAATTTTTAAAAATACTCTTTCAGAGGTCATTAATGTTCCCTCTGGCGTCCCACAGGGCAGTCATCTCGGTCCAATTCTGTTCTTGCTATTTATTAATGATATTTGTACCATAATAAAATATTCCAAAATTTTAATGTATGCTGATGATGTAAAACTTTTTAGGTCTTATGACTCTATTGAAGAACGTCCATTGCTTCAAGCGGATTTAAACTGCTTAGTTGCTTGGTGCAACGCGAATTCAATGCCGCTGAACATCAATAAATGTAAGTTCATGTGTTTCTCTCGGAGATCTTTGCCAGCAGCCTCTTACGTAATTGATAATTTTTGTCTTGCATCAGTAAATTATTTTGTTGACTTGGGAGATACGATGGATGCTAAACTTAGTTTCAACCTTCATATTATGACTACTGCCAATAAGGCTAGAGGTGTTCTATCATTCGTGAAGAGATTGTCTAAAGAATTTAGTGACCCTTATGTAACCAAAGCCCTTTTTACCACATTGGTTAGGCCGATACTAGAATACGGATCAGTAGTCTGGAATCCGCGATATCAAGTTCATGCAGATAGGCTTGAGTCAATACAGAAGCAATTTTTACTTTTTTCTTTAAGGAATTTTCATTGGGACTCTGCATATAATCTTCCACCTTATACTAGTCGGTTAAGGCTTATCAATCTTCCAACTCTCGCTAGCCGTAGAGAAATGCTAGGAGTATTATTTATGGCTAAACTACTGAATGGACTAATTTCTAGCCCCTTTCTTTTGAACGAAGTAAACTTCAATATCCCATCACGAGCGTCAAGACATTACAAACCTCTTCTTTTGAGGCAGTGTAGAACTAACTTCGAATTAAATGAACCTTTCCGGTGTTTGTGTTATGATTTTAACTCTCACTCGAATTCATTTGATATAACGGATTCACTTTTTACTATAAGGAAAACTGTCCTATCCTATCTTAGCTCGTAACAAAATAAAAATAAAAATAAAAAATAAAAATCTTTATATGCTAAATCCTTAACTTATTTAACAATTTACTATATGTATAATTTTCTACTGTTATGTATATAATACTCAGCTGATGATTTTTATTCTGTAGCTGAGCAGTTTTAGATCTCGACGCTTAACAAACCTCCGCCTATCAACAACTCGGCAAAAACAAAAACAAATCCGTGCGTCATGCAGATGCGCCCCTCGTGTCGGTTGGGCGGGCTTTGGAGGGTATTAATCCGTTGGGTTTATTATTATTATTATTAAGATCAGAAACAACATTGGACAAAGGTGACTGCCCTGGTGACTCCAGAAGATACATTGATGAATTCAACAATTGCTAAACACAACGGCTTACTTTCTACCTTCCAAGCACGAAGAAAGTCAAGAGAGAAGCGGTGATGGGAAACCCAATCGATCGAGTTTTAGCATGAGTAAGGAATGGGAAAATCTATCAAACGCCTTACTGAAATCTGTGTAAATGACAGCAACATCGCAGTTCGTGCTAAAGTTATTGGATACAAGGGTTGTGAACTCCAGCAAGTTAGACACAGTGGACTTACCCTAGCAAAACCCACGTTGCGAAAGGTCCACTGCTGAAGATACTGTAAAAGCTAGTTGCTTTGTGACAATTGATTCAAATAGTTTTGGGATAGCACAAAATTTGTCTATTCCTCTATAGTTTGTGACACAATATCTACTCCCACTTTTATAAAGGGGTATTATCAATGACTCCTTCAACTTCTTAGGGAATATCCCTTGGATCAAAGAGGCACTAAATAAGCAGGTAAGGGGTTGACAAAGAAATTGAGCGGAAGTTCTTAGTACAACAGATGATATTTCATCATGTCCACTGGAGTAGGAAATTGTCAGACATTCCAGATGCCTTAGTACCTCATTTGTATGAATTTATGGAATTACTACTGACTTAAGCGAAGGTAACATATATTGATAATCCACCAGAGGGGAGTCAGGGATAGTCGAATAATTAAATTTAAAAAAGTCAGCAAACACATTAGCAATCTCGGAGTCATTACTAGAAATCTGAGCGTTATACTTCGTTACAGAAGGAAGCCCTTTAAAATTTCTTTTGAAGTTGACGAAGGAATGGAGGAAAGGAAAATGATTTTGGACCGGAATAGATCCCTTGCTTAATCTTCGTAATATAATTCTTATAGCATCTTATCTGTAGCCTGTTGTACTTAAGACGCAAGATGGAATATGCAGCATAGTCACTATTAGAACCAGTGCTGGTATATGTTAAGTGACACAAGACCGTGTGCTACCCTCCCTGAAAATTACCACGGCCATGTTTGAATAGGAAGCGGGCAAGCTAAATTATGAAGCGAAATAAGCGTTGACAATATATGAGGATGTTATTACATTATAACTATTGCGCTGTTGCATCGTTGGACATTTTTCCATCGCTTCGACGATGCCGTAATCCAAAAATCTCTCTTATTATAAGCTATCAGGGGAAAGAGCAATTTAATAATTAAAAAAAATTTAATAAAATTTATAAATAAATAATTGAAAAATTTTAAATTTTTATAAATTATTTCGTCATAAAAATTTTAGCTACTAAATTATATAATCTAAAAACCGTTTAAAAAATAAATAATTTCAAAATTTTCAATTTTCACAAAATTTAAATTTTTTACAAAATCCAAAATTTAAGAGTTACTAATATCTTTCATAACTTCTAACTTCTAATCAGATGTTAACTACTGCAGATATAACGCTAAGTGGAGGTATAACGCTTGGTAAGAAAATTGTGTTATCCTCTTCCGCACCTCCCCCGGCACCCGATGAGTGCATAAGAAATGAATAAAAATATCTCCTAGTAACTTGGTTCTTAATGTTTAAGCCCTCAAATTCGCACGCCCTTTAAACATAAGGCAACCTTGCTAGACCAACTTAGACCATTTTACGTAAAATTAAAAACAAAACCTGTAGAAGGAGTTTGATAAAAAAAAAAATGGATTTAATGGTTTCTTGTTTTTTTTCAAATCATTTTTCTAAATAATATAAATCAATATTTTATAAAGTGTATTGAACTTCTTATTTATTTTTGATTCTTTATCTTGTTTACTTCACTCCAGCGTCATACTCATCTAAATTTTCTTTAGCAAGTTAGGAAACCCAGTTCTTGTTAAGTATTTTACAAAAATAAATCATTTCTTATGCTAGCAACAGCTAATTAATAAGTATATATAAATATACAAGAAGGTATTGAAAAAAATATTGTTATTTTTTCTCTGAGCGAAGCTGAGAACATAGGTTTATATGACAAATTCATTTTCGTAAAAAATTGTTCTTAATACTACAGCCATTTTATCTAATACAAGCGGAAATATTTAATATGTTTAGAGGCCTATTGTTGCTAAAAAAAACTTATTGTATTTTTTTTAGACCAAGGGAATTGTTGAATTTATTTATTTGTAAGTGCTTTTTGGTCGTTCAATTTAAAGCAAAAACATTAGTTTTTCTTTTTTTCTCCGACGCGTTTCGACACGTTCTTCAGGGAGACTATGTATTTACTTTGACAATAAAACATAATTAGAAAATATTTTTCTAAATTATAGTACATACATACCATAACATAAATTGTAGACTGCAAATTAACTACACATTTTTACAAAAATATAGGCATTTAACATGAACAAAATTTTTACATTTAAAAAACCATCTACACTCTATTCCAGCTGTTCGTCAATTGTTGGTTATCACACATTTGTATGCACAGCTGATATTATCTACATCCTCTTTGTAGTTCATTGCATTATTTATCTGCTGTTGGATTCGAAGCCCTTCCAACGTTAATCTTTTCTTTATTTTGCTTTCCACATCTATTATTCATATATTATGGAAATCAACTGAGTGATCGAGTTTGTTGATGTGCTGCACCAAGGCTGTCGTCATCTTTCTATTTGTTGCGTCTGCTTTATGTTCGCCTATTCTCACTCCCAAAGCTCGCTTCGTTGTTCCTATTTATATTTTGTCGCAGGGTTCGCCTTCTTTGCCATTACATTTAATTTCATAAATAACGTTGTGTTGTTGTTCCTTTTTTGTTCTGTCTTTAGTTTTTGTAAATATTGTATTAAGTGTTTGATGTGGTCGATGAGCAAAAGCTATAGTGTTGTTGGGTATGTATGTGCCTAACGTTTTCATGTCTGTTAGGCCTGGTACATATGCTATGCCGGTAAATATTTTCTTTGGTTATCTGCTTTTGTGTTCTGATTTGAATGTTTGCTATTGTTCATTTTTGTTGTGATCCATTTTTGTATTAGGCTGCTCGGAAATCCATTTTTGTATAAAAAGTTCTTGATTTTAACATTGTTTTCTTTCCTGAACTCTTGGTCACTGAGATTATAAATTTTTTCAATCAGGTTCAACGCAGTGTTTCTTTTTTGAGTCCAGGGATGGAGCAAGTTAAAATTGAACATCCTGGACGAGGCTACAGACTTGGCATACCAGTTTGTTTTTATGTCATTGTTGAATCTGTGGAGTTGAATATCCAAAAGCGCCAACTTTTTATTTTCTTCTTCTTCACAAGTAAATTTGATTTTTGTATGTTAGTTATTGAGGGCTTTCAGTATCATTTCTACGTCCATTTTCTTAATTATAGCAAAAGTGTCGTCTACATATTTCTTTATGTATTTTATATAGATTCCTTTTGATCTTAATTCAGCTATACTATCGTCTAGTATTTTGTCTAAGACAAAGTCCGCTACAGTCGGGGATAGAGAGACGAAATAATATACCAACAAATACTTGGAATGTCAATGGGGAATCCTCTATCCCCGACTGTAGCGGACAAAATACTAGACGATAGTATATCTGAATTAAGATCAAAAGGAATCTATATAAAATACATAAAGAAATATGTAGACGACACATTTGATATAATTAAGAAAACGGACGAAGAAATGATATTGAAAACCCTCAATAACCAACATACAAAAATCAAATTTACTTGTGAAGAAGAAGAAAATAAAAAGTTGGCGTTTGTGATATTCAACCCCACAGATTCAACAATGGCATAAAAACAAACTGGTATGCCAAATTTTTAGACACGTCCAGGATGATTAATTTTAACTTGATCCATCCCTGGACTCAAAAAAGAAACACTGCGTTGAACCTGATTGAAAAAATTTATAATCTCAGCGACCAGGAGTTCAGGAAAGAAAACAGTGTTAAGATCAAGAACTTTTTATACAAAAATGGATTTCCGAGCACCCTAATACAAAAATGGATCACAACAAAAATGAACAATAGCAAACATTCAAATCAGAACACAAAAGCAGATAACCAAAGGCAAATATTTACCGGCATAGCATATGTACCAGGACTAACAGACATGAAAACGTTAGGCACATACATACCCAACAACACTATAGCTTTTGCTCATCGACCACATCAAACACTTAATACAATATTTACAAAAACTAAAGACAGAACAAAAAAGGAACAACAACACAACGTTATTTATGAAATTAAATGTAATGGCAAAGAAGGCGAACCCTGCGACAAAATATATATAGGAACAACGAAGCGAGCTTTGGGAGTGAGAATAGGCGAACATAAAGCAGACGCAAAAAATAGAAAGATGACGACAGCCTTGGCGCAGCACATCAACAAATTCGATCACTCAGCTGATTTCGATAATACATGAATAATAGATGTGGAAAGCAAAATAAAGAAAAGATTAACGTTGGAAGGTCTTCGAATCCAACAGCAGATAAATAATGCAATGAACTACAAAGAGGATGTAGATAATATCAGCTGTACATACAAATGTGTGATAACCAAAATTTGACGAACAGCTGGGATAGAGTGTAGATGGTTTTTTAAATGTAAAAATTTTGTTCATGTTAAATGTATATATTTTTGTAAAAATGTGTAGTTAATTTGCAGTCTACCATTTATGTTATGGTATGTATGTACTATAATTTAGAAAGATATTTTCTAATTATGTTTTCTTGTCAAAATAAATACATAGTCTCCCTGAAGAAGATAAAATAACGTGTCGAAACGCGTCGGAGAAAAAGAAAAACTAATGTTTTTGCTTTAAATTGAACGACCAAAAAGCTCTTACAAATAAATAAAAAAAACTTTTGTTTGTCGCTGTGAGAAAAACACCCTAATATTCAGGCTAATATTTTCTTTCTTATTCACCGCACAAAATTAAACTTGTAGAAATGAATATTCATATCTTGGTTTATAGCATAGACGTATTGAATAAATTAAACAAACACACACACACAATATCCTTGTTTTGTGCCACTTTGACCTTTAGGTTCTACTGTTGAACCTTTGCTCCAATTTGGATGACAATTAGATTGCGTTATTATTTATTTAGTGATTTATGTGCTCATATGGGACAAAAATGTTAACACATAAATATGTTAATACACAAGGATGAATTATTTTGGTTTATCAAAAAAGTTCAACTATTTTGCTCCCTTCAATAGAGCAGGGTTTTTGTAACGTGCTCCTTTTATTACACCTTAATGAGTTTACAGATAGGGAGCTGCACCTTCTATCCCTTCCAGGATGACGAATGCGGAATGGATGTGCCCCCTTTTGCAAATTCGTAGCAGCAATCTCCACCTAAATGACACTTTAATGATCGGGTAGGCTGAAGGTTAGATTAAACCACAGTTGAGACACCGCTTCATACCATATTATCTAGTTTTGAGCCGTCAGTATATATGTATATGAAGCACAACGCACAGGTCTGGCGGTTCCTTCAACCAAAAAATTCTATACAGAATAAAAACGTTGTACTATATATCAAATAAAATAATTTAAAAAAAAAATTTTTAAGTTAAACGGTTTTATTGAGAAGAATACTTACATTAAGTAGTAATAATACTAAAAGATAGAAAATAATTAGGTAGGTCCTAGGTACTAGTCATTACACTCCTCATCAATCTAGGGCGTTGATCAGACAATTAGATAAAAGCATTGGACGCGTCAAATTTATATTGATAGTCATAAGTATGACCAACTGAACCTTAATCAGATTATGACACGCCTCACATTTTAGAAATTTCACGCGTCCAACGTTTTTATTTAATTGTCTGATCAACACCCTAGATTGATGAGGAGTGTGACGACTAGGACCTAGGACCTTCCTAATTATTTTCTAGCTTTTAGTATTATTATTATTTCATGTAAGTATTGTTTTCAATAAAACCGTTTAACTTAAATATTTTTTTAATTATTTTATTTTCTATCTTTTAGTATTATTACTACTTAATGTAAATATTGTTTTCAATAAAACCGTTTAACTTAAAAATTTTTTAAATTATTTAATTTATACTGAAATTTCACTAGCAAAATTAGAATTTATGTGGTACAAAGTATTTTGACGTCACTTCTTGAATATCTCGATCCTTGCGCCACCTATCGGTGATTTTCTTCATATGTCGCTTTCTATTCATGTATGTATTTTGTGTTCCAAATATGAACCAAATCGGACCACAAATACGATTTTTGTGAATAAATCTATCCATGCGCCACCCCGCGGCGATCTTTTTTCTTATTATTGCATTGTCATCGGGTTCTGAACTATATTCCAAGTTTCAAGTTTGTAGCTTATCGGGAAGTTATTTAAATTCAATTAAAAATTTTGCGCTGCCCGTGCAGTCGTCCAGCCTGTCAAGTCAACCTAAATAAAACCGTTTAAAAAGACAGTCAGAGCGCAATAATCCGATAAATATGAATTCAGATTCTTAAAAATTGTTGCATGGACATCTATGTTGTCTTTCCAACCGTATACCTGTCGCAGTGGCAGAGCACAAACGGACGCGAATTGCTTGGCTATAATATTTATTGGCAACGCATTAAAAATAGTGTCCATTGCTTCCGAAGAGCACACTACCACGTAACTTTGATTACTTTTAGTACATTCTGGATACCCTTAGGTTTGATTTTGTATCTAAGCTCTTCCACCAGATCAAAGCCCCGTATAAGAGAATTGACCTAATCACAGCCAAAATAAAGCCAAAGGGTGATATCCGGTGATAGTCTGTACCCTTGCGCAACACCACCCCTACGGCTGCGTAGTGCCACCACTGCTTTCTTCACACGCTGCCGAGCGTTTTCCCTTCAGGCTAGTTCTATATAGAGAGCTATTCCTAGATATTTAACAGAGTCCTCCAGCACCAGGGAAGTAGTCGGTTTCTCCGGCAGCTGCAGCGCGGGTATCTCTTTTGATTTATAAGGCCTCGTTAACATTTTAATAGAAAAATACCAAAAGCCTATCTTGAAGAAACTAAACCATATTTTGTATGTAAAACCACAACAAAAAACAACATTGTACCTTTGAACAGAATCAATACAATTTGCAAACTTGTTCACATCACTGAATGTAACAGAGTAAATAGATGTACTAAAATAATCTGACAATTTATACAAAAGATTTAGCCTAAGAAAGAGAATATAAATTTGTAAGTTCAGATCATCATACATTTAAGAATAAAAATATGTAAATATGTTAACATATTAGTGAACTTGAGTATAAAATCTAGCTAGTTTATTTCTTGTAAACCGGAAAATAGACTTCATCCAACCGAATTCTTTGCTCGCACAGCATAAAAGGTTTTACTATCCAGGACTTTTGGAATATTAAAATTTTATTGTAATTTCTTTTTACAAAAAAGGATAACATCGTCCTCCTGAGAATATGGATAATTTTATATACATACAATTCCGTTTTCTTTGTAAGTAGATAAGTATAGCTATAAAACACAAGAAAATAAATACCTTTGTTTGCTTCACTGGCCTTTCCATATATATGTATATGTGCATGAATGTGGCGTTTCATCTTATGTTTTAAATAATTTATTCCTGCTATGTATAAATTTACTTTCAAAATGTTGTTAGTGCATTTGAAATGGGTCAATTAAATCTATTCAAAAGACAGGAATAGACATGTTAATATGATAAAGAAAGCTTATAGCAGTTCTCACCTCTGTTGTTAAGTCAAACTTCTGTGGAATAAATATGAGCACCTACAATGTGCACCAAAGAAATTTAATAAGGAGGACCACCATAACGCAAGTAGGAATGGCGGACTTTCTTAAGTCCCAAAAAATGCGGAATAGTTGGATTTAAGTACCGGGATTTCTGAAAAAAAAAAAAATACTTTTTTAATATACATTTAAAAAATTTTAAATTTTTTCCGCAAATACTAAGCATTGCACTGGAAAAAATAGAAAACTCTGTGACATGATGATTGCTAATGCCTTCTTAAGGTTTTTATTTAGTTTCATCCAAATTTGTTGACGAGGTTTTCGTGTCTAAAATAGTGGAAACCGCATTTTGCTGCCATATCACAGGCCAGTAATAATATAAATCAATTTGGTGACCAGGCACATGACTGTACCTTTTCGAAGATTTCAAAGCTGTACTTCAATTTTTTGAAATATATAAACCAGGGAGCCATATAAAAATTATTTCTTTGTATTTATTATTGGTTCCCGTGGATAGCAACAGCATTTTTATCATGAACCATGCATTCTTTTTATTTTTCGCACTTTTTTCACTACATAAATAAAACTAAAATCCGGAATTTTTTAAGGATAAACGAAAGGATAGCCCTATAATTATAGAACCGCAAATAAAACTAAATTTTCACTAGACTTTTCACTCTCTAGATTTGAAACAACTAATAACCATAGGAGAAATTTGTCATAGAGAAAGTAAAACCAACACCTATAATACTATACATAAACTTGTACCTATTTTCTCGCCATAAAAATTGATCCAATTGGCATATTGCCTTGAAATTTGATACACGCACCGTTTTCTGTTGAAAAATAAGGATTTTGTATGGAAAAAAATTTGTTTCATTTGTATGAGCCGTCCCACAGTTTTTAATCTGTCATTAAAAATGAAATAACTGTTTGTATCGCTGACTTACATCTTAAAGTGCAAAATATATGTTAAGTACATCTGCGATCATATATGTTATCAAAATACACATCCGGCTATACCATGGCACTCGCCGATAGCTGCATCCCGTTCGTAGATGCAAAATGTTTTGTCTTGAAAGTTGATTGCGATGTAGAGAATACTTTTAAAATACTAAATATCATAAAAAGCCGAGCTGTAGTTAACAAAAGATGATTTGGCTATGTACCTGGTGTTTGTGTTGAACGATCTCGCCATCTATATGTTGTGTATATATTATATATTGCTTAGCCATAGTCTATATATCCAAGCTCCAGGTAGTAAGTGTAGATGGTATGCCTTAATTCCAAGTGGCAAAGCTAAAATTAAAAAAACTTGGGATTATGTTATCCCTTCTGCAGTGGTATATCCCCACGATTTTTTATTCCAAAATGTACCACAAATGTTTGTAATATATACTAGAGTAACCGACAGACTTTCTTCTGACCAAAAATATCTTTGCCCATATTTCAAAAGCTAGCCACGTTTCCCCTTTTCACTCTCGCTCTCATTATGTTTTACTTGTTCTTTCATTTTTCTTCGTACAATTACACATCCCTTACTTCCTTTATCTGCCTCTCATCCGGCCAATCATACAGAGGGGTTTTATGCTTTTGCCTTATTTTAAATTGCTGTTTATCGTAATGGTCTTTTTCTCAAAATATTCTTAGGATCAAAAGCAAATATCATCAATGGTCTACAGTCAAATAAGGGACCGAAATAAAGTCAATGGATGGTGGGGTTTTATGGCCGTTGACCTTATGTCACCCCAATGTGTACCCCACCTAAAGCTGTGATATTACGTAGCGTATTCAAAAATGGTAGTAACCCCAATTTTTGCACTTATTGCGATCAGATATGCCGCTTCAGTCGAAATGGGGAGCTCAGCGTAGGATTCATTTGGGAAAGTTTTGTAATTTTCCAATTTGCTTTTTCTTAGATTAATAAATACTTACTGATCGCTGTACTGAAAGGAGTACGTTGCCGTCCACAGTTTTGTTCACGAAGATGAGTTATTTAAAAAGGCGTCAAAGTCGTTTCAAGGAGATCAAATTTAACATTTTTTTTTGCTTAAATAGAAAAACTAAATCCAAATTAGTCCATTATAATTATTTTCAAAAAAAAAAAAAACAAAGAGCATATCGTCGCTGCGCTAACGAAAACAGTATGTGTTTTCCTTCAATATTTTTTTTATTGCATATTTTATTATCACTATATAAAGCCCACATTTCTGCATATGCAATTTTTATACTCAGTTGAGCAGAGCTCACAGAGTATATTAACTTTAATTGGATAACGGTTGGTTGTACATGTATAAAAGAGTAGAGATAGATATAGACTTCCATATATCAAAATCATCAGTATCGAAAAAATATTTGATTGAGCCATGTCCGTCCGTCTGTCCGTTAATACGATAACTTGCGTAAATGTTAAGATATCTTGATGAAATTTGGTACGTACGTTCCTGAGCACTTATCTCAGATCGTTATTTAAAATGATCGAAATCGGACTACAACCACGTCCACTTCTTCGATATTGAAAATTTCGAAAATTCGAAAAAGTGTGATAATTCTTTATCAAAGACGGATAAAGCGATGAAACTTGGTATATGGGTTGACCTTATGACGCAAAACAGAAAACTAGTAAAATTTTGGACAATGGGCGTGGCACCGCCCACTTTAAAAGAAGGTAATTTAAAAGTTTTGGAAGCTGTAATTTGGCAGTTGTTGAAGATATCATGATGAAATTTAGCAGGAACGTTACTCCTGTTACTGTATGTGAGCTAAATAAAAATTAGGAAAATCGGATGACGAACACGTCCACTTTTTAAAAAAAATTTTTTTTAAAGTCAAATTTTAACAAAAAATTTAATATCTTTACAGTATATAAGTAAATTATGTCAACATTCAACCCCAGTAATGATATGGTGCAACAAAATACAAAAATAAAGGAAATTTGAAAATGGGCGTAGCTCCGCCCTTTTTCATTTAAATTGTCTAGAATACTTTTAATGCCTTAAGTCGAACAAAAATTTACCAATCCTCATGAAATTTTGTAGGGGCATAGATTTTATGAGGATAAGTGTTTTCCGTGAAAATAGGCGAAATCGGTTGCAGCCACGCAAAAAGCTGATTGATGGCGGAGTCATTAAAGGTGAAAGCATTAGCCAAGCTGATTGCAACTTTTCTCATGAATTTTGACAGTGCGAATATTTCTCAGAGTATTTTTGACATTACCACCAACAAATTACATAAACAAATTACTTGGAGTTTGTGTGTATGTCCGCTCGCTGTTACCAACTTATGGCTTCACCATGTCTAGAGAATTGCCAACACAATTCAAACATAAAGTATCACGTTTTTGTTAACGTTTTAACCTTAACGAAAGTTCTTCGTTTCAGTTAAAAACGAGATACAATTTATCTTGGTAATTTCTTTATCGATAACATTTCGAAGTGTTTCAAAGGAAACGGTGGAAATTTTTTGATAAACGATTAGCTTAACGTTAAGTTGCATCCCTGCCAAATATAAAAAAAGGGATGAAACATGGTAATTGGATTGGTTTTTTGACGCAAAATTTAACTTTAGAAAAAACTTTGTAAAATGGGTGTGGCACCTACCATATTAAGTAGAAGAAAATGAAAAAGTTTTGCAGGGCGAAATCAAAAGCTCTTGGAATCTTGGCAGGTATTACATATATAAATAAATTAGCGGTACCCGACAGATGATGTTCTGGGTCACCCTGGTACACATTTTGGTGGATATTTCGAAAACGCCTTGACATATACAACTAACGGCCACTCCCTTTTAAAACCCTCATTAATTCCTTTAATTTGATACCCATATCGTACAAATCATTCTAGAGTCACCCCTGGTTCACCTTTATGGCGATATCTTGAAAAAGCGTCCACCTATAGAACTATGGCCCACTCCCTTTTAAAATACACTTTATTACCTTCCATTTGGTACCAATGTCATAAAAAAGCATTGCAGGGTTACCCTAGGTTAATTTTCCTACATGGTGATTTTCCCTTATTTTGTCTCCAAAGCTCTCAGCTGAGTATGTAATGTTCGGTTACACCCGAATTTAGCCTTCGTTACTTGTGTTGTATCTCTTTTGGTTTAGAAGTGATCTAAAACTGCTATATGCTAACAGTATTTGAAGTACTCTGAAAAATGGTTATGTACTTACTCACTTGCTTAAAAATTTTTTTAAACGCTGGCGAAAGTGCTTTGATTTCAATGTAAAAAATAATTACAAACCATCTCGCTTCCCTAGGCAGCCGGCTCTATTAACCGGAACGACTCGGGATTTTTCCCGACCAAGGGCTGTCATTTCAGTGTAATCCCATTTAATTTGTTGCGCCCCTCCCACAAATTGTCATCCTCCCTGCAGATCCTTGCAGCGTGACTGCTCTATATTCTCCTGCTCCGGGATGTATCGAACCCAGTCCAGGACCTGTCACTGACCCCGGTCTAGATAAATGGTTTTGCTGCGTTTGCCGGAAAATAATCTTATTATGACGGGCACACTCTTGTCAGTATGTCGCATGCAAGGGATGGTTGCATCGGGCAGGATGTTCTGGGCTAGACGTCAAAACCCGGAGGCCTCATAACTTTTATAAATTTTTTGTGGTTCCTTCTGTTTACGCCCAAGGGCGTTCCGTAGTCTGCGCCTTAGATTCTTAGGTCCCTACCAACTTTTGCGTAATGTGCCAGCACAGAATATATATTTTTGCAACATCTGTCCAATGCAGGTCCTGCCTTGGACGATGCCACATTCCTAGATCTTCTGGTCTCAGCGACGGAAACCCTCCGACGGGTTTCATCGTTATATACTGCCAGGCCGCAAACTCAACTACACCGGGAACCCAAATTCTTACCCAAGGACGTTAAGTCCCAGGGACACAACAGCAATTGTATTCTGGCTTCCCTCAACTCAGACGTAGTCATCTTTCACTTACCCCCGAGTGACGATATCTCCCCTGTTGCACTTCAGAATTCTGCAGTTAAACTGTTATGGTTTAACTGGGAAGATGACGGAGATAGTGGATTTCATGAAGCGGCATAAAATCTTCATTGCAGCGATCCAAGAGACCAAACGCACAGCAAGATCTGCTGTGCAGACCAGCTCTGGACATAACGTCCACAGAAAAGATCGCGTGGAAATGCAAGCGGTCTCGCGTTTATCAGTTTATCACCCACCACACAGCGCAATAAAAACTATTTGATCCCGATATCGGCATTACGCTACCGACTGTCTTACACCCTAAAATCTTGGTGCGACGTTCGTATGTCCCCAGGACACCACGTACACATTAGGGAGTGAAATGAAATTCTAAACAGTTTCTGTTGAATACTCAGAAACTTGGGCATCCCAACAAAAACCTGATTGATGAAGCTAAACCTCCCAAGTGCTAAAGGGGTAATCTCCATAAGCATTATGAAGAATAACGGCAATTCTCTACTGCAAAAAGCAAATTTGAATCATGTTTAAAAGCAACTATGTGCTATAAAGCGGCGCAAATATTTATCACCTTGTAATGGGTTAAACAATATTATTTTTTCCTTTACACATCAATAACGTACTTTCCACAAAATATTTCAAAAATACGACATTTGCAAAATTTTGCAAATGGACACCAGAAATAAGTTTTTTTGATCTCCTGAAAAGTAACTGAAAAAGAGATAACTGTTTCAGTTGTTGTCAGTTTCAATAAGAATTTATAATGCATATATTTTTTTCTGACGATAGTACGGGCTGGTGATCGTATGCTTAAATATGCACTGGCTGCCATTCAACGTAGATTTTGAGTACTTTCCCTACAAATTTTATATGCCCGGTATAAGTTAATCGAATCCTATGACTTCAGTCATTTCAGCCCTTTTTCTTCCTATCTGACGTGTTGGTATACTTAACAGTAAACCGACGACATCATGATTAAGATTTCAACAATCTTACCCTATTGGATTTTAAATTCCATTTTCAAAAGAATGCGTTCTTACCAAACGCTGATATGAGTTGGTCTAATAGATGTTGGAAATAAAAATTGTTTAAAACCCATAGAACTATGCAAAAATGAGAATACAACTTTTTAAGTAACCGATGAAAACTAATAACTTCTTTTATATAAAATTTAGAAAAACTTTGATTTTTAAACTTAAGTCAAGTGTTGTGCTTCATAAATATATATATACATACAAATATCTCCTAAATTTATCACCATATCAAATTTGTCGACAACTCATGCCTTCACAAATTTAATTGCCCCAAAAACTTGATGCAAACTTTCTCTAGCAAGTAATTACGAAAAGGTGTTAAAATATGACTCGAGGTCACAAATTTTGAATGCATGCAGAATCACCAATACTCTCGTTAACATAAGTATTGGAATACACATACGTATACTTTCATGTAAAGATAAATTTGTAGAACAAGAACAATTGTTAAAGTTGTGGAAACTTAAATAAAATGTACACGTAGTTATAAGATGTAATACGAATTGTGATGAAATTATCTTAAAAAGCATTTGTAAGTACATAGGTGTGTCATTTGCAGATAAAACTTTTGCAAAAGTTTATGTAACACTTGTTCTAACTTAGAGTAGAAGACCTGGCCTAAAAAAGAAATTAAGCAGTCATGGCAAGCCATAAAGAAAGTTTCGTACAACATTGTCCTCGAATGTGCAAGATAACATTTGTTTTTTCGGTATGGCTTTGCTAACATAAAGAACAAGCGATCTAGCGGTAAGCAGACTGCTTAATTTTGTCTAACCTGAGACATACTATATGAGTCGTTCAGAGCACACATTGATCAACTCAATAGATAATGCAAGAATTGAGAACGAGGCGGATGATGGTGCAAATAAGTCTCAACTTTATTTTCTTAAAGTTCGCTTTATAATATTAATTTAAAAACATATTGTAATACTTTCAAATATAAGTATTAAAATACTAGGAAACTAGGACTGCTTTCTCTCTCATTGGATATTCAAAGCGAATTTAAAGCCCATTCTATACTATGGGGTACTCCTTTGATGGACGGCCACTCAAAACTGAACATAGATCAAAAATTATGCTTAGCATGACGGGAGCCCTGGAAAGAACCTCGACTACTGCACTGTATATTTTTCTGCACAATGTATATGTAGACCTGGTGGCGAAGAACGTCGCGTTAACAACTGCATTGGGACTTAATGACCCGGTGCAGTTTGAGCGAAGACCATACGGCCATAGTAGTACTTACTTACTTAATTGCATTTAACCGTTTAAACGGTTATGTTCGTTCTACAAGGCGCGCCAGTTGGTCACATCAAGAGTATATAAATCGTTTTTCAGGTGGTCCCTTCATGTGCTTTGGTGGGTTTCTTAGAGCCATGATAGAGGTAGAAGGTTGCCGCAAGTATGCCCAAGTGGTAGACGAGGCGATACACGTGCAATTAGTTTAAAAGTAATGGAACCAGTAAGGTCTGTGATATATTGCGCAAATCCAAAAAAAAGCTCCTACAAGCTGCACGATCATTGTTGTTTTTTCAGGTGGAAGTTGAAGCTGTTATTTAACTAGTAGAAGGACTTAGGAAAATAACCTAATCTGCATTCGCCTCAGTTTTAACTTTGAAAACCAAAAAACAATTATCTCTCATAGTAAAACCTGTAAAATGTATTAGAATGTAATCGTTCTGTAGCAAGAATCGGGGAAGGGAGATATATATATCTATATCGGATCCTTTGGCATATGGGATAAGATGAAGACAAAAAATCAGCTGAGCTAGCTAAAGAGGGCACATCGCCCGAAGGTTGTACATTCCTCTTAGATTGGGCGAGATTAAAAGATGATGAGAGCTAAGTATCATCGTGACGGGTATTCTGACTGAACACTGCTTTATGCCATCTCATGCTTTTAAATGGGGCGTAGTCCGTAAAAGCAGATGAAGGAAGTGCAGGTGGGAGAAAGAATGTATCGAGTACGTTTTGTGCTTTCGTTGGCCTGGCTATGACCTTTGTTAAAAATATCACATAATTATAAATTTTGGTCTTAATGGGAGAAAGATAAGGGGTGATGCACACAGGATAAAGTTGGAATTTTTTCAAGTGTACTCAGATTTAATAAACAAAATCGATACAACTACAGTTTTCGATACTATATATTAGTTAAAAGACTTAAGAAGCGCTGTATAGAGACTCAAGTCAAAATTACCCTGTGAAGACTTGATTTGTTAAAACCTGGGATTTAGCCACGGTGTGACAATCTTCAGCCATTTCCATTTGGGAAATAAATTTTTTGAGATATTTTTGAGACTGAAACTGGAAAGGAAGAAACATTATGAACACATTCAGTATTTTTCGGTCTTTATTGAACGACCAGCTCAACCTAGAACTCAAGAGAGCATTTTGTTTTAACCTTTTCATATTTTTAATATGTTTAACGAAGGGATTTTTTCACTTATTTCTAGCAAAATGTATCTTTAAAGGGTACAAGTTATGGAACCTACTTTTGATTATTGCAGTAAATGTGTTATCGTTTTTCTATCGAAGTGCTCACGGTGTGTGACCGAAGTGTTATAGAAAAGTTTTCGATTATATGTATAGCGAAAAACAATTGATATTTTAACGATTTATTTGCAATTGCCCTTATTTGCAATCTTCTACTAAGTGCGAACCACTAAAGTGTTGAATAAATAACTCCAATATTGAATAATGAAAAAATGGCCTTTATTAAAGTACTTCACAAATAATACTGCTATCGCTCGCCAGATAGCGTCTTAATCAAAACTGAATTATTGCGCCTCTACTCTTGCTGCCTTTTATACTCTCTGATTTCCTCGTTCGTATCTTCTAGGCGCTTCCATTTCCAGAATCTACTAGTTGGCCATCAGCTATCAAATTTCTCAGCTGTAACTACAGTCATGGCGGCCACCATGGTGTGATGGTAGCGTGCTCCGCCTAGCACACCGTATGCCCTGGGTTCAACTCCCGGGCAAAAGCAACATCAAAATTTTACAAATAAGATTTTTCAATTAGAAGAAAATTTTTCTAAGCGGGGTCGCCCCTCGGCAGTGTTTGGCAAGCACTCCGGGTGTATTTCTGCCATGAAAAGCTCTCAGTGAAAACTCATCTGCCTTGCAGATGCCGTTCGGAGTCGGCATAAAGTAAGTAGGTCCCGTCCGGCCGATTTGTAGGGAAAATCAAGAGGAGCACGACGCAAATTGGAAGAGAAGCTCGGCCTTAGATCTCTTCGGAGGTTATCGCGCCTTACATTTATTTATTTTTTAACTACAGATGCACGATTTCATAGCTTTTCTCATTGCATTCTTTCGGGAGTATCTCAGATATATGCATGTGGTTGTGCGTTGCTTCTCGGCTGAGTGTACGTACATATGTGTAGACATAATGATTGATTCGTTTATGTAGATACAAGTGACTGTCTGCTTTATTGTTATTGTGAATTCATTTACTTAGCATCAGACTTGGGATGTGAGTATTACTTAGTGTCACTAATATTCATCACAATATATTACACTAAAGTTATTGACAAATTATTGATTTGTTATCAGTTGCACAAATTTGCCAAGTGCACGAAAAGTTCCTTGCAAAGAAATCAAATGTTCTTATAAAAGAAGAAATTGTTTTTATAACTTTGAAAATTAAGTGATCAAAGTGTAGCGAACCCCATATTATGTTTTCCAGTTGATTTTATTTTCCCGCTCATAATAACTGGCCACTCTTTATAAGAGCACACTTCACTGCACCACTGCAGAAAAAAAGCCATAACTACAGCAAAAGTCATAAGTGGCCAATAAACGACAAATTGGCAGCAAATATTGTTGAGATGTTCCAGCGAGTGTTGTGAAGAGATATTTGTTAATTGACTTGTTTATCATAAGAGGTCAGATTGAAACAAACTATTCTATTACGCCACTTACTTGTATTTTTTTTTGGTAGCATGTGGGCAATTGGATGACTTTTTACCATAGCATGATCTACAGGGTGATTCATAAAATATTCTATTTTTATTTATTTATTTATTCAAAAGCTAAAATTATAATATGAAATTATAACATAAAATAACTATAAAACCATAGCAGCAAGGGCCTTAGGCTGTAATAAAATATAAAATGATTCAAATATTTAAAGTGGACTCCTACTGACTAATTTTATTACAATTGATTTATCTTTAAAAAGAAATTGCCATTCTTATTTTGATATGACGGTTACAAATTAACAATAATCTTTTCTTGTTTACAACTGACTATTCTCAATTGAAATTGAAGCATTCGAATTTTCATTTGAAGCTTTCTCAATTGCAATTTCCTTATACAAAGTCAATGCTTTCGCATATTCAATTGACTATTCCCATTTCAGTAAAATTCTTTTCCATTTGCAGTGGACTGTTCTTATCTACAACTTAGCATTCTAAATTACAGTTGAGGTATTCCAAATTTAATTTTATGCTTTTTTATGTAAAAATGGACTATTTTCTGAACGAGTGATGCTTTTAATTTACAATTTTGCATTTTCATCTGACGCTTTCTCATTTACTACTTCAAAAGTGTGGTGCGGGAATAACATGGGTTTCATTGTTGGAACAATTTTTCTACAGTTAAGGAGCATCTTTATATGCTCAAAATCATACACTCCGAAAAACAACTTAAATGAAGAAAATATTTGCTAAAAAATGTTTCTTTAAATTGAGGAAACTTTAAATCGATCCTAATTTTGTATAAAACTTTTCTCTATAATTTTTTCAACTAAGGACACTTGATTGATTATTTCTCAAATACTTACATATACGAGTGTCGTCATAATAGTGAATAAAAGCATTCGACTGTAAAACTGAGCGCCTCAAGCAGAAAAATAAGGAGGCATGTATACGGGCATCCTGCTATATGGTCTATACGGAAAAGGCACCATTTGGGAAGAAACGAGTATAGGGATCTAGTGAGAATCTAAAAGCGTGAAATTTCACGGGTGAAGGGAGTCTCGTGGAAATATTTCTGTGCCGACATCGTGTTTTTCAACGAAACGGCGCGGATGAAAAAGTCCTAGCAACGTCAAATATAATCCAGAGCCTAATAAAGAGGGATGACGACTAGAGGTCACGAATTAGTGAAGAGTTTCGTGCGACGCAGTTCGACACACATTTCCTATTGGGGGATAATACAGAAGAGCCAGTAGACAACACGAACACTTCGATCACAGAGTGGGTAGCGTCGGACTTGTTGACCGATTTCGAGATATTTAAGATTTATATAAATTCGTTCCATTTCGATGAGCCATTTTATAGTTACAAAATAAAAGTCCGTTTTTAACAATCTCGTTCTGCCTGAAATGTAAGAAGCTCAGAAATAATTATTTTTGGGACTTTTAATATAAGAAGAAGAGCACAATGTTTCAGTGCTCAAAAACTTTAAGAGGCAGATATATTCGAAATAAAAATTACAGCTAATTATTTTTATATAAATATCGCACCCTATTATCTCCATGTGAAAAAGCCATAAACACAACCCTTATTCACTTGTGTATTTTTAGCTTGATTGTTTTTTTTTTGTTTTTGTTGCAACGCCGTTGTTTGGTTGATTGCTTTTAGCTCACGATTTTATATTATACAAGCAATTGAGTTGTTCTCGTAGTGTGTTTGAGCTCAGCTGAGTTCTAACCTTCTGTTTGCTGCAATCTGACCGCGACAATGTTGCTACTTTGAAATCAATTATTTCCGCTTGATAATTTTTAATGCTACTTTACAGTCATTGGTTGCAACTATGAGCGTCGAAAAAGCAAAGTTCAAAAGGTTAATAGTATCGTATATGCATACATAAATATATTCTAATATAGAAACTGCTCTGAGTGGTAGAAAGCTGTTAAACAAAATTTATAGTGGCTGTATTTATAATAAAATCACTATAATAAAAACTAAATTTTTTACTGCAACATGATTATCGTGGAATATTTCATAAAGCGGACCTTGCGCTGATAATTTTCGTTGAATATAATTAAACGCCAACATGAATGGCTTTTATTTTGTTGCGAAGAAGTTGCAAAAAATCTGAAAAGCTACAACTTTGGTATATATTTAATTTTAATATTACAGCTGGATAAAATTCACCGTCACGGTGCGTGTATGTGTAGGTCTGAACAAATTACCTCAAATAAAGTAACGCGTATCTATATATATAAAAATAAATGTTTGTATGTATGTCATCGATGAACTCAAAAACTACTGGACCGATTATTATGAATATTGGTATATATATATGTATTTTTCCAAGGGGAAGGTTTGTTTAATGAGTACCTTGATACCGGGTGACAAAGGTCTCGAAATATAGGCTAATACGTGGACCCGGGTAACTCCAGGAAGTGATTGTACAAACACTGGGTATCAAATGGAAGATGTTTATGAGTATTTTGACACTGGGTATTTTTCGTACCCCTGGGTGACTAGGGTCTCGAAATATAGGCTATGGAATGTGTTTATATACTATGGATATCAAATCAAAGCTGTTGATGAGTGCTTTAGTACAGGGTAGTTCTCATACCTATTGGTGACTAGGGTCTCGAGATATAGGCCAAAATGCGGACCCGGGTACCCCTAGAATGTGTTTTATACAATATGGATATCAAATGAAAGCTGTTGATGAGTGCTTTAGTACAGGGTAGGTTTCATACCTATTGGTGACTAGGGTCTCGAGATATAGGCCAAAACGTGGACCCGGGCACCCCTAGAATATGTTTATACAATATGGATATCAAATGAAAGCTGTTGATGAGTGCTTTAATACAGAGTAGTTTTCACACCTATTCATGACTAGGGTCTCGAGATATAGGCCAAAACATGGACCCGGATACCCCTAAAATGTGTGTGTATTTTGGATATCAAATGAAAGCTGTTGCTGAGAGCTTTTAAGTAATTTTCATTGTGATATTCGATTTAGTCGCATCAACCTGGAAAAACTGATAAATATACATGCGAGGCCGAAAAAAAGACATTAATTAATAATACCCACATATCTATTTACATACGTCCTATTCTATTTGCCTGAAATTTGGTATATAAATTTGCTTATATTAGTATTTGCGATGCTTTTTTCCGGGAAGTAGACCAGAGACGGAATGGGACTGGGATTAGGACTGGGACTGAGAGTGAGACGCGGAGTGGGACTGGAACTGACTGAGACTCGGAATGGGACTGGAACAAAATACATACCACCCACTGGGACTGGCAATAAGATATGAAGAAGAATGAGAAAAACTTGAGAGAAGAGAAAAGAGAGAAAGAGAAGGAGACTGAGGGAAGAGATAGAATGAGACGAAGATGGAGATAGATGAAGTGAAAAATACGGAGGGTGGATTGAATACAAAGACTAGGAAAAAGTGTAGAGGGGCGAGAAGTTCGACGATGTAAGCCATCCTGCCTTAAATACTAAAAAGCCTGGCCAAATAAGCTAAGAAAACGATCGGTAAAAAAAGAAATAATAGACAGGAAAAACTTATAAACCAGCCGTTTATAGCTAACCGAATTTAAAATATAGTTTCACTCCGTTCTTGTCCTTTCATTAGAGAGGACGTGCCTCGTCTCAACCAACAAAAAAATTTTGGGCTTGACTTGGTTGATTCGAAAACTAAAATTTAATTATTTTATTTTTATTTTATATTTTTTTCAAAGTCGGCACAAAATGAAAACGGCCGACTGGAAAAATATAATGTTTGTACAAAAATGTTACAACTTATAAGTTATAAGATTAACATTAAATAAAAGTAAACATATGTCTTTAACCATGCAATATCAAGACAAATTAGTAGTATTAGGCTATTTAACGCAGGAAGCGAACATTCGATACTTATACATTTATACAGGTCATTATAGTGCATGCAACAAATCCGCAGAGGGTCAATTTTAGCAAAGTTTTGGCGACATAGCGGTAAAATAAAAGGAACGTAGTGTCTCGACGTCCTAGCGAGAACAGCGAAATTAAGTGGAGCTAGCAATTCAGAAGAATCTATATCGCCGATGACCAACTTATGAATGAACAGCACCCCAAGTAGTATTCTGCGGTTCTACAGAGTAGGCAGATTGAACAGCACCCCAAGTAGTATTCTTCGGTTTTATAGAATAGGCAGATTGATGAGAAGAAGCCTAAGGTGGAAGATGAATTCTAGAATACCAATGAAGAAAATGAAAATTGTTTCTGCACAGGCTCAATCCGCGTTATATGATTTTTGTGTCCAGGACACCAGACTTACTTACTTACTTACTTAATTGGCGCTTAACCGTCTAAAAGTTCCAACAAGGCGCGCCAGTCGCTCCTTCGCTCCGCCAACTGGCGCCAATTGGGCGCACAAAAGGAGTTTAAGTCGTTTTCCACCTGGTCCTTCCAACGGAGTGGGGGCCGCCCTCTACCTCTGCTTCCATAGGCGGGTTCCGATAGAAACACTTTCTTGGCCGGAGCATCATCTTTCATTCGCATAACATGGCCTAGCCAGCGCAGCCGCTGCGTTTTAATTCGCTGGACTATGTTGATGTCTGCGTATAGCTCGTACAACTCATAATTAAATCTTCTTCGGTACTCGCCAACGCCAACGCGTAGAGGTCCATAAATCTTTCGAAGAACTTTTCTCTCGAACACTCCCAAAGCCGCTTCATCTGCTGTGGTCATGGTTCATGCTTCTGCCCCATATTGAAGGACGGGTACGATAAGTGACTTGTAGAGTATGAATTTCGTTCGCCGAAAGAGGACTTTACTTTTCAATTGCCTACCTAGTCCAAAGTAGCATTTATTGGCAAGTTTGATTCTTCGCTGGATTTCAGTGCTGATGTTGTTGCTAGTGTTGATTCTGGTTCCCAAATAAACGAAGTCTTTTACTATTTCGAAATTATGGCTGCCAACAGTAGCGTGGTTGCCAAGGCACGTATGCGCTGAGTCTTTGCTCGATGACAGCAGGTACTTCGTTTTGTCCTCATTCACCATCAAACCCATCCTTACCGCTTCTGTCATTCATATCACTTAACTAAAGTTGAAAAATTCGAATTTAACATCAATTAACAGTGTACAGCTGCACTTTACGCTACGCTTAATGTTTCGGGGCTACATGGCGTATGAGTTACTTTTATCTACCTAATTTATAATTACGTCTTTAATATTCATTGTGTGTTGGAGCATAAAATCGCAAATTTTAGTGCATAAATTGTAATTCATAAAGCATTAATAGATAAATATTTAATGCAGATTAATGGAAATAATTTCTTTAAAAGAGTTAATAAAGTGTAAATTTTCCATTTGATTTATTTTCGATACTAAGTTATATATACAACACGGGGAACAAAGAGTTCGTAAACTCCTATTGAAAATATGGCCAGATGGTCGCATGCCACCAGATTGCAGCTTAAGTATACTCTGCCCAATCCACAAGAAAGTTCAACCCGTAAACCGTTCCAATTATTGCGAATTCAGCCTGCTTTATAACGCGTATTAAGTTGTATCTAGAGTACTGTGTGAAAAACTGAAACCAAGAGTCAACAAGCTGATTGGACATTATCAGTGAGGCTACAGAATTGGTGAATTGACTATCGCCTATATCCTAATAATGCGCCATATCGTGTATAAAGCGTACACCATATTTTCGTCGACTTCAAAGCAGAATTTGACTGGGCGAAAGGAAGCTGCTATGTCTAAACTTAAGTTCCCTGCAAAGTAAATATGGCTCTAAAAAATGATGTTGAGCAGAACCACTAGTATCAAAGGGACAGGGAAAAAAACTTTCCGAGCCATTCGAAGTCAAGCAAGGCTTTAGACAAAGTGAACCCCTTTCGTGCGATTTCTTTAACATAATGCTGGAGTTATTTAATTCTAGCAGTAGTATCAAAAAGTGATGGTAAAATCTATTACAAGAGCATACAACTACTAGCTTATGCCGATGTTATTGTTATACCAGAACTAAGGCACTATGAGCTCTGACTTCTCGGGAAAAGATAAAAAATCAAAAAAAGTGGATCATGCGTTAAATGAGGATAAGGCGAAGTACATGCCGTAATCTAAGAAGGGATTGGAACATTCACACCTTAGCAGCCACGCTCATGTTTAACGGATAAAGGCTCGAGATTAAACCAGAGTCTATCTTGAAATTTGCATCGTGCATCCTTTCAGTTTTCAAAAAATATGGCGGGGTGAGAAACAACTGTTTTATGCTGGCTCTAAACGGCAACTAGGTTAGGTTGGCTTGCACTGGCCGGTCCATGAAGACCTTACATAGATTCAATGATCCCGTAGTGTTACCAGAAGTTTGTTTTAATGACCAAACTGAAAAACTCGATCAAAAACCAGGACCTATGTTATAAAATAACTCCGACCTCTTGGCAAATACTAGAAGCTTCCTAGGATTTAAGCCACTTGCTACTTCTGGATTTGACAGCTGTATCACTACTAATAGCTGGAGTCTTAGCCCGGCAAGCGCAGGGCACGAGCACAGAACGTGCTCCATCGTTTCCTATCCCAACCCGCACTTCCCACATATGCTATCACTGACCAAGCCTAATTTAAAGGCATGTGACGCCAGAAGGCAGTGTCTAGTCAGAATATCCGTGATTAGTCTACAGTCCTCTCTTTTTAATGATAGAAGCAACTTTGTTAATCTAAGGTTATGAGACCTACACATAATCTGCGAAACTATACAGCACCGCGCTCGAACTACCGCCTTTCCCGCTTGGTCGATCAGGTGCACCCTCGCCTTCGCTTAATCGCGACCAGTCTTATTGGGATGTCTACAGAGCAAGCTTCAAGAATGCGCCCTTTTTAGCTAGTTCATCCGCTTTTTCATTCCCATCTATTCCCATATGCCCAGGGAGCCAATATATGTATGCTTCTCCCTGTCCCCATTCTGTCCAAAAACTGCTTACATTCTAACACGCATTTAGTTGCTGTGCTAGGTGAGATTATTGCCTTAATTGCTGCTTGCAGCTTAAGCTATTCTATTGTGGCCTTAAAATCTCCCCCGAAGTGCAGATAGGGAATCCGCTAGTACGTTCGTCTTGTGATTGATGACGCTAACTACTATGGCCATGTGGTCGGCGCTCAAGCTGCCCCGACCCTGGTTGCAGTTGTTAACGCTATATTCTTTGCTACCAGGTCTACAGGTGGAATGTCCAGAATGGCATACAGTGCAGACGTCGGCGTTGTTTCGGGGCTCCCGGGCATTGATAGTCTGCACACCCCCTCTAACTTTTTGAGGTAGGTTGTTTTTTGTGTGGCTTTCCACCAAACAAGAACTCCATAGTATAGAATAGGGCGTAAAATCGCTGTAAAAACCCAAAGAGAAAGGGAGGGCTATAAGCCCCAAGTACACGCCAGCATTCTTTTACATGCATAAAGTGCCGTTGAGGCCTTCTTCACCCTTTCCTCCACGTTGTGCTTCCACAACAGCTTACTGTCTGGGATGATTACTAGGTATATGGTGCTAGGTTTCTCCTGTAGGGTCACCCCTTCTAACTTAGGCCTGATCCTTGTATCTCTTCGTAAACAAGACCATATCCGTCTTCTCCGCGTTGACTTTCAACCCAAAATTAGATGTCCAGGTACGAATATCCCGAACACCCCGATCCATCAAAGAGCTAATCATTGGAAGGCACTTTCCGCTTATGACAATTGCAACGTCATCTGCGAAAGCCGAAAGTTTTACGGTTCCCTCATCGAATCGGCTGAACAGTTGTTTGATGACCAGCGTCCACAGTAGGTGTGATAGCACCCTGCGGCGTGATTTCTTGGCCTCGTACAATCCCCACTGTGATGTAATCTTGCTGCAATTTAACATGCAGCCGATCCATCTGGTTAAGGCTGGATGTACTTTAATGTAATAAAGACCATCCATAATCGCCTATTTTGAAACATTACTGAAAGCCCCTGAAATTTCTGCGAAGACTTCTAGAGCATATCCCTTATAGTCCAGGGCTTTCTCTATGCTTATTACCACCCTATGCAATGCGGTGTCTACCGAATTGCCTTTGGTGTACCTATGCTCTGTTGTGGAAACAGCTTTTCATCCACGTTGGACTTTATGTACACATCCATCAGCCTCTCAAAGGTTTTGAGCAGAAATGTGTTAGGCTAATCGGTCTCTAGTCTTTGGGATAAACGTGACTGTTCTTTCCAGCTTTTGGTATGAAAGCTACACGAGCAGTTCTGCAAGAGTTCGGTACATGATTCAGTCTTATGCACCCATCGAATATTATTTTAAGCCTTTCCACGACCGGTCTACTTGAAACGTGTAGCATGGCCGGGAATATACCATCTGGGCCCAGCGATTTAAACTTATAAAACGTCTTCACTGCCCATTTGATCTTGGTATCGGTCACCAAGCCCGGCACTACCGCTTCGTGATAGAAATGTGAGTGATGTCTGCTGGCTCTTCTAAAACATTTCCCGATGGGAAATATATATCGAGAAGCACCTCAGGGGAATCCTCACATTACGTAACCATTCCCCGTTCTCTTTATTTATTAGTCCTTGGACTATATTTCCCCTTGCTAGGACTTTTTTCAACCATGTTGTTTCGTTGGAGCACTCTATGTCCGTGCATAAACTTTTCCATGAAATTTTCTTCGCCCTGGAAATTTCACGATTGTGCATCCTCAGTAGATCACTGTAGTCATCCCGACATGCTTCAATTTCCGCGGTCTTTGCTAGCTTAAACCTTTCTTTTACCTGTCTTCTTAGAAGACTCAGCTCATTGCTCCAATATGGCGGCATTGTTTTCCCTCTGAGTCTTCTTAGAGGTCAAACTTTGTTATAGGCAGACATAAGCGTCCTTGTTAGGAATTCATTCGACTCCTCCAGTTCCTCAACATTGGCAACTTCTTTGGGTTGTCCCAGTTTTGTTTCTACCTGTTTCTGAAATTTAGGCAAGTTCGTTGACCTAGGGTCTCTAAAGTTCCCTCCCTTCTCTACACTCTTTAGGAGGATGCTGAAGCTGATATACGCATAGTTGAAAAGGATTAATAACCATCCAATCATACCTTGATATATCATGTTCGGAGCTCAATGTAATAACCAGAAAATTGCTAGATGTTGGACTAATGTATGTAGGGACATTTCTCTTGTTGGGTATCTGCAAATTGGTTTGCAGGATGTAACAAAATAGGGATTCGCCTCTTTCGTTCGTATCTGCTCCTCCTGATGAAAGGAAAGTTCAAAACGTTTCTCCTATCAAGAGATATCAGAACAACAAAGCAAAAAAGGACACCAAATGACCTTAACTTAACAATTGGGTTAACAATGGAACAAATTTTTTTTTTAAAGAAATAAGGACGGGCTGTATTTGGCTCTATCGAAAACTTCATACCTTTCACGATTGGAGCTGAACAATAACCTTATGACATGTCAAAAATTCGTTAAGCCTGAACCATCAGTTTTATGGGATGTATATACACGACATATATTGACGATTTTTTTAAGACAACAGGTTGTGCTTTATATATACGTATCGTGTGAAATTTCAAGGTTCTTACTTTCTTACATAATTGGCGCTTAACCGTTTAAACGGTTATGGTCGTCCAACAAAGCGCGCCAGTCGCTCCTTCCCTCAGCCAACCGGCGCCCATTGGTCACACAATTAAATCGTTTCCCATCAGGTCCTTCCAGCGGAGTGGGGGCCGCCCTCTACCTCTGCTTCCATAGGCGGGTTCCGATAGAAACACTTTCTTGGCCAGAGCGCCAACTTTTATTCGCATAACATGGCCTAGCCAGCGCAGCCGCTGCGTTTTAATTAACCGGACTATGTTGATGTCTGCATAGAGCTCGCGCTGCTCATCGTTAAATTTTCTTTTCTCTCGAACACTGCCAGAGCCGCTTTATCTGATTTTGTCATGGTCCATCGTTCTGCACCATATAGCAGGACGGATAAGATAAAAGACTTGTAGAGCATGATATTCGTTTGCCGAAACAGGACTTTAATTTTCAATTGCCTACCTAGCCCAAAGTAATATTTATTCGCTAGAGTGGTTCGTTGGATTTCAGAGCTAATGTTGTTGCTAGTGTTGATGCTGGTTCCCAAATAAAAGAAGTCTTTTACTATTTCTAAATTATGGCTGCCAACAGTAGCGTGGTAGCTGAGGCGCATATGTGCTGACCCTTTGCTCAATGAGAGCAAGTACTTCTTCAAGCTAACAAAATTAAGAAGAAATGGCGGTAATTGTCTCCTCCGAAAAATCTGGTTCGTCCATCTCTTTGTTCACTGTAGTAGTTCAATCTGGTCGGTTCCGATAAATGACTTCTGGGGCATCATAATATACTCGCTCACCGAATTTACTTTATGCTCGATTGTCCAACTTCTTCAGCAACTAGGAGAAGGGGGAGTTATCCAACGTTGAGATCGGTCTCACTAAAAATTGTACGATATTCTACTTAGCTAAATCTATGTCACAGTAATTTTATGTGGTATCACAACTGACTTTCATATTGTAAGTTTGTTTGTTCCTCCGATCCTGCAGTCTTTTACGTGTGCATGCAACTGATAACCTCGGTTGAAAGCATTTCTTTATTTATATCACCAGCGAAGGCAGCAAGAAATCGAGTAAAAGTCTTCAACTTTCAACTGAGACAAAAGGACCAAGCTGTTTAAAACGAGCGTGTTTAATGCCTTTAAAACGCTGCCGTATTTGTGTTACTCAAGCTGCTTATCACACCGCGAGCAACATTCAAGGAGTTACCCACTCGTGAGGGAAGATATAAATGATTATTTGGAATACACACACAAAAAACAAAAAAAAAAAAAAGCAATACAAACACAAAAAATAAAAATAAAAATAAAATAAAAATGGTTTATAGGAAATAAAAGTTTAAGACAAAGTACTAAGCTAAGTAAGTAAGATTATTTCCCTTAGGCATCAAATAACAAATATTTCATATGACAAAGCTTAAGTAAATCAAAGCCAAGGGAAAAGTTTTCAAGTAGAAATGCTACAGAGATATCAGACATATCCTCAAAAGTAGCCGAAGCAAAGAAAGATAAACGAACAAAACACTGCATTTCAAGCCAATTATATTCACAACTTAGTTGAAACGCTGAAGAAACAATTGAGTTGTACATACAAATAAAAGAAGAAGAAGATAGCATAGCGCATGAAAAATTGCAAACAAAAGCGTAGCATGTTAACTGTAAGGCTTTGTAGGGTGAACAAATTTGTAGTAAAAGTTGACAAGTTGTCGCATTAACTCAATATTGTCGAACAACAAATGTCAATGGCAACGGACAACAGACGGAAGGTTAGGAGTTTGAAAAGACGTTAGACGGATGCTAACTTTTCTATAGCTTCTGTATATTTAGATAAACGTAGATGTACGGAAGCAATAATGGAAAAGTTTATGAGAAGCTTAGTAAAGACTCGTTGACGCGGGCCAATTTTCTAGTAGCTTTTTTTTACGTTCAACAATCATTTGCTTTGTAATATTGATTAATAACAAAAAATCTGACATAAATATACTTCCGAAAAAAAGCTTAGGCTGCAGTAGAATTATTATACCAACTTTCGTTAAGATCAGCTCACCCATGAATATTTTGTTATCATACCTAACTAGAATATATCTTCTCCAAGATCTTGAGGATTTTGTTCAGCAGGCAATATATTTTAAAACCATAATCTCAGTTGTAACGTTCAACTACTTTGAAGTGACGCAGCCATTTCGCTAGGTCTAAAGTCACAGATAGACGTGCAAACACCACAAGAAATTTCGGTGCTCTTTTTGACCTGCCATACGAAAAACAAGAATTTCAACATTTTTTGAATGGGATCTCGTTGTAGTTTGATTCTAGAAAAATAATAGTTCAACTTAACGAAGTTGAGCCAATTCTTCTTACATCACATATTTGTGTATATGCCACTTATAAACAGGTTTAGCGGTGCCCGTACAGAACTAACCTTTGCTGTGGGGATAAGGCGCGAATCGTCCGTTGAATTTTTCGTTACATAAATCCATTTAGTGGCGGCCACCGTGGTGTGATGGTAGCGTGCTCCGCCTACCACACCATATGCCCTGGGTTCACACCCCGGGCAAAGCAACATCAAAATTTTAGGAATAAGGTTTTTCAATTAGAAGAAAATTTTTCTAAGCGGGGTCGCCCCTCGGCAGTGTTTGGCAAGCGCTCCGAGTGTATTTCTGCCATGGTAACTCATCTGCCTTGTAAATACCTTTCGGAGTCGGCATAAAATATGTAGGTCCCGTCCGGCTAATTTGTAGGGAAAATCAAGAGGAGCACGATGCAAATTGAAAGAAAAGATCGGCCGTAGATCTCTTCGGAGGTTATCGCGCCTTACACTTATTTTTATTTATTTAAATCAATTTAGTTTCCTTGGTCATGCCGAACGAAAGTCATGTCAGATTTTGCTACCATTTTTGGTAATTTATTTGGTAATTGCGACTTATTCAGGTAGGTTAAATGCCATACCGGAGAGATATCATTCCAAGTTAAAGGTGAAAGGATATGCACAATCTTGCCATCTATCTGTCTGGGTTGGTTTATTTTTATTATCAGCTGAGCAAAACTTACAGAGTATATGTATCAACTTTGTTGAAAATATGGTAGATTGTAATGGCATTAACTACAAAAAAAAAAAAAAACTTGTGTAAGGCCCGATAACCTCCGAAGAGATTTTAGGCCGAGCTTCTCATCCAATTTGCGTCGTGCTCCTTTTTAATTTTTTCTACAAATTGGAGGGACGGGCGCTACTTATTTTGTGCAGACTCCGAGCGGCATCTGCAAGGCAGATGGGTTTTCACTGAGAGCTTTTCATGGCAGAAATACACTCGGAGTTCTCTCCAAACACTGCTGAGGGGCGACCGCGTTTAGAAAAATTTTCTTCTAATTGAAAAAACTTGTTTCTAAAATTTTGATGTCGCTTTTCCCGGGGCGTGAACCCAGGATCTTTGGTGTGGATGGCGGAGAATGCTACCGTCGTACAACGGCGGTCGCCCGGCTTTAACTAGACGAGATAATATAGACCTCCATATAAAAAGATATCGAGGTGACAAAAGAAATTCATTTGGTCATGTCCGTCTGGCCGTCCGTCTCTTTGTCTGTCCATAAATATTAAACTTTGTGTAAATTTTGATATATCTTGTTTGGTATGGGGGTTCCTGGGCATTCGTTGCCCACTTTATGTATATATAAAATATTTGAAAATTCTAAAAAAGTGATTATTCAGTAAATAATCTTGCCATAATAATTAAATTTCAGGATATGGTTGAACTACTACTAATTATTATTATTTTTTTATTATCAAAAAAGGGCGTGGCAATGCCCACTTCTGACAAATCAGTTTTTTAAATAATATTGGTTACAAACCAAAACCGTGTGATTACAACACAAGACCTGGTCAACATAAACATAAAGAAACACGAAAAAAATCAACTAAGGGACACGGTTTCTATTATATAAGAGATGTTTAGAGATATTTCAGGCAAATGTAATATGCAATATCTTGACGAAGAACATTTTATGTCAATGCTAGTTTTCTCTGATGTGTATACATATTGTAACGAATTTACTGCAAATCCTCTAATTTGCAATCCTCTGCTAAGTTCGAATCACAAAACTGTTGAATAAATAAATCCAATATTGAATAATGGAAAAATGGCCTTTATTAAAGTACTTCACAATAACACTTATACTTTGCTACTCGCTGGCTTAATAACCAAACTGATTGATAACTTAAATGAAACTCTACTATTGGCCGCCAGATCGCCTGCTTAATCAAACTGATTGATAGCTCAACTCAAACTGAATTACTTCTTACTCGCCTGCACCGCTTTAATAGTTTACGCTGCATACTTCTAGGCTCTTCGATTTCCAGAACTTACTAGTTATTTTCGGCTACAAAATCGCCAGCCACAACAACGTGCACAAATTATTGCTCTCTCTTGTGACAACTCAGATAAGATATATGCATGTGTTTGTGCATTGCCGCTCCGCTGCTCGTATACGTACATATGTGTAGACGCAATTATTTATTCGTTTATGTAGATACATAATGACTGAATTATTGATGTGAATGTTTGTAGTTTACAGTCTCTCGCGCATACATAGGCGTATAAGTAAATGCATCTGTGTGTGACATCTTTCGGCTGCCTTATATATGTGTATACATGATTTGATTATTGACGTAAATACTGCTTATCGTGGCCTTGGCATCGCCTTAGTGATGGTATAACTTAGTGATGTTAATATCCGTGACAATATCAAGAAAATGTATAAGAATATCAAGTTTCGGAAATGGGCGTGGCATCTGAACAAGCATTTAATAATTATAACTCGAAGAGCAGCTTATATAACTTGATGCAATTTGACGAACATAATTCATTTTATAACCCTCAAAAATTAAAAAAAAAAATTGAATGGAATCGGATAAGAACCACAACCACTTTTATATAAAAGAATTTGAAAAGGGTCGTAGACGAATATAATATATTAAATTTTTACAGAAAGATATTTTATTTGAATACAATTTATTTTCTGCAATATAGTAATAACAAGGAAGTTAATATATAAAAAGTTTTGGAATTGGGTGTGGGACCGCCTGTTTCTATACCAGATTTTTGGTTTTGGTCCTGGTCTTGGTCTTGGTCTTGGTCTTGGTCTTGGTCTTGGTCTTGGTCTTGGTCTTGGTCTTGGTCTTGGTTTTGGTCTTGGTCTTGGTCTTGGTCTTGGTATTGGTCTTGGTCTTGGTCTTGGTCTTGGTCTTGGTCTTAGTCTTGGTCATCGTCGTCGTCGTCGTCGACGTTATTGTCGAAGTTTATTTAGTCCTTGCTTTTGTTTGCCTTCCTTATTGTCTTAGTCAATATATTCATTTATTTTGTCTCCGCCTTCTTTGCTACTTAGTCTTTCAGTTTGTTCAATATTCCTTCGCTTTAGTTTGTATTGCGTCCTCGTCTTAATCGTACTCCCTTCTGGACTACATATTTTTTTACTTCTATCTACATTTTTCATGAATTTATCTTCATTTAAGATTTTGTTTTTATTTGTCTTCGTCTATGTTCGCGTTATCACGAGCAGATTAACTAAATATTGGCCCAGCTTTGTTGGTTTTATTGCAGCGATAAGTATTGGATTACCTGTTGCAATAAAAAAGTATTTAATTTTGGACACTTATTCACCTTATTGTGGTGAGCTCTCCAAACTTTTTCCGTGCATTGATTTTATGAAATGACAAAACACTGTGTGGCATGGTTTCTAAATATATCATTCGATTCCTTAATAAAGTAAAATTTCTTTTTTATTTATTCTTTTATCCGCTTCCACAAAACATCCGGCCAAACATCATAAATATTTACTCCAACAGACATTTGCATAAAAAAAGTTTAGAAATATTACAAGAGAAAAAGGAAAAGGCATAACAGACATATCTATGAGTGAATCCTTGTAATGTAGTACAGTATTTTGATTTTGATTGGCGCTCTTGCCTTTCCTTGTTCATGCTAGGATTTATGTAACGTATTAAGAAAACTATATGCAATTGGCCACCAAGAGAAGTCAATTTGACATTGGTAAGGTTGCAAATTTCCAACTTATGTCACTTTGTTATTTTCTTATGCGTTCATTTGTTTTTCTACTCATATTTATTTTCTTAAAAATTATTCAATTTCTTTGCACCAATGACCCGTCACCAACGTAATGGCAATGACATTGAAAATTTATAAGCAATCATGTCACTCGACATCATTTGGCAGTTGAAGTAGAAGCACCATCACTGTATAAATCCAACAGCAGCAATCCCACAGTGTTGATGGTAAGGAAAATACATAAAAAAATGAAAACCATAAAAGAAAATTATGCTAACATATTTAAGTGCAATGCAAAATTCTTAGACGTGGCTTGGCCTGTGACGCAAGTCAGCAAATAACTAAGCAGTTTTTCATTGCTGCAACTATAGGGCGCCTTCCAGTCTCAAGTCGTCTTATGAAATCACAAAGCGATGCACATTCGGTCCAGCCAACGCGATGTACAACTGATCTGTTGCTCAAATTGAATCAACGCTGCTGAAAATTGATATTGACAGCGTGTCAATCATTGAAGGAGAAAAAAATACAAAAAGTGCTTGGCTGTGTTAGAAAAACTGAAGCGAGCATGAAAACGAACACTTCCAAGAATGCAGTTGCACAAAGAGTACATTTCTACGCATTTATATATGTATCAGGGTGACCGCAGTTTAACCAAGTTTTTGTAAATTTTCTATGGGAACGAATACACTTCATGCTCCCTACTTTCCTGAGTACGGAATATTGTGGAGAGCGTGACCTAGACAGATCTTCCCCACTATTCTACCATACTGCACATTTTATCTGTGTAAGAATGATTTTGCATCCCCTATCACTCACAAGAAAGTTGATGTTCACGCATTTTGTTCAGGTGAGAGGGAAATACGTCCCAACACCTGTGGTGTGGCCTTCACTACTACCATGGTTGAATGCCAGGGCCAAAATATTGATTTTTCATTCTTCCGAAATTGAAGGGGGATGTTTACCAACATCGACCGCGATCAAGCAGTCTCCCCTTGTGTTGGAAAAATATAAGGGCGCGAGCAATCCGCACAGTTAATATATGCTAATCCAAAAGTCGCCATTGGTATACAATCGGTCCTCTTCCTGCCCGTGTGGAATTCTTCGGCTGGCGACAGCAGTTTTGATTTGACCTTGTACAGCTCTTCAAACTCATTTCTGTCTGGAGGAAAATGGATGAAGCACGACCGATGATTCATCTGCTGATAAACAGACTGGACAAAAGCCACATCTTAATATTGTATAAGTTTTTCTTAGTTTCTTTCTCACTCAGCAAGCATATATTTCATATTCAAATTTCAACTACAATAACTATGCACTAGTATATTTTGTTGTTGTTGCTTATGCGCGGAGAACTTACTTGAATTTTTGCCTTAATTCTTCTTAAGTCTCGAAATAAACATTCTTAATAAACAACGGACACCCCAATATACATATGAGTCACTTACAGTAACCACTGCAAGGAAGCAATCTTGGCGCAAAAATCTGAATGTGAAAAGAAAATTAGCATTTTTTCATTGGCTGGTCAATTGGAACGAATGGAAAATAGGATAGCATGAAAGTCTTCTCGTTATCGCTCAGCAAAAAATTCAAAATCTTTGAGGGAGATTGCATAATTTTTATTGCTTGGGGCTTTCATATTGCGGTTATGAAGTTAACGGAAGAGGAACTGCATATATAATATAATACAAATCAAGAAGCAAAAAAACAGGAAATCAGCTTGGTAGTGGACATTTTTAATTTAGCTAGCTGGCTATGTACCACTGCATATTGAGCAAAGCCCTTAACGTAAGCGGCAGAGGAAGTCTGATTAGAATATACAATAATAATAGATAACAATAAAAAAGACTAAGCTGTCGAGTAGTTACGCGGTTTTTGTAAAAACTGGGAGTGAAAGGCTTTAACGTAATTAGAGTGGGGAAAACTCGCTGGCAGGAAGTCCTTACATGTCTTTCGTTTCCAAGGAACATGAAAATGAGATGTCGTTGCTCTTATATAAGGGAAGATTTTCGAAGTGTAGGTAGGTAGGTTGAACTGGCCGGTCCATGAGGACCTCACATAGACTGATTGAATCCGTAGTGTTACCAGAAGTTTGTTTTAACGACCAAATTAAAAAACCCTATCAAAAACCAGGACCTATGTTATAAAATAACTCCGTCCTCTTGGCAAATACTAGAAGCTTCCTAGGACTTAAGCCACTTGCTGCTTCTAGAGCTGACAGCTGTATAACTCCTAATAGCTGGAGTCTTAGCCTGGCAAGTGCAGGGCACGAGCACAGAACGTGCTCGATCGTTTCCTCCTCCAACCCGCACTTCCTACACCTGCTATCACTGACCAAGCCTAATTTAAAGGCATGTGACGCCAGAAGGCAGTGTCTAGTCAGAATACCCGTCATGAGTCTAAAGTCCTCTCTTTTTAATGATAGAAGCAACTGTGTTAGTCTAAGGTTGTAAGACCTACACATAATCTTCGACACTTTACAGCCCCGCGCTTGAACCCACGCCTTTTCTGCTTGGTGGATCATGTGCACCTCTGGCCTTCGCTTAATCTCGCCCAATCTAATTGGGACGTCTACGGGGCAAGCTTCAAGTTAAAGTTAACACGGTTGCAGCTTAAGCTATTCTCTTCCAGGGTTTCTACTGCTTTGGTTACGGCTAATATTTCCGCTTGGAAAACGCTACAGTAATCCGGCAGCCTGTAGGATCTGCTTAATTCCGGATCAGCGCAGTATACCGCAGACCCTACTCCTTCCACTATTTTGGAACCATCGGTGTACACATGTATCGTCTCGTCCGCCATTTGCGCACCCTTGCGCCAACCGTCCACCTCTATTGTGGCCTTGAGATCTCCCTCAAAGTGCAGGTAGGGAATCATGTAGTCTGTTCGTCTTGTGACTGAGGACGCTATACTACTATGGCCACATGGTCGGCGCTCAAGCTGCCCCGAAGCATCGAGCCTGGTTGGGGTCGTTAACGCTTTGTTCTTTGCTACCAGGTCTACAGGTGGAATGTGCAGAATGGCATACAGTGCAGCCGTCGGGGTTGTTTTCAGGGCTCCCGTAATGCAAAGCATCGATAGTCTGCATACCCCCTCTAATTTTTTGAGGTATGTTGTTTTTTGTGTGGCTTTCCACCAAACAAGAACTCCATATTATAGAATAGGGCTTACAATCGCTGTAAAAACCCAATGAGAAAGAGCGGGCGATAGGCCCCACGTACACCCCAGCATTCTTTTACATGCATAGAGTGCCGTTGAGGCCTTCTTGACCCTATCCTCCACGTTGAGCTTCCATGACAGCTTACTGTCTAGGATGATTCCTAGATATTTTGTGCAAGGTTTCTCCTGTAAGGTCACCGCTCTTAACTTAGGCCTGGTCCAATTTGGGACCTTGTACCTCTTTGTAAACAAGACCATATCCGTCTTCTCCGCATTGACTTTCAGCCCGACATTAGATGCCCAGGTATGAATATCCCGAAGCGCCCGATCCATCAAAGAACTAATCGTTGGAAGGCATTTTCCACTTATGACAATTGCATCGTCATCTGCGTAAGCCGTAAGTTTTACGGGTCCCTCATCGAATTGCCTGAGCAGTTGGTTGATGACCAGTGTCCACAGCAGAGGTGATAGCACCCCTCCCTGCGGCGTGCCCCTGTTCACTGATTTCGTGGCCTCGTACAATCCCCATTGTGATGTAATCTTTCTGCAATTTAACATGCAGCCGATCCATCTGATTAAGGCAGGATGTACTTTAATGTAATTAAGACCATCCATAATCGCCCATTTTGCAACATTATTGAAAGCCGCGGCAATGTCCAAGAAGCCTCCTAGAGCATACTCCTTATATTCCAAGGATTTCTCTATGCTTATTACCACCCTATGCAATGCGGTGTCTACCGACTTGCCTTTGGTGTACGCATGCTTTGTTGTGGAGAGCAGCTTTTCATCCACGTTGGACTCTATGTACACATCTATCAGCCTCTCAAAGGTTTTGAGCAGAAATGATGTTAAGCTAATGGGTCTATAGTCTTTGGGATACACGTGACCGATCCTCCCCGCCTTTGGTAGAAAAGCTACACGAGTAGTTCTCCAAGAGTGCGGTACATGATTCAGTCTTATGCACCCATCGAATATTATTTTAAGCCATTCCACGACCGCCCTACTTGAGACTTGTAGCATGGCCGGGAATATACCATCTGGGCCCGGCGATTTAAACTTAGAAAACGTCTTCACTGCCCACTCGATCTTGGTATCGGTCACCAAGCCCGGCACCACTAGCTCCGTGATCGAAGTGTGAGTGATGTCTGCTGGTTCTTCTAAACCGTCTCCCGATGCGAAATGTGTATCGAGAAGCACCTCAAGGGATTCCTCACTATCACGTGACCATTCCCCGTTTTCTTTCTTTATTAGTCCCTGGACTATGTTTCCCTTTGCTAGGACTTTTTTCAACCGTGCTGTTTCACTGGAGCACTCTATGTCCGTACAGAAACTTTTCCATGAGTTTCTCTTCGCCCTGGTAATTTCACGCTTGTAGATCCTCAGTAGATCCCTGTACTCGTCCCGACACGCTTCGCTTTCCGCGGTCTTTGCGAGTTTAAACATTTCTTTTACCTGTCTTCTTAGAAGACTCAGCTCATTGCTCCACCATGGCGGCTTTGCTTTTCCTCTGAATCTTCTTAGAGGGCAAGCTTTGTTATACGCAGTCATAAGCGTCCTTGTTAGGAATTCATTCGACTCCTCCAGTTCCTCTACATTAGCAACCTCTTTGGGTTGTCCCAGTTTCGTTTCTACATATTTCTGGAATTTAGTAAAATTCGTTGCCCTAGGGTTTCTAAAGGTTCCTCCCTTCTCTACCCTCTTTAGTGGGATGCTGAAGCTTATATACGCATGGTCGGAGAAGGATGGTCTATCGAGAACCATCCAATCATACCTTGATATATCACGCTCGGAGCTCAATGTAATATCCAGAACATTGCTGGATGTTGGACCAATGTATGTAGGAACATTTCCCCTGTTGGCTATCTGCAAATTGGTTTGCAGGATGTAACAAAATAGAGATTCGCCTCTCTCGTTCGTATCTGCTCCTCCCCACGCATTGTGGTGCGCATTTGCATCTGCGCCTATGACCAACCGCCCTTTGCGCCCTTCCTCCTGTACTAGCCTTTTGCACTCCATCGGTGGAACCTCCGCAGCATGGGCCATGTAGCAGGACGCCAGGATAAATGCCTGCTTATTCTTTTGCTCAACGGCCACCGCTACGAGATCCTCGGTGGTGTAATTAGGCAGCATATATGAATGCAGCTGTTTCCTTACCATTACTACAGCTCGCACCCGTCCTTCCGTTTGTGCGTAGTAAACGCCAAACCCGCGCGCGCTAAGTCCAGAAACCTTTCCTCCCGATGAGAGCCACGGCTCCTGGGTCAGCGCCACGTCAAACGAACCCTCCTCAAGGGTTAGGAGGAGTTCGCTCGACGCCACTTTACTGTGTTGGAGGTTTATCTGTAGGACTCGCAGCACCATTGGGCTGTTTGTCCCCCTCCAGCACCTTCGTCTTGACGTCGTCGTCCTCCTCTTGCCCTTTTGGTTTAGAGTATTCGAGGCCCCCTTCAGCTCCTCGTGAATGTTGTGCCGTGTGTTCCTCTGTGCGAGTCACAGCACCATTTAGCGGGTGGTCCTCTTCTAGCACGTTCGTGGTGACGTCGGGGACCTCCACCTGTCTTTTTTCCCTTAGGCTTCTGAGGTCCTTTTCGACTTCGCCCACTTCCAGCGTATTAGGATTTTTATCCTCGGGACTTCTTTTCCTGAGTCGCATGTAAATTTTGCCAGTGCCAAAGGACATTTTTCCAAGCTGTGTGTACAAAATATCCTCCGCCTGCTTGTTTATTTGGAAGATGTAGAACTGACCATCCTCGGTAGGCCGAGATACAGTAAGTACCTTCCAATCCTGTGTCGGTATGTTCGGATTCTGATTCTGCAGAAGTCGCAGTGTATCCTCCGACTTCATCACGCATGGTATCCATACCTTAACTTTTGGTACCGTGGGGATTTGCGCTTTATCCACCACCTCAAACCGCGCGTTCGTGCCTTGCCTTTGGAGGTTTGGAACGACTTCCTCCAGCGACCGCAAGCTCGCGATATTGTCGCACGCTATCATCTTCACACCATTATACCATCCCCCCGAATCAAAGGTTGGAAGGGGCTTACTTGGTTGTTCCCGCATCATCTTAAGCATTAAGTTAATAAGCTCCCTTTCCACAGATCTCCACCTTTCAGTAGTCATTTGTCCGAACGGTCTGCTACGATCAACCAGCGCCACAGTCAGTGACTGCTTTGCCACATCACTCATCTTCTCGGGAAAAGCAGGAGTCTTGTGTTATCTCCCTTTGGAACCTCCGAGAACACCGGAGTCTTCGCGTTAACTCCCTTTAGCGCCTCCGAGAAAGCCGGAGTCTTAGCGTTATCTCCCTTTGGCTTATCTCCTACTTCCGTAGTTGGAACTTCCCTCTGACTGGCAGCTTTCGAGGTAGTTGCTACCTCGCTATTGGAACCCATCTGTCTTACAGCTTTGGGCCTACTTGTCTTGTCTATGCCACTGCCCTGCCTCGCGGCTCTAGGACTGGGTCCTTTCTGCCTCTTAAAAGCAGGCTTGTCGCCGTCTGCCGAACGTTGCCTCTTCATTCTGTCATTCGACGCTTCTTCCTCCTCGTACCGGTTGCAGAACCGAGGGTTTCTCGCAGCAAACCTTTTGAACTGCCTTCGACCTACTTCTACCGCTTCATGGGCCCATTCCAAGCGCTCGATCTCCACTTCTGTTGGGTCGACCACTGCCCCCAAGCGTTGTACAATTCTTAGTGCTGCACGGTACTGCGAGAGAGCTCTTTTACTTCCTCTGCTCCGTACTCTTCTCCACTCTTCTACTCCGTTTTCATTTGTGTGCTTCTCCAACACGGAGTTCATTAAATCAGCACTACTCTCGCTCCCCGAGTCCGACGCATCGCTTAATTCGTATTTGTCGTCCTTGGATTCCGACTCAGTCCTCCTCTTTACATCCTCCTTATTACATTCAGGTAATGAGTTGTTCATCTTGGTCGTACGACCACCTGCCCGACAAGGCGGGCTCAGCGGTCCAGTATTATATACGGGGAAAGAACCGTCCGCCACAGCAGCGCCCCTTACTGCGGTAAGGCCATAAATACTTCCCGAGATGGCCCGGTATCGGGAAGGCTCCGTTCGAATACAGCCGAATTTATCCCCTGGCTGCAAATCGTCCAATAGGCACGGTCCGCATAACACCCTGGATTAGGGGGTTGGCAGTTCTTGGTCACCGACATCCCGCCGCCCTCCTATGAGGCGAAGCGGCGTAGATGTCAGTCCTAAACAGCTCCGCCTCATAGTCGGGCGCTATGGAGTTCGGCTAAGCCCTCACACCAACGACAAGGTGCCTACCCTAGTGAGGGTTTCGAAGTGTAGCAGCAAATATTTTTTATATGTCTACAATTTCGATGAAACTTTATAGAATTGTTATACAACTCGACCTTAGCTTGAATGACATAAGCAGGGCTGACAGTTTTATTTTTCTCGATAAGATACTTTCTTTTATTAACTAAATCATATTTGTAAATATTAATCCCAAAATTGTATTTTTTTTCTTTGAAAAACAAATTTTTTCTTTTCTTAAAACTCAACTTATTTTTTTAGTTAAAAACTAATTTTATTATTTCACTTTTCAAATTTTTTTTTGTACCGCACATATTTTTCTCTGAATAAATCGTAGAGATAAGTCGTATATAAAGCATATACCCAATACAAACCTATTATTCAGGTGAGGAGCTTTTTATAATTTCTGCCCCAATTGGGGAGTGGGCGGAGGGGAATTAAATAAGGTATGGAGAAAAATAAGAATAACAATGGAAGATAAAGTAAAAGGGAATGGGATGGACGTCGTGGTGTGGTGGAAATGTACTTCGCCTACAGCACCGAAGATCCTGGGTTCAAGTCCCGGGGCAAGCAGCACCAAAAATTTAGGTAAACGTTTTTTCAATTAGAAAAAGTTTTTCGAAGCGCGATCGCCACACGACAGTGATTTGACAAACACTCCGAGTTTATTTACGCCACGAGAGGTTTCTCAGGGAAAACTTATGTGTCTTACTTATGCCGTTTGGAGTCAGCGTAAAAAATATTGGTCAAAATGTAGGAAAAACGAACGCTATTTAACCTCGCATTTACTTGTTTCTAGAATGGAATAGAGAATGAAGACTGAAAAGGGAGAGGGAGTCCGTCGGAGTGGTAGTGGGAGTAAGAGTAAAATCTTGTGTGGGAAAGGGATTTGGTTTCGATTTGCAATGGAATTGGGAGCGGTAGTGGAATTGGAAGTGGGAGTGTCAGAGAGATTATGATTGGACTTTAGATAGGGAGCGGAATTGGGAGTGGAACTGTGGGTGAAAGTTGAATTGGAAGCAGGAGAACGAGTTGGAGTTGAATTGGGAGTCGGATAGGGAGTGCGGATAGAATTGGGAGTGAAGAGGGAGTGAGATTGGATTTGGAAGTGAGAGTGGGGGTGTTAGTGGGATTGGGAATGAGAGAAGAAGTGGGACTGGGAGTGGTAGTGAGGGTGAAGGGAACAGAGGTTTGCGAGTGGAAGGAATATAAATGGAATAAAGTACGGAGGAAGTTACAAGAAGAAAAATTAAATATTAACTGGAAGGGAGGGAGATAGAGAGTGAAGCCTAGAAGCGAGAATCTGATACAGGGCGCTTTCGAAACGGCAGCCTATATAGAGTGATATTTCACTCATTAGTCAATATTAAATACTTAGAATAGTTAGGCTTATACTTCAGCTTACCGAGATAAAATTCATAGCAGACAAGATTTATTATGCCCTTCGGCAACGGTACACAAAAAGCCATTAACAAAAAAAGGCATATTGGAAGGCTAAATATCATCGTTATGACTTGTGTGCTACTTTTGGTAAATTGATCTTGCAGTTTGATAGACAAATTATTGAAAAACACCGACATACTTTTTCTATTTTAATAATTCCAAAACTCCCATGTACAAAAAATGTTTAAAACTGATGCTCTACAAATATATTTTCGCTTTGTACTTTGTCTCAAAACTATGCAGAACCTCCTTTAAATGGGCTAGCTCATCCAACGTGTTGTGACGAATATTAGCAACATTAAGTGATACTATCATCTCTAAGCCGATACTAAGCAGTGACTTGTATGCACATCAACAAATCGATCATTATGTCTACCCATATGTCCATACAAGCAGCGTGCAAGTATCACTCATATATACACGTGCATGGGCTATGCCAGAAGCTATAAAATCATGCATCTGTAGTTATAGCTGAGAAATTTTATAGCTGATAACAGCCAAGTAAATTCTAGGAATAGAAGCGCCTAGAGATATGTTAACGAGGAAACGAAACAATATAAAAGCAGCAACAGTTGAGGCACGACAATCAGTTTGATTTAAGCAAGCTATCAATTGCGAAGTATATGTGGTATTGTGAAGTACTTAAATAAATGCCATTTTGCATTATTCAATATTGGAGTTATTTATTCAACAGTTTAGTGATTCGAACGTTAGCAGAAAATTTGTAATAAGCGGAATTTCAGTAAATTCGTTACAGTATAGTTATACAGCAACAAGAATTGCTCTGCTAAGGACAGATTCTCAAGTAAAATTTTAAGTTTATTTATCTCATGGAAAAACAGTTTGTAAAAAAAAATTCATGAGCAAGATAAATTTTAGAGTTTATTTCAGAAAACGGCCGCTAGTTTATTAAAAGAATTCCTTGTTTCACGATTTGTGTACAATTTTTGCCGATTTACACACTCACGACTCAAGTACTTCTCTTCTTCTGATCATAATCTCTGACTCTACTCAAGCATCAAAGTCATCTCTCTTACCAAGCTACGTGACCAGAAAAGGCACTTCCATTTCACACCAGATACCAGCTTACAACTCATGCTTTCTTTGAATTTCATCCTTATATATGAAGCCACCTGCTGGGAGTCAATGGTGGCATAAATATTCGCTAATACAAATTGCTGATTTTCAACAACCGCAATCAAAGCTGGAACTGAAAAATAAACAAATTACTCTAAAAGATATTTATAAGAAAAGCGTGCTTGTCGATATAGTTAGGTATATACATAAAATTATAATACATATGTGAATGAACATGCACATATTTTTGCATGTGTATATGTGTGTGTAATAAATGTGTTACTGCCTACATTTAATGGAGTTTACAATCATTTACGTGTTTGTAAAATGAAATAAAAATCAATTTGACTGCAATAAAAAACACATAAATTTTTATTATAATCACGCTGTTATTTGTTGTTTTGTAGTAGCTCGAAAGATTCTGTAATTTAAATTCTCAGGCTGCATCCCTTCTGTTTAGGCACAATCACATAAATCAACGCTTAATATGTGTTATCCGATCTTTTGGTTTACTTACTTCTAATAGCAAATTTGTCACATTCATACGCATTTGCGTATTCAATATTTTATCCCAGTTTTAAGTACATTTAACTGCAGTAAACATGTATAAATTAGAAAAATGGCGAAAAGAATGAGTTTTGTGAGCACTTGGCTTACAAATAAGCCACTTATCGATACCGCCTACATCGTACTTCAGCGAAGTCAAGTCAACGTAAAGCCTATGCACCCTCCGATTATGCATTGAGCTTAGAACCGCATTAAATGATACAGAGCTAGTAATAACAGTCCATTTGTTTTGACAAATGTGCCAGCAAAGATTTCTAAGAAGGAAAATATAAGCTCGGGAGCACGAAAAATTAGCAAACAAAACTGGCAGCTGAGAGAGAAGGTTTCTGCAAAAGGGGGTTGGACACATCTGTGTCCAGATTTGTAAAGGTGGCTGACAGGGACGCATGGCGAAGTGGATTTCCATCTAACCCATTTCCAAACTGGGCACTGGTGTTTTGAAGAATACCTTCAACGGGTCAAACACAAAGAAATTAACATAGGCGAACACTGCGGAGACGACAAAATAAAGGATTTGTACCACATTATTTTTGAATACCAGAGGTCCCATAGCTTTACATATAGACTACGCATCATATTCAGATTACACATGCCAGATAATCACGGATATGCTTCAAAGTATCGAAAAATGGACAGAAGCTTGCATTGTCATCGCAGACACAATAAGGATGCTAAAAGCGTGGAAGTGTGGGCCGCAGGTGTAGAGACCAGGCAACAAAACAAAACGTTAAATCATAGGCAAAGATTGGAGATAAGCCCTCTTCAATTGTCCAACTAATAACATTGGTTCAAACGGCTATCTCCTGCGTACACAATTCAGGATGACTAAGGCTTTGAAGAGAGTTCATTTCAATCGTTTCAATACTAAATCATTGCGCTCATTACTTCCTTGAAGACGGACAGAGAAGAAGGCCACTGCAAACGTCCCAACAGCAGAATGACACACAATTTAAAAAAATACCGAAAGAAATAAATACAAATGAAACAAAACAAAAAATTGTATCCAAAGGAAAAAATGAAAACTCATAACAAACAAGCAAAGGTGTCTAAGTTCGGGTGTAACCGAACATTATATACTCAACGTGAGCTTAAGTTGTAGATTTCATTTCAGATAAATTATTTTTCTACATAACACGTACCACCGCCCGTTTAAAAGAAAAATATCTCCCCATTTCCTTTTACAACAAAACTTGGTAAGTGAAATATCATTGATTCAGTACTATTTTTTGCTAAGTTATAGCTTATTATTCTACTCTACGATCCTTTTAAACTTGTTTAATGGCTCCCGAAATATAGAAAATTGCTTAAAAATTTTTTCCAAATTTTTATCAAGAGTCTCAATATAATATCAGTCCACACGTCAAATTTCGACATTCTAGGTATATTATTTACTAAATAATCAAGTTTTTTGTGTTTTCCAAAATATATGTATATATATATATATATTCTGTGTCCAGATAAGCTCGTGTACCAAATTTGGTGAAGATATCTCAATATTTACTCAAGTTTTGCTGTTAACGAACAGACGGACGGACGGACGGACATGGCACAATCAAATTTTTTTTCGATACTGATGATTTTGTTATATATAAAAGTCTATATCTATCTCTATACCTTTATACCTGTACAACCAACCCTTATCCAATCAAAGTGAATATACTCTTTGTGCAAAGCACGTTGAGTATAAAAAAAAAAACTAAAAAAATAAATATATATATAATATTTGAAGGTACTTTGACTAGGTAAACGTCTTCAAAATCTGGAAAATTTTTAAATGCGGACGAGGCAACAGAGAGTATAAAAGCAGCGCAAGCTGAGTAATAACTAATCATTTTCGATGTAATCACGCTATTGGTTGTGAAGTATAATTGTTAAGTACTACTCCCAAAGTAATCTAAATTAAGACCAGTTTGCAATACTGAATATTGTAGTGATTTGTTAAGCAGTTTAGCGATTCGAACGTTAGCAGAAATGCATAAATAATCAGAAATACCCAGAATTCGTTACAATATATATTTGCAGTATATAAAGATTTGTCGAAATTGGGGGAAAAAGAGTTGTCTGTTATCATAGCATCCTGCTTCATGGCCCAAAATGCGAAGACACTACAAGAGGAGCCAGAGGGTTAGCTCAAAGGGGTAAAAATGGAAAAAATACTAAACACGTGTTTATTAATGTTTCTAAATTAACAGAAGGGTTGTCGAGTCTACTGCTTGCTGTGTCGATCCAGTAATAGGAAGATTCTACGGGCTGACAGATTACTTCAGTGTCTTTCAGGTGGAATTGTAGCCGTGAAGTCGCATCACTGTATACATTAAAGCAATAATCTAACACAGCACTTTATAAAGAAGTGTGCTAGAATGCAAAGAAGCATTGGAAAAACTTCCATCAGGCTGGATCATGCATATATACTGGGTTTCCATAAAGGTATAAAAGCTAACCATGAGTTCACAAGAGGGGATGCAGCACTCAATGAATCGCCGGTAGATATCCTAACCTCTTTGGGAGAAATAATAATGAGACAGGTTGTCATATATATTATGGAAACGCTATGAACACACTCAGTCAAGGTGAGGTCTTTATTGACCACCCAATTCAACGCAACCTTAGTAGCCGCCTTATCTATGATGAAAGTTTGATGTATTTAGTTATAGTCTTCCGGTTAAGCTTTGACGAGTGATTAAAACTATTCACTTCAATAGTTTGTTGTGCAAGCATATAAGTAATAAATGTATATATATACATAGATATGTACTTGTGTGCAAGTGTTATTTTTTTTTTTTTTTGCATATTTCAATCAAACTATACAAGCAAAAGAGGACGCGATATTGCCGTCTGTGAATTTGTGATATGATATTGATAAATATTCATACATTGTAAATACTTTCAACAAGCACCAAATTACACTTTTTATATTTATCATCAGTAAAAATATTAAAAATTATGCAAGTGATTATTATTACGTTTTTTCATATATATAGGGAGGCATATATATGCAGATATCATATTGTAACGAATTTACTGCAAATCCTTTTATTCGTAACTTTCTACTAACGTTCGTATCGCTAAACTCTTGAATAAATAACTCCAATATTTAATAATGCAAAATGGCATTTATTAAACTACTGCACTGATACTTCACAACCAATAGCTTGCTTAAATGAAACTGATTGTCGCGCCTCTACTGTTGCGGCCTTTTGTACTCTGTAATTTCTCGCTTGCATACTTCTAGGCTCTTCCAGAATTTACTTAGTTACTGCTATATAATTATAACTAAAGATGTACGTGTATAGCTTCTCATATGCGCGTATTTGTGAGCGACACTTCCACAATTATAATTGCATACTTTTCGGAGCATCTCAGATAAGATATCTGCATATATTTGTGCGTCTCTTCTCCGCTGCGTGTACGTACATATGTGTAGACATAATTATTGTTCTATTGATGTGCACACAAGTCATTGCTTAGCATCGCTTAGAGATGACAGTACCCCTTAGTGTTGCTAGTATTCGTAACAATATTTATTCAGATTTTTACGATAAAGTTACATTAATGATATAATAAGTACACCTGCTCTAAGCTCTGTTGTTGATATAATTTCATACTGCAGAAATATAAATCAGTTTGTAAATGATTACATTCAAATATACCTATGCGCTTTATCGTTCATAATAAAACCATCGAAAAAGTTAAACTAAAGATACGATAATTACATTTTTAAATAATGTCCAGGTAGCTAACAAGTTCCCACATAATATGTATGTGTATAAGCACCACGCTAATTTTAGTTTTTACTAAAAGGCTGCCAAAGTTTTTTACCAAATATTTCTAAGAACTCGGCTGTATTCGTTTCAACAGTTTGTTGTAACGTGAATAGTGAAGAGTGTATGATCAATGAACGTACGAATTGCGTACGTAATATCAAGCATGATATAACTCCCATAGGTGTATAAAAAAGTATGAACAGGGAATTTAAATGGAAAGAGTGGAACAAAGTGTATGACCCCTTGACGGTAAATGAAATTATTTCCGCACTAGCAAATATGATACGTAATCTTCATATTCAATTACCAGCTTTTAGACTGCAGTGTTATATTAAATGGCTCCAACATATATGGGATTAGCCTTTCATACCGAGGACCCAGGTGCAAGTCACGGTACAAGCAACATCAAATATAATTCACCTATAAAAGGTTTTCTAAACGCATTCAGCACAAACTTGTAGGCTCCACTAAAGACTAAAATTTGGTAGCACACCAAAAATTAGAAGATAATCTTTGCTAAAAACTCCTTGGAAGAATATCGCTTAAAAGATTTATGAATTATTAATCGAGACAAATTTGTCGTGTCCGTAGCCGTACTTTAGCTCATATCCGACGTTCTAAAAAAAAAAATTGAAATTTCGTAAATCTTCAACCGAAGGGTCTTCTTTGGCCTTTATTCTCTAATTTAAGGTATATAAACTTTCCTCTTAGATTCGCTAAGTTTTAGATAATTTCAAGTGCATAAAAAAATTACTTCTATATAATGTCGCTTCCGAACCACATTATAAATTCATGTATATAAGTAGATAAGTGTTAAAAGTCTCGAACAATTTTATAGAATAAAACCTTCTGACAGTACATCACAAACATTATAAATTGCAACAAGTCCGCTGCTTGGGTTCCAATTAAACCAGAATTAAATGCGTACGAAAGCCGCATCCGGTACCCAGGACTTGCCCATGTATGAACTGCTCACATAACCACTAACTTTTTAGAATGTTTATACATATTCGTATATGTATGTATATCAATGTTTGTTGTACCGAAACAATCTTTAATGTTTTCCTTTAAAAAATGTTGCATTTGCAGCTAATTTTTTTCTTTTATAAAAAATATTCGATTATGCAAGTGCAATGTATGCAAATATGCAGCAAAAAAAATTCTTCATATGAGGAATACTAAAACTGATTATATATAGGCAGCTCTGCATAAAGAGGACAAAGATATAGAACTTTTTCATCTCAATTATAAATTATTTTAAATTGCACACAAGCAGAAAATACTTTTAGAGGAATTAATATTTACATATAAGCTCTAGTTATGGTATGACAGTTTTTGATAAAAGACGATGTGAACTAAAACTCGCAATTTGGCACTAACTTTCCAATATCGTATGACTCAATCAAAAACTGGTTAACTCCGCAAAAAAAAAGTTGAGTTGAGTCTTTGGTATTACTCGGATCTAATGAAATTTCGGACACCAAAATAACCGTAGATCTCTACTTGAGTCGAAAAAGCCCGAAAAGCCGGGTCCGTATCTTTTTATACGATCTCGTATAAAAAATAATTTTCACTTAAACGATAAATAGGGGACTGTCAAAATATTTATTAAATTGATAATAAATTGTGTATATATTGTGTGTCAATTATCCTAAGCTCAAATATGTCATTAATCCTGTTCACCACTTTTGAGCTATTTGGATTTAAAAAATTTATTTCGATCACGGATCGTAAAACGCAATTTTTTAAAAAGCAGTAGTACTAAAATGATGATTCAGATTGAGCTTATGCGTAAAATGTAAGCTGCAATTACTATTTAAATTCATAATGTACTATAATTTTTATAAAAAGTTTAACAGGATCATATTATACATTTGAGTGAAATTTTTCATCCGTGATCGTACAACAGGAAACGGGCCCTGTTTAATGAATTACTACTCATAAAAGATTAAAATAATGAGACTGAGTACAATTCACTTTTATTTCTTATTTGAAACAAACGAAAGATAAAATTGTTTTAAAATGGTTTGGCTCTGATAAAATACTCCATATTTTTATGCCTAGGGACCTTTTTGACTCAATAACGGTTTTTAAAAATAATAATAAATAAATTTTACCAATATTAAATATTCACCTTTGCCGGGACGGGTCACGAACCCGACGAAAATGAAACGGTAATTCTGATATAGCAACGATGTGATCCTAAAACAGCTACGAGGCAAACCCATATAGTCTGAGACAGCTCTGAAATCAACATGAAATAGGTCCAAATGAACTTCATAAATCGTTGCGACGCAAACACGAAATAATCCAAAAATACCTAAGGACGGCTGTGTCGAAATTCGTAACTTTTATGAATGAAGTTGAGCAAATATCTTATTCCATTCGTAATATCTGTATAATTGAGTGCAAAATTTTTGATAAATATCAAATGAACTAATACATCAGTAAGTTCCACACACAGTTTCACGTTTCTTCTCTTCTCCTTAAAATATATATAATTTTGAGATTCGTGTCAAACTTAATAAACCACCGCATTTTAATGAAAGTATTAACAACACAGAAAATGTTTAGAAATATTCTCGAAACGGCATGACCATATATGTAATACTCCTATATTGCTAATTGAAAATGCTCGCAATGTGTTTTGAATTCGAAATCAAAACAAGACAGCCTATAAAGTTTTTGTGATTGTAGCAGCATAAGCGTGATAAGAAAAAATTTAAATTTAGGTACATTCGATTATTGAATACAAAACCAAAAACGTTTAAACAGCAATATATCGGCACTCTGATGTTTGGGAATGTACCTAGTCTTTTGTAGCTATATAGGAGTATTACATATATGGGCATGACCCTAAATATTTTTACTGCACCCTCGAAATTATCCTGTAGTTAATCTGAAAATTTTCTTCTTTTCCAAAATTGTTTAGACGGAAATCTATATGAAGCATGAACTATATATTACATGTGTGATATATCAGATGTGTGGATGTCTGGCTGTTTGCAATTGTTACTAAATCAAAAAATTTACTTACAGATATATGCAAGTCCAGAAGGCTTTAAAAGTTATTTTTTTTTAAAAGTGGGTACGAATTTCCGCTTGGAAACACTTATTTACGAAATGAGTTCTGAAAGTCCTTTAAATGGTCTCATAATTATTTCGAAATGATTCGGCAATATTTAAAAAATTAACGAGCAGTTGGTTTTTCGATATAACTCCCATAACAAATTTAAATGGCTCAGAAAACCATTCCTCAGCGCCTCGAAATAATCTTAAAGACAGTGCGAGAGTTATACAGCAGTAGTCCGGAAATAGTCACGAAATAGCCTCATAGATATCAAAATGAAAGCAATCTTATTCAAAACAGTACCGAAAAGATCATCATAAAAATTTTTAAAAGGCAACATTTTAGTTCTAAAAATGTTTGAAACAGCTCCAAAAGGGTCCCTTAAACAATCCTTCAACGGTTTATAGGACACTTTTTAAATAACCAAAAAACTACTCAAAACGCAATCCCCAAATAGTGCTGAAGAATACTGAAAACGTTAAAAAAACTTCCATAATGAATTTAAACACAGTTTCAAAACGATCTCAAAAAAAAAGCCCAAAAATCATAATTCATTACTGCCGAAAGCATCCCGAAAAAAATCCCATGATTTCTCGGAGACAGTCTCGAAATGACAAAAAAATCATTTTTGAATGCACCTGAATCAATTCAGAAAACAAGATTAAACGATAAAAAAATAACCGAAATTATTCTGAAATTGTACCAAACATAGTTGGGGGTAGTGTACTAAATTTTAATTGCATTGCACTTTCATTAGTATTACACTATATTTAACAAGTAAGGAAGGTTAAGTTCGGGTGTAACCGAACATTACATACTCAGTTGAGAGCTATGGTGACAGCATAAGGGAAAATAACCATGTAGGAAAATGAACCGAGGGAAACCCTGGAATGTGCTTGTATAACATGTGTATCAAATGAAAGGCATTAAAGAGCATTTTATGAGGGAGTGGGCCATAGTTCTATAGGTGGACGCCATTTAGGGATATAGCCATAAAGGTGGATCAGGGTTGACTCTAGAATGCGTTTGTACGATATGGGTATCAAATTAAAGGTGTTAATGAGTATTTTAAAAGGGAGTAATCCTTAGTTCCACAGGTAGACGCCGTTTCGAGATATCGCCACAAAGGTGGACCAGGTGTTACCCTAGAATTTGTTTGTACAATATTGGTATCAAAAGAAAGGTGTTAATGAGTATTTTAAAAGGGAGTGATGCTTAGTTCCACAGGTGGACGCCGTTTCGAGATATCGCCATAAAGGTGGACCAGGTGTGACCCTAGAATGCGTTTGTAAAATATGGGTATCAAACGAAAGATGTTAATGAGTATTTTAAAAGGGAGTAATCCTTAGTTCCATAGGTGGACGCCGTTTCGAGATATCGCCATAAAGGTGGACCAGGGGTGACCCTAGAATTTGTTTGTACAATATGGGTATCAAAAGAAAGCTGTTAATGAGTATTTGAAAAGGGAGTGATGCTTAGTTCCAGAGGTGGACACCGTTTCGAGATATCGCCATAAAGGTGGACCAGGTGTGACCCTAGAATTTGTTTGTACGATATGGGTATCAAAATAAAGGTATTAATGAGGGTTTTAAAAGGGAGAGGTGGTAGTTGTATAGGTGGTCGCCTTTTCGAGATATCGCCATAAAGGTGGACCAGGGGTGACTCTAGAATGCGTTTGTACGATATGGGTATCAAATGAAAGGTGTTAGTGAGTATTTTAAAAGGGAGTTATCCTTAGTTCCGTAGGTGGACGCAGTTTCGAGATATCGCCATAAAGATGGACCAGGGGTGACCCTAGAATTTGTTTGTACAATATGGGTATCAAAAGAAAGGTGTTAATGAGTATTTTAAAAGGGAGTAATCCTTAGTTCCATAGGTGGACGCCGTTTCGAGATATCGCCACAAAGGTGGACCAGGGGTGACCCTAGAATTTGTTTGTACAATATGGGCATCAAACGAATGGTGTTAATGAGTATTTTAAAAGGGAGTGGGCCTTAGTTCTTTAGGTGGACGCCGTTTCGAAATATCGCCATAAAGGTGGACCATGGGTGACTCTAGAATGTGTTTGTACGATATGGGTATCAAATTAAAGGTATTAATGGGGGTTTTAAAAGGGAGTGGTGGTAGTTGTATATGTGAAGGCGTTTTCCAGATCGCGACCAAAATGTGGACCAGGGTGACACAGAACATCATCTATTGGATACCGCTAATTTATTTATATATGTAATACCGGCCAAGATTTTAAGGGTTTTTTATTTCGCCCTGCGGAACTTTTTCATTTTCTTCTACTTAATATGGTAGGTGTCACAACCATTTTATAAAGTTTTTTCTAAAGTTATATTTCGTGTCAATAAACCAATCCAATTTTTTTTTTTTTAAATTATCTTCTTTTAAAAGTGGGCGGTGCCACGCCCATTGTCCAAAATTTTACTAATTTTCTATTCTGCGTCATAAATTCAACTCATCTACCAAGTTTCGTCGCTTTATCTGTCTTTGGTAATGAATTATCGCACTTTTTCGGTTTTACGAAATTTTCGATATCGAAAAAGTGGGCGTGGTTATAGTCCGATATCGTTCATTTTAAATAGCGGTCTGAGATGAGTGCTCAGGAACCTACGTACCAAATTTCATCAAGTTACCTCAAAATTTACTCAAGTTATCGTGTTAACGGACGGACGGACGGACGGACGGACATGGCTCAATCAAATTTTTTTTCGATCCTGATTATTTTGATATATGGAAGTCTATATCTATCTCGATTCCTCTATATATGTACAACCAACCGTTATCCAATCAAACTTAATATACTCTGTGAGCTCTGCTCAACTGAGTATAAAAAGTGGGCTTTTAGGGTTAGGAATGGGCTGCGCGTAACTTTTTAAAAATTGCTATATCTTTATAAAGACCGCCACCGTGGTGTGATGGTAGCGTGCTCCGCCTATCACACCGTATGCCCTGGGTTCAACTCCCGGGCAAAGCAACATCAAAATTTTAGAAATAAGATTTTTCAATTAGAAGAAAATTTTTCTAAGCGGGGTCGCCCCTCGGCAGTGTCTGGCAAGCGCTCCGATTGTATTTCTGCCATGAAAAGCTCTCAGTGAAAACTCATCTGCCTTGCAGATGCCGTTCGGAGTCGGCATAAAACATGTAGGTCCCGTCCGGCCAATTTGTAGGGAAAAATCAAGAGGAGCACGACGCAAATTGGAAGAGAAGCTCGGCCTTAGATCTCTTCGGAGGTTATCGCGCCTTGCATTTATTATTTTTTTTTTTATCTCTAAAATTATAGCAACTATAAGTATTAATAAAAAACAAGTAAGGAAGGCTAAGTTTGGGTGTAACCGAACATAACATACTCAGCTGAGTGCTTTGGAGACAAAATAAAGGAAAATCACCATGTAGGAAAATTAACCTAGGGTAACCTTGGAATACGTTTGTATTACATGGGTATCAAATGGGAAGGTATTAAAGAGTATTTTAGAAGGGAGTGGGCCATAGTTCTATAGGTGGACGCATTTCGAGATATCGCCATAAAGGTGGAACAGAGGTGACTGTAGAATTTGTTTGTATGATATGAGTGTCAAATAAAAGGTGGTAATGAGTATTATGAGGGAGTGCTCCTTATTTCTACCTGTGGACGCATTTTCGAGATATCACCATAAAAGTGGACCAGAGGTGACTCTATAATGTGTTTGTACGATATGGGTATCAAATTAAAGGTATTAATGACGGTTTTAAAAGGGAGTAGTGGTAGTTGTTTATGTGAAGACGTTTTCGACATATCGACCAAAATGTGGACCAGGGTGACCCAGAACATCATCTGCACTCAGAGAAAAACGCCGTTCTAAAATCCAGCACCACCGGACTCAACTCAAGCTTTTCATGTTCTTACTGTTTTGTTCTTGAAAAACGAACGACCTGTTCTTAAAACAACAACCTTGTTCTTGAACTGACACCATTTTCTTGAAAAAAGAACGGCCGGTCTTAAAATATGAACAAATGTTCTATTAATGAGAACGATGTTCTTAAATCAAGCCCAAGAAAAAAGAAACGGTTCAATTCGTGTACACTACAATGTTAAATACACCATTTGGCACTAGCTATCAAGCAGTTGTAGTGGCCCAGCGGCTATGATGTTGCGCTTGCGATCGTGTTGCGCGAGTTCGATCACCGCCAAACTCTGAATTTTTTAAAACAATTTTTTTTTGTTCTATTTTTTTAACTCTTATTTTTCGTTCAGTTACATTCACATATCCACAGGTAATTTTCAAACTTGTTAAGAAATGTTTTAAGTATATATGCAGATTACATCTTTATATAAGAATAATTTCTCAATAAGAGAAATGTATGAGAAAATGCTTATTATGCATTTTTTCTTAAACTTTTGAATTTTAATAACAATTTTTTTGTTGTAAATATTCTTTATTTATGACAAAAATATTATTATTAATAAAAATTAAATAAATACATTTAAAAAATACTTTCCCTCCCACCAAAGATCAAGCACGAACCGTTCTTAAATTGAGAACGAAAAATGATAAATCGGCCCCAAATCGTTCTCGAAGCGTGAGAACGAAAAATCTTAAATCAAGCCCAAGTAGTGCTTGAAATGAGCACAGAAGGTTCACACATCAATACCAAAGTGGTCATAAAATACGAACGGTGTGCTTGGAAAAACTGTTCTTAAAACAAGCCCATCGGTCACAAGTTAAGAAAAAACGTACTTAACAGACTTTTGTCAACGAATGTTCTTAATATAGAACTTGTTTCGTTCGTTTTAGAACGATTTTCTCTCTGAGTGTGTCGGGAACTGCTAATTAATGTATGTATGTAATACCACGAACAGTATTCCTGCCAACATTCAAAGGGCTTTTGATTTCGCCCTGCAGAACTTTTTCATTTACTTCTACTTCACACCCATTTTACAAAGTTTTCCCAAAGTTATATTCTGCGTCAAAGAACGAATCCAATCACCATAATTCATCACTTTTTCGTATTTGGTATAGAACTATGGCATTTTTTCAAATTTAGAGATTTTCGATATCGAAAAAGTGGACGTGGTCATAGTCGGATTTCGCCAATTTATAATACGAAGATAAATAAAGTGAGTTGAGATAAGTACGTGAACTAAGTTTAGTAAAGATATATCGAACTTGGCGCAAGTTATCGTTTTAACGGCCGATCTGAAGCTAGACGTGAGACTGTGTATAAAAACTGCGCGTCGCTTCAAACCGAATTCGCCCATAGAAAATAGTTACCGTCACAAGGATTGGTAAAATTTTATTCGACTTATTGTATTAAAAGAATTCTAGACAAATTAAATGAAAAAGGGCGAAGCCACGCCCATTTTGAAATTTTCTTTTATTTTTATATTTTGTTGCATCATATCATTACTGGAGTTGAATGTTGACATAATTTATTTATATACAGTAAAAAAATTAAATTTTTTGTTAAAATTTGACTTTTAAATATTTTTTTAAAAAAGTGGGAGTGTTCGTCATCCGATTTTGTTAGTTTTTACTTGGTACAAATACAGTAATAGGAGTAACGTTCCTGCCAAATTTCATCAAGATATCTTCAACGACTGCCAAATTACAGCTTGCAAAACTTTTAAATTACCTTCTTTCAAAAGTGGGTGCTTCCACGCCCATTGTCCAAACTAATTTTTTTTTTTTTCAATTATTAATTTTCTGTTCTGTGTATTAAGGTCAACCTACCTACCAGGTTTCATCGCTTTATCCGTCTTTGGTAATGAATTATCGCACTTTTTCAATTTTTCGAAATTTTCCATATCGAAAAAGTGGGCGTGGTTATAGTCCGATTACTTTAATTTTAAACCGAAATCTGAGATGAGTGCCCAGGGATTTACATACCAGCTTTCATTAATATACCTCAAAAATTACTCAAGTTATCGTGTTTACGGACGGACGGACGGACGGACATAGCTAAATGAATTTCTTTCTTCGCCCAGATCATTTTGATATATAGAAGCCTATATCTATCTCGATTAGTTTATGCCATTACGGATTACCCTAATGCGAATAAAATATAAAATATAAAAAGTGCTTAACCCTTCTGGCGTAATTTAGTCACAAACTGATTTAAATATTATTCAAAATTAGCTGTTCCCGGGGGGAGCAGGATAACCCTTTTCCAAAAAAAAAAAACAACATTAATATTATTAATTAGATATTATGGTTTAAATGACTCTATGTAGATTTATGAAATTTATATTCCCCGAGTCTACGGCTAACAAATCAAAATATTGATACTGGAAGCATATCGACTGCCCAGTTGACTTGAGTTGCAAATTTTATGAAACCAGCGGATAATAGGTGGGACCAATATAAAAATAACAATTTCAAAAAAGTGTCTGTATTTTCCTAATTTTAATTTTCTCTCGTTTTCTTTGCTCATGCTGTTTCTACGTCCATTTGCAAAATATTTTAAAATGAACTCAGACTTGTGCTGCAGAAATCCAAATGATGAAATTAGAAATGCTTTAACTACTTAATTGCTGCTTTTGTTTTTAGTTGTAATATTTTAAGTGAAGGAGCCGTCTGTGATAAAGTTAAGGATTCAATTATATTACTATGAAGCCTCTCAATTACAGCCATATCCGGTACATAAGGATACTCGTTGTTATTCTACCACGCACGCAAATAGTTTTATGTAGGCAAGATTTTACACGCAACCAGGAAAATTACAAAAAAAAACAAAAAACATACTTGGCACGATTTACCTTCGAGGAGATTTAGGCCGAACTTCTCCTGCAATTTGCATCGGGCTCTTTTAGTTTTCTTCACAAATTTGAAAACGGGCAAATCACCGCCAAGGGGTGATTCCGTTTTGAAAATTTGTTTTCTAATTGACAAATTATTTCTTAAAATTTTTGATTGTATTTTACCCGGACTTGAACCCAGGACTTTCGATGTGGTAGGAAAAGAACGCTTCCACCACATCATGGCAGTCAAATACTTTCAGCGAATTATGTTTTGTTATTTTTGGCATGTTAACAAAGTACGAAATACTCTGTTCTTAAATTATGTTTTCGGAAAATATTTGAAACATTAAAAGAAAGCATACTTCCAAACCGAATACGCCTATTATTTGCTTTAATTTTTCTCTATGGACCCAAAACATACATGTCCTGACGTTGTTCTGTCGAACGAGAGGGGGTCAAACTGTCGGAAACTTGATTTAGTTTCGAATTGCTAGGAGAGGTCCTTCCCAATCCTGACTGAGCTGGTGCTGTTGCTCAACGTCATTTTACATAGCCACATAAATTTTGCTGGCAATTTAAGTGAGACATAGCGGCATAAAAGCAGCTCATTATCGTGCTGCCAAAAGCAGCTTTAAAATAAACGAAGAGTTGATGTGTATCAATTCCTAAACCGCACTCTTTTTGTTCAAGATTTAGCGCATAGTGAAAATCTGGTCTTTGGTAGATTTACCAGGTTTGAAGCCACACTGATAAGGTAAAAGGCTGGCCTTCAATCTTTTCCACATTATACATAATAGGACCTTACATGTGGTACTAAAAAGGCTGATTCCGCGAGAGTTGTTGCAGTTAACAAGACCTTACTTCTTGTGAACTGGGCACAAAACAGTTTAATGCCAATCGTCTCGGGCTAGCACACTTTTGACCAGAATTTGCATAGAACTTGATACATGTGCCGTACTTACCCCTAGTCAACGTACTTGAATGGCTCCGCAGGCAATCCATCAGCCGCCGCGGCCATGTTGTTTTTTATTCTGGTAATTGCTATTCCGATTTCATCGTAATTGGGAGGGGTGACATTAGTTTCATCATCATTGATTGCGGGATCCGATTTATCATAATCCATGGGCGATAAATCGTGTTTTATTTAGGAGAGCGGAGAAGTATTCTCTCCATAATATGAGTACTTCCTGGACATCGGTTACAAGGTCGCTGTTTTCGTTCTTACAGCAGCTTGGCCCGGGCTTAAACCCTTACATCTGTTGCCAAATTTTTTTGGTGGGTTTAGTCTTGCTGGCAAGCAGCTCAAGCTCCTCGCACTGCTACCTTTCTGCCCGCGTCTTCCTGTAAATGCCTCTTGCTTACCTTTTTTTCCACGTTCTGCTTGTTGCGTTCGTTTTTAGGGTACTACTGTAGATAGCGTCTTTTCTTCCGGTTATTTTTTAGCTTAGGGATATGCTCCCACAGTTCCTGCAATCCCTAGGGTTGCTCAGAGAGCAAGCGTGAGAGTCGAGTATACAACACACCATCGAGCACAATTTGTGGCATAGCAACCTTAACACCTCACAAAAAAAAAAAAATAATAGTTATTTGTGGTAAATTTTATTTGAAACGTTTTCCAATTATTATTACTTTTTCGCACTTTTCCTGTATCCTCATTTACAGCTGGTAATTCTTTCATGAACATATGTAAACCCCTATTATATATGTATATTACAAAGCAATTTAACACTTACTTACATACATATATTTAATATTTATTGGTTTTATAACACTAATAGCTATGTATATTGCTAAATTTTATTTGATGCAGTTAGTATTGTTTACATATTTATGTACCAACAAATACAAAAGTTTGCGGTCTCATACAAGTTTCTGTTGTTTTTAGTTATTTAGATTGCTTCTAGAGCCAATAGTCTAGAACGTGACTGCAATAATAAAACCGAATGTTGCGCATACGCCAGGGAGTACTACTATGGTAGTAGAAACATATACAATTTATATGAAAGCTTGAATATGTGCAATATGGTGTCATGAACTCATAAGTGACTGCAGAGAACGATTTGGCAAAATTATTCATATATTCATAATTTTATATATATATACATGCATAATATACATTGTATATGTTTATTTATATTATTTGCATAAGTATGTGTAAATAAGCTGATTGCGGTTACTAAAGTGTGATTGTGTTTGAGTGATTTTATGTTTTGTAGTTATTAGCGTGTCAGCATTGGGAAACCTTTTGTGGTTTTACATATTCATGTATGCGTTAAAAAAAATAAAACGTAAGGTGCGATAACCTCCGAAGAGATCTAAGGCCGAGCTTCTCTTCCAATTTGCGTCGTGCTCATCTTGATTTTCCCTACAAATTGTCCGGACGGGACCTAAATGTTTTATGCCGACTCCGAACGGCACCTGCAAAGCAGATGAGTTTTCACTGAGAGCTTTTCATGGCAGAAATACACCCGGAGCGCTTGCCAAACACTGCGACCCCGCTTAGAAAAATTTTCTTCTAATTTAAAAACCTTATTTCTAAAATTTTTGATGTTGCTTTGCCCGGGGTGCGAACCCAGGGTATACGGTGTGGTACGCGGAGCACGCTACCATCACACCACGGTGGCAGCCATGTTGCATTAGTGTTCATAATAAACAAGAAAGTGTTCATGTGTGTATATAATTTAGCTCAATTTTGAGATTATCCTCATTTACAATATAATCGAAATAAATCATGCTTATGCGGCAAAGGCAGATTTTCTTTTATATATTATTTATTATTCATTAAACATTAATGTAACTTTTCTCTTTGGCAGAAAAAAAAGTACAGTGTGCATGAACCTTTAGTCTTACCTACTCAACGGTTTGGATTTTAGGTCAAATTATTTATCTTATATTTTTCACTTAACGGGTTTTGATCGGCCGTTTTTGGCACTTCTTTCACATTTCAAAGTGTTGTTTATGAAACAATCCCTTCGGTTTTAGATTAAAAACTGAGTAGTAAAGTGGTGTACTTTTTTTTATTTTCGATAATTAAAAACTATACTTTCTTGGAATTTTGCAACTAAATGTTAGGTAACGTTGACCTGCTCAGTCAATAAAGACCTCACATAGCAAAACCACAATAAGATTCAAGGATATTATGGTCATCTGCTGTCCTTAATAGCCTTAACCACGCAAGTGCAGCACGCAAAAGCAGAATGTACTCAACCGTTTTTTACGGCCGCTCGCATTTCAACATCTTCCGTTACCGACAAGGCTTCACTTTAAGGACATGATGACAAGGGGCAGTGTACGGTTAGTGTCCCCGTCGTATACCATTTTGCTTTAGAGATGTGACCAATTTAGAGAGTCTTCTGGTGCATGATTTGCCACTGATCTTAAAAAAAAATTGAAGCACCCCACTTTTGTCCACTTTGCTTTGCTCTTTGGTGGATTATATTTTACTGCTGTCTCCTTTTTATATCTTCCAAATAGATCGGGACTGCTACCGTTGATTAATCAAGCGATGGATCCTATTAGGCCACTTCCTCGGTCTTTTTGTTAGCTTCTACTTTTTGAAGGTAGGGAACTCGCCAATGCATGCCAGGACACTTCTTGATGAAGTTCTGTATGAGATGTTTGCCTTGATCGCCGCCTGAATATAAATATATGATACAACTGCAGCTTAAGCCTAAGCAGCAGTTATCTGGCAGCCTGAACGATCTACTTATTTTGAAATTGAAAGAGTAAACAGCAGAACAGATTTCCATTATTCTGGTTAGTATATTGAGCGATTTTTACATCATTGCACCCATCGCCCTATATTTAATGGCGCTATATAACTATGTTCATATAGCTTTCCAGAGGCTTTAAGCCTTGTTTCAGTTACTACCGCTATTTTTTTGGCTATCAGATCTCCAGGTGGGATATGCAAAATGGTATGCAGTATTAATTTCGGGGGAATATTTAGGGCTCCCGTTATGATAATCCATCAAACGAGGACCATATAGCAATGTATAGGTTAGAGAGTTTACTTAAGTACCCAATGAAGGAATTTGCGACAACTCGACATGCATCCTGGTATCCACTTGCAAACATACATATCCATAGAGCATTTTTTCCACCATATTCCGTATGTAGCTTTAACGACATCTTTCTGCTTTGAAGGGTTGTCCGCCTATTCAAGACACCTTCCTGCTTTTGGGTGGGCGTCTTTCAAAACTTAAATTTAGTTCAATAATAAATTGTATACTTCCTAGTAAACGCGCGTTGGCAGTAAACCCAGCTTAAGATACCCAGGCATGCTCATTCCGAAACGCTTGACTCATTAGAAAGCTAGCTGTCTGTAGATATCTGCCGCTTATCATGTCCGAAACGTACGCAGTGAGTTCTGACTGCTGCTCTGTCGAACCTAACAAATAATTGGTGATAACCCCACACCTTGCGGCGTTCTTCGGTTTAAAGATTTTGTGGCCTCACATAGATCCCATTGCAATGTGATCATTCTGCAGCTTAACGTTAAGCCAATCTATGTGTTTGAGCGACTGTCGTAGTCGCCAACAGCCAACCCTTCTATTTAATAGAACTTAGGCTTAAGAAAACCTAAACATGAATTTAAATGAATTTAGCTGAATTTTATATTGAAGTTTTTTACATATGTACCTTTTACGTATAAGTACGCATTCTGAATTATTTGCACGTACGAATACGTAATATCATATATTACGTACATATTTATTAAATTTAAGAATTTGAAATGTTTGTATTTTACGCTAACACGCGAGCGTATTTCACCCCTCTGGCAACCCCAACAATGGGTTGACAGATGTGACTATGTACGTACATACATACATTTATATTATTGTTTTGACACTTCTTTTTATTATTCACTCGCAAATTTTCTCCATCCCGTGTGTGACACTAAATTGTAATATCCTTTCCATTATTAAAGAAATAGTTTTTTTAGCGTGAAAACTCCAGTGTTCTTTATATTCACAGTGCTTTGTCTCTTTGGTTGAGACGTGTTCGCCACATTTATTGTGCAAGTAAAAGACCGCACTCGGTCAATGCCGCTACACAGACAGCATTCGAAAAATTTGTAAAAGCGGCTTATTTGTCGCAGCCACCATCACACGATCACTACCACCACATCCATCAAATCACCACCATCAAGGTAACCATCATCATCGTAACATCACGACATCACCGCCGCAGCCGCATCCATCAGCTACATCCCACTGCAGAAAAAAAGCAGGTAAATTGTGCATTATCCACACCCCCTTAACAGTGAGGAAGGGAAACTTTGTACTGCCAGCTCCCCTTAAACAGTGGTCCTTCGACGCCACTACCGGAACCAGCGACACAAAAGATTACCATTTGGAAACTGTGAGTATTAAATGAGATTTTAATACACCCCTAAACAGTGGAAAAATATATAAAATTGGAAAAAGTAAGGCAATTTTCATTTTCGAGGATTAGAATTTCCCGCCAATAATCCTCATTTCCCGCCAAACTTTCTCAAGTTCCCACCAAATTTGCACATACCATTTCGTATATATATATATATACATATAGCAATAACCCCATATTGCAAAACTCAGTACGGTATATGTGCAAAGCAAAATAAGGAAAACTCAGTAGTTAGCTACAGTGGGCACATTTGCTAAAAGCACCCCTTATATTTTAATACGACAAACCTCTTAATAATTTAAAATTTTCTCATTTTAAATTAAAATATCTCTTTTCGTTAATTAAATATATTGCACAACCTCTGCTAACTTCTGATTTCTCCCCATTGAATTAATAAAAAAAAACGCAAGCAAATTTTCTCGGTTTCCTCATTTGCGTATACACATATATACGGATGTATAAAAGAAAGAATACGACATAAGCGGTGTAATAAAATATCGTGCACAGTGGTGCAAGAGTGGTGCAGTGCGTGTTATAGCACTTTTCTCGCATTAAATTTGCACGCTATAAATTCTCAATCCCCATTAAGAATTTCGATAAGCTACTAATTTCTCTCTCCTCAAAGTCCCTACAGTCCAACAAATCGAAGCTAAATAAGACTCCTCTAAGTCACACAAAAAAAAAAAAAATAAAAATACACATTTTTAGATAATCTCATACGTATCAAAATTATAATAATTTACCCCCGAGATACTTTTAATACGTATACATACATATATCTCACATAATTTTTCCCACGTATATTTAAACCACCCTCATATACATATATTAAATATAGTGCAAACGCAGCACAGTGGTAAAATTTTCTCAGTCTCACCCTCAAATAAATTTAGCTTAAAAACTTTTTTTGGTTTTGAAAAGTACTCTCTCTTGCTATTTAACGTGAATATTTAAACGTAACTCCCTCACATAGTTAAAAGCAAATACTCTCTCTTCAAAAAAAAAAAAAAGTTTTCTCTCTGAAGTTAAATTTTTTGTTGATTCTCAACTCTAAGCGACATAAAACAAAGCTCAAAAATGAGTGACGATGAAACCAAAAAAGGTGGCTCCAAAACTCAAGGAGTTAAAAAATTTAAAATCTCGTCTGCCCACAAAAAATTTACATCCGAAACGGACAATTTTTTGGAAATTGTGCTCGGTTTAGGTCGACGTCGCTCCAAGACAACACGGAGTCCTCACTCAAAATAAAAAACGCCAATATAGACAAATTTTGGAATAGAGTCCAAACCGTCTTCGATAAGATTGTCGAAACCCCAGATCAGAACCTGCCCGAAGATTTTCCAACATCTGCTAATAGCATATACAGGTCCTGTCTCATAGCATACGAAGACACAAAAGCCCAGATCGAAGACCAGCTTCAGTTGCTTAAACAAGCAAATGCCCCCGCTCCCCCTACCGTCACAACAGGTCCACCCGATAACTCCGGTATTTCGCTAAAAATCCCTCCCTGCGATACCGAAATATTTTATGGTGGTTATGAAAAATGGCCCTCATTTCGTGACATGTTCACAGCCGTTTATATTAACCACCCGAAACTCTCCCAAGCGCAAAAATTGTATCACCTCAGATACAAAACCCAAGGAAAGGCAGCTCAAATAGTCAACCAATTTCCCTTGACTGACGACAACTTTGCCTTAGCGTGGGAAGCCCTAAAGGCCCGATACGAGAACAGACGAGTTCTCGTAGATAACCAAATACGGGCCCTGATGAACTTAAAAACTATCACTACCGAAAACAGTGAAGACATTCAAAGGTTGCAATCGTCGGTAAATAATTGCCTTCAAATTCTCGCCACGCAACAAGTCTCCACAGATAACTGGGACCCCATACTTATTTATCTGGTTACCTCTAAACTCCCAGAAAATACAGTCACGTTGTGGGAGCAATCTCTAACCTCAAGAAGAGAACTTCCCAACTTGTCCCAAATGGACCAGTTCCTCACAACGCGATACGAAGTGGTAGAAAGAGTTGATCAATGGCGCCCAAGTAAAAGTAAATTCACTCCTCCTCAAACTAGGCCGCCATTTAAACCCCAACAGTCGCATCCCTTTCAAAATAGATCGACCTCCCACACCCAATCTCATATGACAAAGCAGCGAACAATGTACAAGTGCGCTATGTGTAAAACCTCATCTCACCCCCTTATAAGTTGCTTGAAATTTAAGAAGCTGTCGACCTCTGATCGCAGAAGGTTTGTGAGAGAAAACAATATGTGTTTCAATTGCCTCTCTCAGTCACACATATTGAAAGACTGTTCCAGTACTCAAACTTGCAATCAATGTCAAGATCGGCACAACTCAGTTCTTCACGAAGACACATCTCAAGTGCCGAAAAGACAACCCTCACGATTGCAAAGGACAGCCTCACAAGCCACCACCACGAATTCCACAGTCTCACCCGGTAATACTCCCGATCAAGCCAATGCTCTGGATGAAAGCCCTTCATGCTCGCAGAAAAGCCAAGTGCAATCGTTTTATTCCGAAAACGATTGTGAAATAATTTTACCCACGGCTATCGTTCCCGTAGAGCATAAAGGAGAAATTTTTAAACTACGAGCTCTTGTGGATCAGGGATCTGAACGAACCTTTATCTCTACCAGAGCCCAAGATAGACTCAAGCTCCCATTCAAACCCTCTAGATTTGAAATATCAGGGATGGGCGGCAAGGTAGTTCAGACCTCAAACAAATTGTGCTCTCTGACTTTGGTATCACCCGATTTTGAAACCAGAATAAGTGCAGAGGCAATAGTATTACCCCGGCTAACAAAAATGCTCCCCTCGCTTAAGCTCACTAGCGAGCTTCAAGCAAAATGGGCACACCTCAACCTCGCAGACTCGAACTGTCACTCCCCCTCGCAAATAGATCTCGTCCTAGGCAGTGATGTAATACCGCAAATCATCCAAAACGGCGTTGAGAAACTTTCCCCCCATCTTCTAGCGCAGAAAACCATTTTTGGATGGATTCTGAGCGGTAGAGCTCCTGTGATGGTAAACGCTTTCTGCATGCAAGTGTCAGAAGTGTCCAACGAAGATCTTAACTCTTTATTGCGTAAATTCTGGGAATTGGAGGAAGTTCCCACCAAACCCCAAAAAATCCCAGAAGACGAGTTTTGCGAAAATTTCTATGCAGCCACAACCTCACGCGATGATAACGGTCGTTATATCGTAAGGCTGCCGTTTAAACCCAGCTTCCCAGAGTCAATCTCATTATCCCACTCTCGGTCTTCAGCTCTAAGCCAGTTTCTTGGAATGGAGAGAAGTCTGCAGAAGAAAGGGGATTTAAAGACTCAATATGATAGTGTTCTAGAAGAATACCTCACCCTCGATCATATGGAGGAAACCGGCTCCTATGAAAAATTTTACGGAGGAAAATGCCTCTCATTTTATCTTCCTCATCACGCAGTTGTCAAACCCGAGAAAAAGACATCAAAGGTGCGGGTCGTGTTTAACGCCTCAAAGAAGTCGGCATCTGGACATGCGCTCAACGACGTTCTTTATACCGGCCCTACTCTCCAGCCCGATCTGATGCTTCTGATTCTCAAGCGGCGTACCTACCAATTTGTTTTTAACGGAGACGTAGAAAAAATGTATCGTCAAATCATAATGCATGAAGACGACAGAGACTATCAGAGGATCGTCTTTCGCTCATCTCCGAGCGACCCCATAAAAGACTATCGTCTGAAAACAGTCACATTTGGTGTGAACTGTGCCCCTACCTCGCCATACGTACTCTTCACCAACTGGCCAAAGATGTAAAGGAAACTTTCCCCAAACCGTCCCTGTTTTGACGAAAGAAACATATGTAGATGACATTCTCTCTGGCAGCCATGAAATTCTCTCTGCTGAAACATCTCTCTCCCAAGTCATCCAAGTGTTAGCGTCAGCAGGATTTCCATTACGGAAAATAACGGCCAATCACCCCAGTATAATAAAAAACATCAAAGAAGAGGACTTGCTAGATACCAATCTTTTGGAATTCGAGAAAGCAAGCAACACCAAAACTCTCGGCATACAGTGGAACGCTCTGACCGACACGTTTTCGTATACAGTGGACTCAATACCCCTCTCGTCCGCTAATACAAAACGACAAATTCTCTCCTCGGTCGCAAAACTTTTTGACCCCGCAGGGTGGCTTACGCCGATTATGATTCAGGCCAAGATTTTACTCCAAGAGCTATGGATAGACGGAACTGGCTGGGACGAACCAGTGAAGCCCCTCCGCTTCATTAAATGGACGCAGTTCGCAAAAAATTTACCCAACATCTCAGAGATAAAGATACCTCGATGGGTTGACTATATGCCGAACCAGCATGTTGAACTTCATGGTTTCTGCGATGCGTCAGAAAAGGCATATTGCGCCACTATATATCTGCGAACAACCCACGGTGCCACCACGTCGTCCCACCTTCTGGTCGCTAAAGGCAAGGTTGCCCCTCTTCGCACTACCAGTCTTCCAAGACTAGAACTATGTGCAGCTCTACTCCTTGCCCGACTAATCGCCGTCGTACAATCCCATCTCGAGCTCTCTCTTAAAAATCTTTACATGTGGTCTGACTCGGAAATTGTGTTAGCATGGCTCGAAAAGCCTCCCCACGCTTGGAAAACTTTCGTATCCAATAGAACAGCTGAAATTATGGATCTCGTCGGAAGCGCCTCCTGGAAGCATGTAGGCAGTCGCGACAATCCAGCAGACATGGGCACTAGAGGATGCAAACCCATGGACTTGGCAAATTCTTCGCTGTGGTGGAATGGCCCTGCGTGGCTGACCCAGCCCCCCGAAGCTTGGCCAAACCCATCTACCCGCAGCATCAACCCGCCTGAAATGCGCCGAGTCGAAGCACTATACTCAGCTGGAGATGACCCCGATGTATTGGATCGATTTTCCTCATTTCCTCGCGCCCTCAGGGTCATGGCATATGCCTTCAGGTTCATTAATAATCTCAAGGACCGAATTCGAGGCATTAAACCCGCTTACACTCCCTCTCTGTCTCATGAAGATCTCCGCAAAGCGAAAAATAAACTTGTGACGTTAACACAAACCCGATATTTTCCTCGCGAAAGAGCATGCTTGGAAAATGCAAAACCCATTGATCAAAGAAGCTCTCTTCTAACCCTCAACCCATACCTCGATGAAAACGGGCTCCTCAGGGTTCACGGTAGACTAGTTCATTCGACGTTGACTTACAATGAAAAACATCCCGTTATTATCCCAGAAAAATCAAGATTCGCTGTCCTCTATATACAGTACCTCCATGAACTTCTTCTCCATGCCGAAATACGTCTCATGCAGCAATGCCTCAGACAGGATCTCTATATTCCACGACTTAAACCACTCATAAAGAGATGCATACATCAGTGCAAAACTTGTACCCTCCACAAGCAGCAAATGCGATCGCAAATCATGGCGGCTTTGCCCCCGGAACGATGCACATATGCTCCGCCTTTCACCACTACCGGTGTCGACTTTGCGGGGCCTTTTCAAATAAAAGCCTCCTTGCTAAGGTCTCACACCTTACTGAAAGGCTACGTGGCCGTTTTTGTCTGTTTCGTGACAAAAGCTGTCCACCTTGAGCTGTGCTCGGACCTAACAACAAATGCCTTTCTCGCAGCATTCGCTCGCTTCGGCGGACGTCGTGGATATCCTGCCACAGTGATGAGTGACAACGGCAAAACGTTTATTGGAGCTAAAAGAGCGACGGAAAAAGAGTTCGTTGACTTCATGAAAACTGCCTCTCAAGAAGTAATCGCAAAATACTCTCCCCAGGGCATTAATTGGAAATTCATTCCACCCGGAGCTCCCCACATGGGCGGCTTGTGGGAGTCTGCAGTGAAGAGTTTCAAACTGCACTTCAAGAGGACTGCAGGAACCCACAAGTTCACATTTGAAGAATTTACCACCCTCTTGGTAAGAATTGAAGCCGTATTAAACTCTCGTCCTATCTCACCTTTATCCCAAGATCCCACAGAGTTTACCGCGCTGACCCCCGGCCACTTTCTCCGAGGTAGCCCCCTCCTCGCTATCCCTGAAGTGGATCACGCGGATTTATCTCTTATAAACCGATGGGACAGGGTAAAAAGTTTACAACATCAGTTCAGCAAAAGGTGGAAGGAAGACTACCTAAAGGATCTCCAAAAAAGGCAGAAGTGGAAAAATCCACAACCCGAACCCAAGGTCGGTGAGTGTGTCTGCATTCACGACGACTCACTTCCCCCGACTGAATGGCGCCTTGGACGTATTGAAAAAATACATCCAGGTCCTGACGGCCATATACGTGTTGTTGACGTTCGTACTCAAACCGGCACCCTCACACGACCACTTGTCAAGCTCTGTTTCCTCCCTCAGACTGAAAGCCCACCCTCTCGGGCAACCCCGGAGAATTCGTAGCTACTCTCAAACTACCTCTGTCCACTCTTACCACATCACCGTCACTAATATGTCGTATTTTGCAACATAATGCCAGCTGAAATCCCCTGCATCAGTATTTCTCTCCACTAAAATACTTTTACAACTGTAATTACAGATCGCTATGGATCGTGCAAATCAGTCGTCGTCACGAAGACCAGTGCGGTCGGAGATCGTTGCTCCCAACCGCGCCAATGAATCACGCAGCTCGACACTTATAACGGATTACCGACGGTGCCGCATATGCACCCGTCAGCACGCTCTTCGGAACTGCGTCATATTCAAAAAAATGAAACCACCCCAGAGATGGATGCTTGCACGAGCCCATGAGTTTTGCCTGAATTGCTTGGCATTATCTCACATCACCAGCGAGTGCAGCTCATACGACAGATGCCGGATCTGTGGAGCGCGACATCACTCCCTACTCCATCGGCGGGACGCTACCCCAAGCGCCCAGCGCGCCATCCAGGCACCCCGGCCTGGCAGATCCGCCGTACCGGCGCCCCCTGCCGCCACCGGGCAACCCCGTTCTCGCCCGGGAAACAACATTCCCTCAGCAGCACCCAGCATCGCACGACGCACCATTCGATGCACCGCACAAGGGCTGCAAACCGCCAACGCTAGAGGAAGAGTGTCCCAAATCCTCGTTCGAGATGCATTGCGGACCCTTAAGGAGCTACAGGAGGCTCTAGCCGCTGAACGCGCCTAGGGCGGGGACGATGTTTGAGCGACTGTCGTAGTCGCCAACAGCCAACCCTTCTATTTAATAGAACTTAGGCTTAAGAAAACCTAAACATGAATTTAAATGAATTTAGCTGAATTTTATATTGAAGTTTTTTACATATGTACCTTTTACGTATAAGTACGCATTCTGAATTATTTGCACGTACGAATACGTAATATCATATATTACGTACATATTTATTAAATTTAAGAATTTGAAATGTTTGTATTTTACGCTAACACGCGAGCGTATTTCACCCCTCTGGCAACCCCAACAATGGGTTGACAGATGTGACTATGTACGTACATACATACATTTATATTATTGTTTTGACACTTCTTTTTATTATTCACTCGCAAATTTTCTCCATCCCGTGTGTGACACTAAATTGTAATATCCTTTCCATTATTAAAGAAATAGTTTTTTTAGCGTGAAAACTCCAGTGTTCTTTATATTCACAGTGCTTTGTCTCTTTGGTTGAGACGTGTTCGCCACATTTATTGTGCAAGTAAAAGACCGCACTCGGTCAATGCCGCTACACAGACAGCATTCGAAAAATTTGTAAAAGCGGCTTATTTGTCGCAGCCACCATCACACGATCACTACCACCACATCCATCAAATCACCACCATCAAGGTAACCATCATCATCGTAACATCACGACATCACCGCCGCAGCCGCATCCATCAGCTACATCCCACTGCAGAAAAAAAGCAGGTAAATTGTGCATTATCCACACCCCCTTAACAGTGAGGAAGGGAAACTTTGTACTGCCAGCTCCCCTTAAACACTATGAAATCAGTTAACTGGTACTTTTGTTAACTTCTTTGACTCTTCTATTTCCAGTTATTACGTTTTTGACAACAATTCAGAGGACTACAGAAACAAGACATTTGAAAAGCATCCCACGCTGCTTTTTGTTGTTTTTGTTTATCTGCACATTCGTATGTACAAATCGTTCCCTTGTTCACAATAGTGCCCTTTTTCGATTGACTAGCGCTTAAGTGATTTCATCTCAAACCAGGTAGCCAACTCAACGAGTTTATTTTGTGTTGTTGCTTTGTTTGCAATTCCCCAATCTACCTCGCGTTTTATTTCCACTAGCTTGCAAAAAGACCGGCTGTTGTTGAAAGCCTCGACAATGTCCATATTTTTCGTGTTCTCTACATTCACGAATACTTTTTGGGAATGCAGTATCAACTGATGTGCGTTTGCAGTAAGGTACTTTGAACACAATTTTGCTTGGAGTGAACTACAAATCGATTTAGGCAAGAATTTCCAAGTTATGATGCAATTTGTTATTACTCACCTGTATAAAAAATTTGTTCAAGGAAGCGATTTGCTAATAATTTGGAAAGATGAAAGAAAAAATGAGGGAAGAAGCTAACCAAAGAGCTGCATATAGGGATAGAGAGAGCAAGGAGAGAAAATTACGGATATGAAGATGTGCGCACAGTGCCAGAAAGGGAGAGTGGGGAGCAAATAAGAGGAACAGGAAAAGGTAAAGAGAGGGAGGGGAATAAGAGAAATAAACTTTATTAAAGTCCTGCATGTGTATAAGCCAAAGTTAAGTCAGAAAAATAGTCTGGCGAGTCTGCTAGTGAGACTCTAATTTGGTGTCGTAAAAAGTAAACTTTCTGGAAAATACTGCTGTTGCAAGAATCATGTGTGTGCCGATACTTACTTACTTAATTGGCGCTTAACCGTCTAACCGGTTATGGCCATCCAACAAGGTGCGCCAGTCGCTCCTTCGCTCCGCCAACCGACGCCAATTGGTCACACCAAGGGAGTTTAAATCGTTTTCCACCTGGTCCTTCCAACGGAGTGGGGGCCGCCCTCTACCTCTGCTTCCAAAGGCGGGTTCCGATAGAAACATTTTCTTGGCCGGAGCATCATCTTTCATTCGCATAACATGGCCTAGCCAGCGCAGCCACTGCGTGTGCCGATACACTTAATCTTATTAAACGTCATAAAAGGTCTGCTGTAAAAATAGGAGACAGGCTCTTAAAGCGACAGTCTTAGCCTAATAATTAATTACCACTTCCAAACTGTTCCTAAATGGATGCAAAGCGGGACAGTTGATAGCCATCCTTGAACATTTTTCGACCAGAGCCATACAAAAGTAAGTAGTTAGCTTTTTTTAAAGAAAATAAAAACAGGTTATAATGCACGTTAGCTGATTGGGTAACCAACGTGTGGCTAGCTTATTTCCCATCGCTGTCGTAGAGTTTCTTCTGACTGGTATATTAAGTTGGTTTATAACTCAATGATTGATCACCATAGATGTTCAAATTTAAAATCGTTATAACTTGCGATCAACGATTGCACTACTTATTTAATTTTCGTCAAGTTTGATTGCCTTTTTGTGATTGTAAAAGTTACAATCTACATTCAGTATACAATGAAATATTATAAACAAATTTGATTGGTTTTTAATGGTTTAATATTGCAATCAAATTTTATTGACTATTTGTGATTGCAACCTATTTGTAAACACTCCTTTTGCAGTCAGTCTGAGTGCATTGAATTAAGAGACGCAATACTATGATTGTTATAATCAATGGTTGTACTACCAACAATTCTAAGCAAAATCGCCATCAACCCTGAAGTGGTTGTAAATTGTAGTTTTTACAATAATAAAAAGTACAATTACATATGATTAAAATATATTGTGATTGCAAAATTTGTTGTAATATTAAATGTAGTTTGATTGCAATATCTTAAACTACTTGTACCAATATAGGTATTTAAATTGATTAATCAAAGGCAGCTGCTATTTAAGAGTCTTCTACATTTTAAAAAGCCAAAAACTAGCACAAAGCGTCTGAAAGGAACGTAAGTGTCATTTCATGGGCCGTAAAAATGTTAAAAGTGTCAGTTGGAATGACTTCGAATATTCAAAATTTGAACAGGTGCTGTTCCTTAATGCGCGAGTTCGTTCATGTGAAATTGTGTGCAAGTAGTGGACATCAAATGACTTCAAGTTTACACAGCAAAAGGATCAAATTGTTATGTTAATTACACTTCATATTCGCACGGATTTAAAAACGAAATCTGTGTAGCAATTTAAAACATCCAATTTTTTTCATGAGAGACTTACTAAAAAACAAGCGCATAACAAATCACTTATACATATATTATAATCTATTCACAAACGCACATACACGACTACACACAGACAACAGAGCAAGTGTTAATAGTGTAGATTATTGTGGATTATGTGGCAATTGTCAGGGTTTTATCTACACCTCACATTAGCTAGAGTCATTATTACAGACGCGGCTGAAGCAACAGACATTCAACATAAACATCTTCATTTCAAAGCCCCACGATTACAACACACATCAAAAGAATGTTGTAAGTATGAGTTAGAGACGAAAAAGAGCTTAGTGAGGTTGTTTTCACACTGGTTAGAAATTGTAGTTGGCCTGTTGGGTTGATGAATAGCTTAAGTAATTGCTTAATTTATGTTGCTAACGCGTGACATGGCGGCCACTTAGTACACCAAGTCGCAGTGTCCATGGCTAACAAACATCAAGATTGCTTATTTATGGCGATATTAAAATGAAACACTAAGAAGTGGCGAAAGAAAGCAAGAATGAAAGCTAAAAATGAAACAAAGAAATTATTATAGCTAACCGGCTTACTTCCTTTGCGGATATGCTTGTCCATCAAAAGCGTTGAGCTTGAAATTACAAAAACATCAAAGACCTATATTTTTTGTTTCTTACATATTTATATACATGATGAACGAAATTTTTGAATTAATATGTTTGAAAACTTTTGGAAGAACTTTGACATATTGTAAAAAGATGGAGCGTTCTTTAAAGTGATGATATGAAAAAATCAAATACATACAACAATTTATTAAAATATATATATATTTTTTTTTTACTTCATCTCTCCATATAACATTTATTCCCCGTGTAGCGTGGTTTGCCTACCACAGCGATGATTATTGGTGCAAGTCCCGGACAAAGCAACATCAAAATTTAAAAAAAAGTTGTTTTAATTAGAAAAAAAAACTGGGCTGGGTCACCACCCGGAAGTTATTTACAAATACTCCGTATCTGTTTCTGAAACAAAAAGGTTTTCAGAAAAGAAGAAAGTAATTAAACAGGAGTATAATGCAAACAGGGGAAGGCCGGCCTTAATCTCCTCGGAGATTAATCGCGTCGAGCACCTATTTATTTTCAGGTAATAAGTCCTTCCGGTAATCAATTTTTTTAGGGTGCTAAAGGGATGTGCTTGGTGATACGAAAATGCTTTATAGTGATCAGTGCATTGGAAAATTAAATTGCTAAATCTGTGAAGTTTCTGAAAACTGCATCCGGTTTGAAAGAGCCAACAACACAGAAAGAAGACTCCCAGCAGCTGCATTTTCACTATTTGCAGAAAAGTATTAAACAAAAAACCAAATCTTCCCAATTGGACGCGATTGTATGCGTGAAATAGTATTTGCAAAACTCAAATACTTCACAAAATAGCGGTCCCTTGGAATACTGGAAGGTAAGGTAACAGTTTCATGGCAATAGGATGAAAATAATGTGTTAATTTTTCCAGATGCACGGACATGATATGGAAAATATGGCGTCCACTGCACTTCGATATCTATGTATTCCAGCTTGTTCAACAGAATCAGAGCGAAGGTTTAGTAAGGATGGATACATCATCTCAGACAGACGAGCATCGCTTAAATCTAAAAACGTAGATATGTTGGTTTTTACAAACAAAAATCAGTGGTTATGCGAAGAAAAGAAATGATGATCCTAAATATTGTGCCTTATAATAAGTATGTTAGCGATAGGCTCTCAATATAACAAAACACTTCTTTTACTTGTTTGTCGTTTAAAGTACATGTATGATTATAACCGTACTCAGCGGATGTCATTCGTCGGTGAAGTGCAAGTTGAATATGACCAATTAAAAAAAAATTTTATTATTTTCGTTGAATATGAATCTGCAAAGAAGGGTTTAAATATAACTTTTATGTTTTTAAAGTCAATACTTTATTTGAAATATTGTTTTTTATGACATAGAGAGCAGAAAACACGAAAACAGAAATCGCCATTATTTGTCAATTAAATTCCTTAATCCTTTTTATTTTCAATAAGTTAAGAAAATACTTTTTAACTGAAACTACGCAAACAATGACACAAATTGCTACTCATATTTTTGTGTCCGTTGCCGTATGTTGTCAATTGAAAGTTCTGTATACCTCGTTGATTAAAAAGCTGCAAAAACCTATACTGAAAACATGTTACCCTGCGTATATAATAAATTCTTCGTTTTTATATCACGCTTAATATATGTCGTTTCTAATGCCATAAACGAAGTGAGAACCTTATATTGTAGTAGTAAATATTAAGGAAGAAAATGTATTGTTTAATGTTCCCAAGGTTGGTTTGAAATAAAAGATTCAAAAAAGCGCAAAAAGTATGACACTTCGGTATATTCTATATATAAACAATACTGATTATCTCACTCCCATGAAAGGATCAAGTGAAGACCCTTGTGGCATTCCTTGATGCTTCCAACTTTATCGGCAGTCAAAGAAATGAGAGAGAAACTGTCCTACTTTATTTGTCGGGAAAAATCGAGTAATTGGTTAAGCAAGTAAGTAAGAAAATTGTTACAAAGAATAAGCAAAATTTACATAAATTTTGTTCGTTTCGATTTAATCGATCAAATCGATTTTTTTTTAGAATCGAATCGAAAAAATCGATTCTTAAAAAAATCTAATCGAATCCAGCTCTACCCAGCGGTATAAAAAATACTATGCACTAAAGCATACATCAACAGCTTCAATTTGATACCCATAATGTAAAACCACATCCTAGTATTACCCGCATCCACCTTTTGGCCTATATCTCGAGACCCAAGCCACCAATAGGTATGAAAACTACCCTGTACTAAAGCACTCTTCAACAGCTTTCATTCGATATCCATATTGTATAAACACAATCCAGGGGTACCCTTGTTCACGTTTTGGCCTATATCTCGAGATCCAAGTCACCAATAGGTATGAAGACTACCCTGTACTAAAGCACTTATCAACAGATTTCATTCTAGGTGTACCCGGGTCCACGTTTCGGCCTATATTTCGTGACCCTAGTCACAAATAGGTATAAAAATAACCCTGTACTAAAGCACTCATCAACACCTTTCATTCGATATCTATATTGTATAAACACTGTCTAGGGGTACCCGAGTCCACGTTTCGGCCTATATCTCGAGACCCCAGTCACCCAGAATGGGATAAAAAGTATCCTATGTCCGTCTCCTGGTTCCAAGCTACCTTTCAGCCAAATCGGTTTACCCGTTCTTGAGTTAGAAATAGTGTAACTAACACCACTTTCTTTTATATATGTATATAGATGTGTTCAATCAGAATTGTGGTGGTTTTCACTAATAAACTTGTGTGGGCAGCTGAGGCAGACAGAACCCAGTAATTGTAGTCGTTTGACCTTTTTTGTGTGCCTGGTGCATTTACTGTTATATGTGTGTTTATTTGTTGATGCGTGGTTGTCCGTTGTACCTGTATAATTATTTTGTTATTTTTAGTGTCTAATTCTCTATTACGAAACGAACATTAGTTTCGCCTCAGATACGAATCGCTAGTATATTTCCACTATATTAAACGATGGCAACATATTATTTGACAATTGCTTTCATCTTCCTGTTTGACATAATGTAAGAAACGTAAAGGGCGAACGAAAATTATAGAGAATACAGTTGCTAAATGAAATCGTTTGGAGGCGAATAGTTCGTCTGAGCTATCGTTCGCAATACGGAATGAAGTTTTCAAAGGTTCAAATATATGTAATAATTCCTTGCGAGCAACCTTCAATAAAACTATCAAATGTCTTATATTTAAACTTCTTATAATTTTCTTCAACATCAGGACACTGCTGTTAACCATCAATATATATATATAACACTTTGGATGAAAAAAAAAAAAAAACAAAACAAAAAATTTTGAATTACTGCGAAATATAATTTAATAACAATAACAATATAAATTGCAAAATAATTCTCCGAAGGATCAAAAAATTAAGATGAGTTTTCAAATAAGATATTCCCAAGAAAAACTTTTAAATTTGTGCATGCCCACAAGAGAGGTCATTATCTGCTCTTTCCGTGCCAGCTATCACCTAAAATCTTTCGTGCTTGCAAATTAAGCGCTATTTATTTAATAATAAAAAAGCATTTTAATATTTTTGTTTAAAATTTTTGTGTTTTTATTATACTCAGTTGAGCAAAGCTCACAGAGTATATTAAGTTTGATTGCATAACGGTTGGTTGTACAGGTATAAACGAATCGAGATAGATATAGACTTCCATATATCAAAATCATCAGGATCGAAAAAAAATTTGATTGAGCCATGTCCGTCCGTCCGTCCGCCCGTTAGCACGATAACTTGAGTAAATTTTGAGGTATCTTGATGGAACTTGGTATGTAGGTTCCTGAGCACTCATCTCAGATCGTTATTTAAAATGAACGATATCGGACTATAACCACACCCACTTTTTCGATATCGAAAATTTCGAAAAACCGAAAAAGTGCAATAATTCATTACCAAAGACAGATAAAGCGATGAAATTTGGTAGGTGAGTTGAACGTATGACGCAGAATTGAAAATTAGTAAAATATTGGACAACGGGCGTGGCACCGCCCACTTTTAAAAGAAGGTAATTTAAAATTTTGCAAGCTTTAATTTGGCAGTCGTTGAAGATATCATGATGAAATTTAGCAGGAACGTTACCCCTATTACTATATGTACGCTTAATAAAAATTAGCAAAATCGGACAAGGACCATGCCCACTTTAAAAAAAAAAATTTTTTAAAGTAAAATTTTAACAAAAAATTTAATATCTTTTCAGTATATAAGTAAATTATGTCAACATTCAATTCCAGTAATGATATGGCGCAACAAAATACAGAAATAAAAGAAAATTTCAAAATGGGCGTGGCTCCGCCCTTTTTCATTTAATTTGTTTAGGATACTTTTAATGCCATAAGTCAAACAAAAATTTACCAATCCTTTTGAAATTTGGTAGGGACATAGATTTTATGACACTAACTGTTTTCTGTGAAAATGGGCGAAATCGGTTGAAGCCACGCCCAGTTTTTATACACAGTCGTCCTTATGTCCTTCCGCATGGCCTTTAACACGATAACTTGATCAAAAACCGACATATCTTTACTGAACTTAGTTCATGTACTTATCCGAACGCACTTTATCTTGGTATAAAAAATGAACGAAATCCGACTATGATCACGCCCACTTTTTCGATATCAAAAATTACGAAAAATGAAAAAAATGCCACAATTCTATACCAAATACGAAAAAAGGGATGAAACATGGTAATTGGATTGGTTTATTGACGCGAAATATAACTTTGGAAAAAACTTTGTAAAATGGTTGTGACACCTACCATATTAAGTAGAAGAAAATGAAAAGTTCTACAGGGCGAAATAAAATACCCTTGAAATCTTTGCAGGTATTACATATATAAATTAGCGGTATCCAACAGATGATGTTCTGGGTCAGCCTGGTACACATTTTGGTCGATATCTGGAACACGCCTTCACATATACCACTACCACCACTCCCTTTTAAAACTCTCATTAATACCTTTAATTTGATACCAATATCGTACAAACACATTCTAGAGTCACCCCTGGTCCACCTCTATGGCAATAACTCGAAAAGGCGACCACCTATAGAACGAAGGCCCACTCCCTTTTAAAAATACTCATTAACACCTTTCATATGATACCAATATCGTACAAACAAAGTCTAGAGTCACCCCTGGTTCACCTTTATTGCGATACCTCGAAAAGACGTCCACCTACAGAACTAAGGCCCACTCCCTTTTAAAATACTCATTAATACCTTTAATTTGATACCCATATCGTACAAACAAATTCTAGGGTCACTCCTGGTCCACCTCTATGCCGATATCTCGAAATGGCGTCCACCTATGGAACTAAGAACCACTCTCTTTTAAAATACTCATTAGCACCTTTTTTTTTATACCCATATTGTACAAATAAATTCTAGGGTCACCCCTGGTCCATATTTACGGAGATATCTCGAAACGGCGTCCACCTATGGAACTAAGGATTACTCCCTTTTAAAACCCTCATTAATACCTTTAATTTGATACCCATATCGTACAAACAAATTCTAGAGTCAGCCCTGGTCCACCTTTATGGCCATATCCCTAAATGGCGTCCACCTATAGAACTATGGCCCACTCCTTTATAAAATACTCTTTAATGCCTTTCATTTGATACACATGTCATACAAACACATTCCAGGGTTTCCCTCGGTTCATTTCCCTACATGGTTATTTTCCCTTATGTTGTCACCATAGCTCTCAACTGAGTATGTAATGTTCGGTTACACCCGAACTTAACCTTCCTTACTTGTTTTTGTTTTGTTTTCTCAGTCACTTGACTTTTAGCAGGAATATTTGAAGCTCTTTCCAGCGCCACATTCAATGGTACTGATTTAACACTTTGAAACGATGCACAACATCTGGTTGGTTAGCGCCTTCAGCTCAAATTGCTTATATGAGGAGTTCCAAACTAAAGCGCAATTTGTGATGCATAACAAGCTCCAAGGTATATGAAAAAAGTGGCCGGTCTTAAATGGAGGCGAGTTTTCAAATGATAGGATAGTATAGCAGTTATGAAAGTACCCACATACATCACAAATCACATTTAAAGGACAACTGGATTTGAAATTTAAACAGTTTTTTTTTCTGTAATTATTGCGTTTTCGTTTGAAATATTTTAGAATTATTGCGGTTTGGCTTGGGAGTAATTGCAATTTGTGTACTTTGGTGTGAATATTATTTGGTATTTATAGAAAGAAAGTTTGGTATCATTATTTTAGTGACCTTGAAACAATTGGTTGGACCATGTGTACTATTTTTGTCATATAAGTGCTCCAATATGAAGTCCATGGCCTAACATTAGCGTGGCATGTGAGTAGTTTATTAAGAAGTTTTTTAGGATTTTCTGGAAATTTATCGCCCTATATGTTTGATGGAGTACTCTGAAGGTGTACTGCTAGCTGAAATAGATGATCATGGCCCAGGAAATTACAATGTAAGTTGAACCACATTTTTTGTACCTATGAGCGTCAGTTGTGGAGTACCATACACCACTTAAATACTCTTAAAGTACTCCTTAAATAGAACTTTAGGGGTATACCTCTACGTCACAACTTATTTCCATTCGTACAAACATAACATTACTTCGCTTAGAAGCTATTGCTTATATTTTATGAAGTTAAATGCCATACATTTCTCAAAAAAAAAGTTGAGGCTGCATTTATTTCGATTTGGTTTGGAGCTCCTCATATCAACTAGGTAACTTATTTTTTTTTAGTTACTCCCCTTGTATATTCATAACCTACCCAACGTTCTTTTCAAGGGCGCTTGCGAGAGGTTACAGCTATTGTGTCAGAAATAGTGTTGGTCTTTTCGCTTACCGTCTTTCACTCTACCGTCGAATGTCTTAAGTTTGTAGATTTCCAAGTTTTCGGTTACGTTCAGATGTCGTCCGTTTGCTTGTGCATAAAAGTCTTTGACTGTTTTGTTGGTGTTTGCTGGGGAACAATTATTTTCGAACATGCGATTCGCCAAGTTGAAATCTGGTATAATGGTTTGATTGGCTTGTTTTATGTTGTAATCTCTCTCTTGTTTTTCCTATGTAACTGAGTTGGCTTTCGCAGGAAAGCTTGTATACCCGGTGGCTGCTAAACGGATCTCCTGAAATAGAGTTGATTCTAAATTTTATACTGTTGTGTGTGGCTCGACGTTTTATGTATTACTGTGTTGGTGAATGTTGGTTTTCTATATATGCCGAAGCTAAATTTATTGGCAGCTTTATCCATACTTATCTATAGATCCGGATAATTGATTCCTTCGTCTTTTTTGGTCTCCATTGTAAATTTTATATTCCTGCGCTGCTTGTTGAGTTATTTCAGTATTAGCTCTTCGTTATAAGTAACGAAACACCTAACTTGGGTTTTAATCCCTGTATGTTTCTTTTTTTTCAGATTTTGTATCAGTGCTTCCATAAGAATGGCTGATGTCGGGTTGGCCGCTCCGAGCCCGTTTTTTGCCTATATATTTACGTTAAGTTGAAAATAGTTTTAACGTGGAGTTTTTTGTATTATCAAGAATTGGTGAGTTTACTATGCCCAATGCTTCCGATAGTGGTGTTAATAGGTACAGGTAATTTATATCAAAAGATACCAACTGGTTTTGTCATCTCAACGGTCGCAAATTTCTCTATTTGTTCTGTTGTGTTATTTATTTCTTATTCAATCCTTAGTTCCAGAATATTCTTTAATATAGTACCGTTTTTAGATTAAAAATGGGCTTCGTAGAGTCTCTAGCTTGTGATTTTTTTTAGTAGCGCAATAAGCAAAGGAGCAGGTGGGTTCATTTTTAATAGCAAATTTGATTTATTTTTCAGTTTTGGCTATATTAGTACATTGGTTTTGCCTTTGCTGTAAGAATGATATGTTTTCTGATTCTATAATATAGAATATGGATTGTTTTGTTTTCCTCTGTATTGCCAATTTTCTGTTTCTATACTTACATTTCTTTGCACATTATGCACATGTATCTTGCGCGTTCTTGTCTTTCATATGGTATTAAAGATATTCCAATCTCGCGATCTTCAATCGCCACGATATTAGGGGGGTTTGCTTTGTCTTGCAAACTGTGCAAAAATTGCACGGAATACATAGGTTGTACGAACTGTAAAGTAAGAACAACAAAATTCACGCAAAAAGTTATATACAATTCCTGCAATTTATGTTATGCTTAATCTTTTGTATATTTTAGTGCATCGAATTTTGGGAAATGAAAATCAACCCTCTCCCAACGATATTCCTCTCATTGCTCTTATTTCGCTCACGAAAAGATTGAGCGATTGATTTCCATGTTTTCTGTCGTTTTTTGTCATTTTATTTGGAAATTTTTTTACGCGTCTTACTGAATCGTGCTCTAACTTTCCAATGAGGTTCTCTCGTAGTCTTACATATTTTGTTGTAGGATATAATCAGCCCTTGCAATCCGTGCACCTTGAAAGACAACACGAACCCCCCTTTTGTATTTTAGGCGCCCTGTTTTCAGAAGTACTTACCTAGTGATAACAATTGTTGTGAGGTTCACAAAAAACCACAAAATTGGTGTATTTGTTAGTTTTCGTTATACTCGCGTCGCTCTGTCAGCTTTTTAGGTTTTCGTTTAAGCGAGCTGTATTTTTTTTCATTTCCTGATCGGTTTAGGCTTCAGTGTGTTCGTCGAAGAATTATGCTTATGCAGGTGTAGAAAATGTTCTGTAAATCTTAAATACAAGTTTGATTTCCGAGTATAAAAAGTCCTATTTTGGCCAGCTGTACTGCTGCTTGTTTCTATGAGATACAGCTTAAATTTCAATCCATAATAATCATCTGCTTTTATTAGATTTACCAATTTCTTAAAGCTGATGATTATCAATTTATTACTTCCTTTCCAACTTCCACTCACACATGCTTTATTGTGGGTGCTGCTTATACATTCACACTTACTCAAAAATATATGTGTATCTAGATTAGGGTTGTGCTTATTTAGCAAAGTGTCGTCACAAAACGTTGAAGCATTTAAAGCTTTGATTTTAATAAAAAAAGTGAAAATAATGGGCGCGGGATAAACAGACATATCTTTTACATTTTTATAAAGAAATCGGGAAGTAAATTAAGAAATATAGAATATACTCTGGCAGCCCAACTCGAAATTGAAGGTGCCTTCACTAACGTCAAAGCAGGCCATATGTAGCGCAATTATACGACATTGAACACACGATCCTAAAGTTACTTGGGCCGCTTCAATCAGAAGAGCTTCAAAGCAACTTAAAGCTGAATATGTAAAACGCCTTCCAGAAGCACCCTTGGGGTATGATTTTCGACTTCAAATTAAGTGAGAAAAGAAATGTTAAGATGAGATCAAAGAAAACTCTGATAGAATACTGAACATGCAAAAGTGCTTTCGGGAGGAATGAGAACTGTCACCGCATATAATACGCAGTCACTCAACCGATATAAACGTGTGAAGTTCTTGTCTGGTGGGAAGCGTTAGACTCAAAAGCAATAAACATAGGGATGGGAAGTTGCACTGAGCGGTTCATCTCAGGAAGGGTTAAGCGGTATTTTTCCCTTGATGAATCTAAAAAAGTTCCGTGCCGGGAGTAGTCGCAAATGCGGTGCAACAACTAAGAGAATCAAATATGTAGAAGCCAACCAAATACGAGCAATGGTGGTATAATCTGACATGGCAACCGTATCATAACTAACCAAACGTCCGTCACCGATTATATCACAGTTGTTGACTTCCAGCTGCAAAACATATACTATCCTTCGAGGAAACAACTTGAGAAAGACATCGACGGTGAAAGGGGCATTAAAAATTTCACAGACGGTTTGATAATTAAAAAGGCAAATGGAGATAGACTGTACTCAAAGCACCTGCTGGCAAATCTGTCTTGCCGACTTTCTGACGCTTGCATGTACGGTCTCCGGTATTAATGCAACGATATTGTCATTTCGCCATCCACGCCACTTTTAAGACCTTAGAATCCAATGTGATAATGTCATATATCGTACGAATGTATCGAATTTCCCTGGAGCTCAGAAGACATCACAGTATTCTCTTTTATAGGTCCCTTAGCACAGCATTATTGAAGGGACTGAGATTTCAGATGAGATCGCCAAGGTACCTAAATGGACATAAGCGAGGCGGACACTCCACACGACCTACGTTGGATAATACTCTGGGAAAAATTTAGGAAAAACTAGGTTGATTGGGAGGTCTCAAAATTTTTATGGGACTTTTATGGGTGTCATCACAGGTCATAGCGCTATTGCACCAATGCTCCAACGGTGGCTCATTCGGTTAAGGTGCAAGGGAAGTCGATTCATCACTTTCTCTATGATCTTCAGTAATAAATAGGTCAGATTTCTGGGCGCATGGTTCTGCGACAGACTGCAGAGGTTATGAAGTCAGAACTTTCCTTCTTATTGTAAAGTTTTTTGGCAACCCTTTTAGCACATGAGAAGTACGATCGAATGACAAAGAAAAAGGAGTAGAAAAGTATCAGCGAAAGCGAACGGACGTCAATTGAGAATGCTTAAAAATTATTAATTTTTTACAACTAAATCTTTAATGTTTTATTATTTATTATCATTCAGTTAACAAACTTAAATTACAACTTAATCGTTGTGAAAGTATTACTCATTCTATCAAACGGCCATCCCGATAGAGCCAGAAGTGGGGCCATTCCTATATTATGTTCAAGAGAGAAAGCAAGTGGTTTCTTGAAAGCATTTACAATCGGCAAAAATTTCTCCTAGTGAAAGTGTGGAAAATTCCCAAGCACGAAAAGAAGGATTATGAGCTTAAAAAAAAAAAAAACAAAATAATAAAATGTAAGGTTCTATTATATCAAACGATTTAAAGCTGAGCTTCTCTTCCAATTTGGGTCTTGTTCTTTTAATGTTTCCTACAAATTTTCGCGACGGTACCTACTTATTTTGTGCCGACTCCGAACAAAATCTGCAAAGCAGATTAGTTTTCACTGTGAGCTTTTCAAGGCAGAAATACACTTAAAGTGCTTGCCAAACACTGCTGATGGACGACCCTGCTTAGAAAATTTTCTTTTAATTCAAAAAACATCTGCATGCTGCTTTTCATGCGGCGTGGACCCAGATATTTCTTACTTTGGTTTTTCAAAACCATTTGATTTTCTTGAATGGGTAAGAGAAATGGTGGAAAACTATCAGAAAACTGAGTTTTCTTTTATAGTTCGGGGCATAGAGAAAAAAATTTTCTAATCGAATTTCCTACCTTCCTTGAGACTATTCTTCTTTTTGTTACAGAAACTAGCACCACTAAAGTACAAGACCAACCATATCGTTAACGGTTTAACATTACCACGTAAAATCTTCTAGGTCTACAGATTTTAGTCTTTTCTTATGACAGGAATTATGCCTACAGCAGGACTATTCTAGGGACATAAACAAGCTTCCTTGAAAATTAGTGGCCGCCTTTGTGACCAAGTACAACTACGTCTATCCCTTTTTCCTGCAAAGTGACGCTAAGAAGCCATGAGAGCTTGTTTGTGATAAATACTTTTTAACGCAACGTAAGACGAACCCTAATCTAAATACATGCATAATCTATTCTGATATAATTTAATGCTGTCGTAAAAAGTACATAAATCATCCGATATTCGCTTTCATTTCTTCAGTATGCATTTATGTGCTTGTAAGAAATAATTTTTTATATATACGTGATTGTGTAAATATAATAATGTTTGTTCTCCTAAATATATGCTTCACTAAATTTAAGTGACTGTGAAAATTTGTGCTGCGTTCGTGCGTTTATGCGTTCATTTTTATTGCTTTGCTTCTTTTTTTCTTGTACAAATATTGATATCTTTTGCTCAGATTTTGTTTCTCTTCTGAGAATCAATATAAAATATATGTATATATACATATTTTTTTCATTCTTTTTTTTCAGCATTCAATCGTGCTTAGACACACGTTTATTTTTATTAACCGCTTTAAATGAATTTTGAGGATAAAATTGAGTGGCAGTGAAGTTGTCATCAAAATTTTTGTTTTAGTTGCTATGCTTAGAAAAATGTTATTTACTCTTAATTTAAGAAAAATCCGTAATATCTTTGAAGGTTGCAATAAAATTTTGGTTTGCTATAAAAACTTCTGAAAAAACTAATCAAATTATTTTCACCAAAACTTTTAATGTTTGAAAAATTTTTCAGTCAATTGTTTATGCTCTCTTTTAATTTTTTTCCACTAAATTTTCAGCTGTGCTAAAAGAAAGATGGTTGAATCCTTGGATACAATATCATTTAGTTATTTCAATAAAAGTTTAAGACAGATTGAGCTAGAAATGAAAGGTGGGGTGGGGGGGGGGGGGGTGTCTGTCACGCCTTGATATCAAAGACAGTAACGCACAAGGCGCCATTTCGATGCACATTCCCATGGTTCAGTAGGGCAAGTCGGTTTTCCGTTCAAACCAATTGGTGCGGATAATGAAGCTGCTGCTATGAATGCCCATAGTTATAAATACAGCCTGATTTTTTACTGTCGTCCCCGCCACATCTCCTGCAAATGCTGTTGAAAGTGATCCTCGTTCTATCAGCATGCAGGCTGAGTCGGCAGTGTCCCGTGGTTGCGGCAGTGTTCCTGGACCTATTATTAGGTGAATCTGTTACATAACTGTTTCCGGAGCCCGAAACTAGACTTTCTTTTCTTTCACGTCTAACAATTTTAATGGCAGTATAATGAAATTTACTATTTTTTATTATTTTTTTCATAGACTAATTTGAATTTAACTGCGCTTATTGAAATATATTTACAGTCTATATTTATTACATTCTTCGCTTTTTCGCTATGGATGTCAATGTAGTCAGATTTTATAGTGAGTTTGACCATCATGATAAATATTAATCTTAGCATTCGTAAACTGCACTCACAGGACTTACCTACGATGAGTAAATTGGCGTCAAGTTTGCTTCCCACATTATTTTCCTCGGCCACATTCCCAAAAATATCTCGTCAGTTTGCTCACATTTACGAGGAGCCTTCTTCTAGAGAAATAATGGTCATCTTTGTTCAATCCTCCAATTAGCAGTGAATAAATACAACACATCTTAGCGTTGTCGTCTGACCAGACGAAGTTTTACACTTTGAAATTTATCCCCAAATATTTCATTTTGATCCTCAGCCGAGCAGAGCTGACAGAGTATATTAATTTTGTTCGCATAACGGCAATCCGTAACAGCATAAACTAATCGAGATGGATATAGACTTCTATATATCAAAATGGCCTGGGCGAAAAAAGAAATTAATTTAGCCATGTCCGTCCGCCTGTCCGTCCGTCCATAAAAACGATAACTTGATTAAATTTTGAGGTATCTTGATGAAATTTGGTAAGAAGGTTCATGGGCTATTTAAAATGAACGAAATCGGATTACAACCACGCGCACTTTTACGATATCGAAAATTTCGAAAAACCGAAAAAGTGCGATAATTCATTACCAAAGACGGATAAAAGCGATGAAATTTGGTAGGTGCGTTGAACTTATGACGCAAATAGAAAATTATTAAAATCTTCGACAATGGGCGTGGCACCGCCCACTTTTAAAAGTCATATTTTAACAAAACAAGTAGGTAAGGAAGGTTAAGTTCGGGTGTAACCGAAACATTACATACTCAGTTGAGAGCTATGGTGACAACATAAGGGAAAATAACCATGTAGGAAAATGAACCGAGGGAAACCCTGGAATGTGTTTATATGACATGTGTATCAAATGAAAGGCATTAAAGAGTATTTTATGAGCGAGTGGGCCATAGTTCTATAGGTGGACGCCATAAGTTGATCAGGGTTGACTCCAGAATGCGTTTGTACGATATGGGTATTAAATTAAAGGTATTAATGAGGGTTTTAAAAGGGAGTGGTGGTTGTTATATAGGTGGTCGCCTTTTCGAGATATCGCCTTAAAGGTGGACCAGGGGTGACTCTAGAATGCGTTTGTACGATATGGGTATCAAATGAAAGGTGTTAATGAGTATTCTAAAAGGGAGTAATCATTAGTTCCATAGGTGGACGCCGTTTCGAGATATCGCCATAAAGGTGTACCAGGGGTGACCCTAGAATTTGTTTGTACAATATGGGTATCAAAAGAAAGGTGTTAATGAGTATTTTAAAAGGGAGTAATCTTAGTTCCATAGGTGGGACGCGGTTCGAGATATCGCCATAAAGGTGGGCCAGGGTGACTCTAGAATTCGTTTGTGCAATATGGGTATCAAACGAAAGGAGTTAATGAGTATTTTAAATGGGAATGGCAATAAAGGTGGACCAGGGGTGACTCTAGACTTTGTTTGTACGATATGGGTATCAAGTGAAAGGTGATAATAATTATTTTTAAAAGGGAGTGGGCCTTCGTTTTATATGTGTTCGCCTTTTCGAGATATCGGCATAAAGGTGGACCAGGGGTGACTTTAGAATATGTTTGTACGATATGGGTATCAAATGAAAGGTGTTAATGAGTATTTTAAAAGGGCGTGGGGTTTAGTTCTATAGGTGGACGCCTTTTCGAGATATCGCCATAGAGGTGGATCAGGGGTGACTCTAGAATGAGTTTTGTACGATATGGGTATAAAATTAAAGATATTAGTGAGAGTTTTAAAAGGGAGTGGTGGTAGTTGTATATGTGAAGGCGTTTTCCAGATATCGACAAAAATGTGGGCCAGTGTGACCCAGAACATCATCTGTTGGATACTGCTAATTCATTTATATATGTAATATCTACCAAGATTTTAAGGGTTTTTTCTTTCGCCCTGCAGAACTTTTTCATTTTCTTCTACTTAATATGGTAGGTGTTACAACCATTTTATAAAGTTTTTTCTAAAGTTATATTTCGCGTCAATAAAACAATCCAATTACCTTACCATGTTTCATCCATTTTTTCCTATTGGTATAGAATTATGGCATTTTTTTCATTTTTCGTAATTTTCGATATCGAAAAAGTGGGCGTGGTCATAGTCGGATTTCGTTCGTTTTTCATACCAAGATAAAGTGAGTTCACGTAAGCAAGTGAACTTAGTTCATTAAAGATATGTCGATTTTTGCTCAAGTTATCGTGTTAACGGCATGCGGAAGGACAAACGGACGACTGTGTTTAAAAACTGGGCGTGGCATCAACCGATTTCGCCCATTTTCACAGAAAACTGTTAGCGTCATAAAATATATGCCCCACCAAATTTCAAAAGGATTGGTTAATTTTTGTTCGACTTATGGCGTTAAAAGTTTCCTAGACAAATTAAATGAAAAAGGGCGGAGCCACGCCCATTTTGAAATTTATTGTGGGTGCTGCTTATACATTCACACTTACTCAAAAATATATGTGTATCTAGATTAGGGTTGTGCTTATTTAGCAAAGTGTCGTCACAAAACGTTGAAGCATTTAAAGCTTTGATTTTAATAAAAAAAGTGAAAATAATGGGCGCGGGATAAACAGACATATCTTTTACATTTTTATAAAGAAATCGGAAGTAAATTAAGAAATATAGAATATACTCTGGCAGCCCAACTCGAAATTGAAGGTGCCTTCACTAACGTCAAAGCAGGCCATATGTAGCGCAATTATACGACATTGAACACACGATCCTAAAGTTACTTGGGCCGCTTCAATCAGAAGAGCTTCAAAGCAACTTAAAGCTGAATATGTAAAACGCCTTCCAGAAGCACCCTTGGGGTATGATTTTCGACTTCAAATTAAGTGAGAAAAGAAATGTTAAGATGAGATCAAAGAAAACTCTGATAGAATACTGAACATGCAAAAGTGCTTTTCGGGAGGAATGAGAACTGTCACCGCATATAATACGCAGTCACTCAACCGATATAAACGTGTGAAGTTCTTGTCTGGTGGGAAGCGTTAGACTCAAAAGCAATAAACATAGGGATGGGAAGTTGCACTGAGCGGTTCATCTCAGGAAGGGTTAAGCGGTATTTTTCCCTTGATGAATCTAAAAAGTTCCGTGCCGGGAGTGGTCGCAAATGCGGTGCAACAACTAAGAGAATCAATATGTAGAAGCCAACCAAAATACGAGCAATGGTGGTATAATCTGACATGGCAAACCGTATCATAACTAACCAAACGTCCGTCACCGATTATATCACAGTTGTTGACTTCCAGCTGCAAAACATATACTATCCTTCGAGGAAACAACTTGAGAAAGACATCGACGGTGAAAGGGGCATTAAAAATTTCACAGACGGTTTGATAATTAAAAAGGCAAATGGAGATAGACTGTACTCAAAGCACCTGCTGGGCAAATCTGTCTTGCCGACTTTCTGACGCTTGCATGTACGGTCTCGGTATTAATGCAACGATATTGTCATTTCGCCATCCACGCCACTTTTAAGACCTTAGAATCCAATGTGATAATGTCATATATCGTACGAATGTATCGAATTTCCCTGGAGCTCAGAAGACATCACAGTATTCTCTTTTATAGGTCCCTTAGCACAGCATTATTGAAGGGACTGAGATTTCAGATGAGATCGCCAAGGTACCTAAATGGACATAAGCGAGGCGGACACTCCACACGACCTACGTTGGATAATACTCTGGGAAAAATTTAGGAAAAACTAGGTTGATTGGGAGGTCTCAAAATTTTTATGGGACTTTTATGGTGTCATCACAGGTCATAGCGCTATTGCACCAATGCTCCAACGGTGGCTCATTCGGTTAAGGTGCAAGGGAAGTCGATTCATCACTTTCTCTATGATCTTCAGTAATAAATAGGTCAGATTTCTGGGCGCATGTTCTGCGACAGACTGCAGAGGTTATGAAGTCAGAACTTTCCTTCTTATTGTAAAGTTTTTTGGCAACCCTTTTAGCACATGAGAAGTACGATCGAATGACAAAGAAAAAGGAGTAGAAAAGTATCAGCGAAAGCGAACGGACGTCAATTGAGAATGCTTAAAAATTATTATTTTTTACAACTAAATCTTTAATGTTTTATTATTTATTACATTCAGTTAACAAACTTAAATTACAACTTAATCGTTGTGAAAGTATTACTCATTCTATAAAACGGCCATCCCGATAGAGCCAGAAGTGGGGCCATTCCTATATTATGTTCAAGAGAGAAAGCAAGTGGTTTCTTGAAAGCATTTACAATCGGCAAAATTTCTCCTAGTGAAAGTGTGGAAAATTCCCAAGCACGAAAAGAAGGATTATGAGCTTAAAAAAAAAAAAAACAAAATAATAAAATGTAAGGTTCTATTATATCAAACGATTTAAAGCTGAGCTTCTCTTCCAATTTGGGTCTTGTTCTTTTAATGTTTCCTACAAATTTTCGCGACGGTACCTACTTATTTTGTGCCGACTCCGAACAAATCTGCAAAGCAGATTAGTTTTCACTGTGAGCTTTTCAAGGCAGAATACACTTAAAGTGCTTGCCAAACACTGCTGATGGACGACCCTGCTTAGAAAATTTTCTTTTAATTCAAAAAACATCTGCATGCTGCTTTTCATGCGGCGTGGACCCAGATATTTCTTACTTTGGTTTTTCAAAACCATTTGATTTCTTGAATGGGTAAGAGAAATGGTGGAAAACTATCAGAAAACTGAGTTTCTCTTTATAGTTCGGGGCATAGAGAAAAAAATTTTCTAATCGAATTTCCTACCTTCCTTGAGACTATTCTTCTTTTTGTTACAGAAACTAGCACCACTAAAGTACAAGACCAACCATATCGTTAACGGTTTAACATTACCACGTAAAATCTTCTAGGTCTACAGATTTTAGTCTTTTCTTATGACAGGAATTATGCCTACAGCAGGACTATTCTAGGGACATAAACAAGCTTCCTTGAAAATTAGTGGCCGCCTTTGTGACCAAGTACAACTACGTCTATCCCTTTTTCCTGCAAAGTGACGCTAAGAAGCCATGAGAGCTTGTTTTGTGATAAATACTTTTTAACGGCAACGTAAGACGAACCCTAATCTAAATACATGCATAATCTATTCTGATATAATTTAATGCTGTCGTAAAAAGTACATAAATCATCCGATATTCGCTTTCATTTCTTCAGTATGCATTTATGTGCTTGTAAGAAATAATTTTTTATATATACGTGATTGTGTAAATATAATAATGTTTGTTCTCCTAAATATATGCTTCACTAAATTTAAGTGACTGTGAAAATTTGTGCTGCGTTCGTGCGTTTATGCGTTCATTTTTATTGCTTTGCTTCTTTTTTTCTTGTACAAATATTGATATCTTTTGCTCAGATTTGTTTCTCTTCTGAGAATCAATATAAAATATATGTATATATACATATTTTTTTCATTCTTTTTTTTCAGCATTCAATCGTGCTTAGACACACGTTTATTTTTATTAACCGCTTTAAATGAATTTTGAGGATAAATTGAGTGGCAGTGAAGTTGTCATCAAAATTTTTGTTTTAGTTGCTATGATTAGAAAAATGTTATTTACTCTTAATTTAAGAAAAATCCCGTAATATCTTTGAAGGTTGCAATAAAATTTTGGTTTGCTATAAAAACTTCTGAAAAAACTAATCAAATTATTTTCACCAAAACTTTTAATGTTTGAAAAATTTTTCAGTCAATTGTTTATGCTCTCTTTTAATTTTTTTCCACTAAATTTTCAGCTGTGCTAAAAGAAAGATGGTTGAATCCTTGGATACAATATCATTTAGTTATTTCAATAAAAGTTTAAGACAGATTGAGCTAGAAATGAAATGGTGGGGGGGGTGGGGGGGGGGGGGGGGGGGGGGGGGGGGGGGGGAGGGGGGTGTCTGTCACGCCTTGATATCAAAGACAGTAACGCACAAGGCGCCATTTCGATGCACATTCCCATGGTTCAGTAGGGCAAGTCGGTTTTCCGTTCAAACCAATTGGTGCGGATAATGAAGCTGCTGCTATGAATGCCATAGTTATAAATACAGCCTGATTTTTTACTGTCGGTCCCCGCCACATCTCCTGCAAATGCTGTTGAAAGTGATCCTCGTTCTATCAGCATGCAGGCTGAGTCGGCAGTGGTCCCGTGGTTGCGGCAGTGTTCCTGGACCTATTATTAGGTGAATCTGTTACATAACTGTTTCCGGAGCCCGAACTAGACTTCTTTTCTTTCATGTCTAACAATTTTAATGGCAGTATAATGAAATTTACTATTTTTTATTATTTTTTCATAGACTAATTTGAATTTAACTGCGCTTATTGAAATATATTTACAGTCTATATTATTACATTCTTCGCTTTTTCGCTATGGATGTCAATGTAGTCAGATTTTATAGTGAGTTTGACCATCATGATAAATATTAATCTTAGCATTCGTAAACTGCACTCACAGGACTTACCTACGATGAGTAAATTGGCGTCAAGTTTGCTTCCCACATTATTTTCCTCGGCCACATCCCAAAAATATCTCGTCAGTTTGCTCACATTTACGAGGAGCCTTCTTCTAGAGAAATAATGGTCATCTTTGTTCAATCCTCCAATTAGCAGTGAATAAATACAACACATCTTAGCGTTGTCGTCTGACCAGACGAAGTTTTACACTTTGAAATTTATCCCCAAATATTTCATTTTGATCCTCAGCCGAGCAGAGCTGACAGAGTATATTAATTTTGTTCGCATAACGGCAATCCGTAACAGCATAAACTAATCGAGATGGATATAGACTTCTATATATCAAAATGGCCTGGGCGAAAAAAGAAATTAATTTAGCCATGTCCGTCCGCCCTGTCCGTCCGTCCATAAAAACGATAACTTGATTAAATTTTGAGGTATCTTGATGAAATTTGGTAAGAAGGTTCATGGGCTATTTAAAATGAACGAAATCGGATTACAACCACGCGCACTTTTACCGATATCGAAAATTTCGAAAAACGAAAAAGTGCGATAATTCATTACCAAAGACGGATAAAGCGATGAAATTTGGTAGGTGCGTTGAACTATGACGCAAAATAGAAAATTATTAAAATCTTCGACAATGGGCGTGGCACCGCCCACTTTTAAAAGTCAAATTTTAACAAAACAAGTAGGTAAGGAAGGTTAAGTTCGGGTGTAACCGAACATTACATACTCAGTTGAGAGCTATGGTGGACAACATAAGGGAAAATAACCATGTAGGAAAATGAACCGAGGAAACCCTGGAATGTGTTTATATGACATGTGTATCAAATGAAAGGCATTAAAGAGTATTTTATGAGCGAGTGGGCCATAGTTCTATAGGTGGACGCCATAAGTTGATCAGGGTTGACTCCAGAATGCGTTTGTACGATATGGGTATTAAATTAAAGGTATTAATGAGGGTTTTAAAAGGGAGTGGTGGTTGTTATATAGGTGGTCGCCTTTTTCGAGATATCGCCTTAAAGGTGGACCAGGGGTGACTCTAGAATGCGTTTGTACGATATGGTATCAAATGAAGGTGTTAATGAGTATTCTAAAAGG